>NC_060186.1:8547143-8874332 GCF_021184085.1 Oncorhynchus gorbuscha
TTGTGGTGGGTGATTCTGTTACGGTTTTCTTCCGTCGAAGGAGAGTCGGACCAAAATGCGGCGTGGTTATTTAGATACATCTTTAATGAAGATGAAAAACGAACAATACAAAAACAACAAACGGACCGTGAAAACCTATACAGCCTATCTGGTGACTACAAACACAGAGACAGGAACAATCACCCACCAAACACTCAAAGAATATGGCTGCCTAAATATGGTTCCCAATCAGAGACAACGATAATCACCTGCCTCTGATTGAGAACCAATTCAGACATGAATTGAGACATAGACATAGACATTCAGACATAGACTATGCTAGACAACCCTACTAAGCCACAATCCCAATACCTACTAAACCCCCAATACAAAACACCCCACATAAATAAACCCATGTCACACCCTGGCCTGGCCAAAATAATAAAGAAAACACAAAATACTAAGACCAGGGCGTGACAAGGTCAGAGTCTTGCTGGCTCTGCCCAGGTAACAACCTTGCCTTATTTTTAAACAATGACTTAGGTAAGATTTAGTATACCATCCTTATGTCTGACATCATCCTTTAGGAGTGTCCCTTTCATTTTCCACATGTCCAATTCTCGCTTTGGTCTCCACTCAGTAACTGTTTATCTACACACTATGTTATCTTTGCTCGTCCTGTCACCCCTCCTGAAACTTCTCTGCTCTCCAACCTTCAAGGTCTCTGCAGTGCGGGGGAGGGCTCCTCTGTCTGCCTGTTCCCCTATCTGTCTATAGCTATGTTTCTCATGTTTTCCAAATTTGAACTACATGTCTCACTGTTTGGCTCCATCCAAACCCATGGACCCTCTTTTAGAAAAAAAAAACATGTCTGTGAGCGGCTTTTCTCCAAATTCCCCACATTTCCTCAATCAATCTATATTAATCCTAACAATAATCCTAAATCATCACAGATGTCCTACATTCCTGCTAAATGCAACACCATTCGAAAACTCATAATAATCAATCAAGGTCTAATAAATGCCAACCATATTAAAAATCCTTCCTACACTAACAAGCCCTCTCCTTTGGGACCCTCAGTATTCTATCTGACAATAACATGGATTTAATATGTGTTGCAAAGTGTGGAATAAAACTTTGGTCATGGAAAACAGAGTAAAGCAGAACAAAGCATTCTATATAACCCATCTGGTCCTCTCAGCTATTCCTATCCTGCACCATGCCACCCTTCACGACAGGGAGAACAAACATCCATGGGTCATCCTCCCCTGAAAGCATGCTTCACCTCAGCCTCTCCAACTGGAGCATCAAGCAAAGGCATCATGCCTGAAGCCTTCACCACATCTGTAACAGACTTCTTAAAACACGGTATGATGCAAGCAGCACATCACATCAATAACAAATAATACAAGAATTAGGGTCAGAAATCCAGTACCCACCATACCAGTATACTTACCAAACCAGGCTCCCAACCAAGAGGACAGTCAGACTCCTCTACCCCCGCCATGGTCCTCATCTCAGCAGATAGTGCATCAAGCCCATTAAGGCCCTTAGATATACTACCATCTGGACTGGTGTTATTAGGGATATACGTACAACATTGTTCACCGAACATCTTGCAAACGCCCCCCTGACTAGCAAGAAGCATATCCTAAGCAAGTCTATTCTGTATAATACAGCCACAAATTGTCCCTACCATCAAAACCAGTCTCTGTGCCTAATTGATCAATAGCTGAATAGTCTAACATTAATTACCTGAATGGGATTTTTAACACAGTGGTGACAGGGGTGGTAGAGGAGTGTGGTTCGTCTGGGACCTCTGGTTTTGGCAGTACCTTAATAGAAAACACACCCATCGTGTCTGTCCCGGTCCTTTGTAGTCCGGGGGTGTAAGTGCCTGCATCAGAGAACTTAATAGTTTTGATGGTTAGTAGGATTTCATCAACTTTACAAAGTTCAACAGTGCTCCCAGGTTTCCCCCATATCATGGAAAACCTATCCACCTTTGTGGGATCCCCTAATGCTATAAGGATATCCTCTTCTCCAATCCCAGAACTGTCCCAAGTTGGTTATCATGTAATCTTCCCCTATTTATTCTCAATGATAAATATGACTTTCTCTCTGTTACAATACCAAATCCCTAATAGGCCATTCAAAAAAAACTTCACAGCTAATGTTATAAAACAGAATCCTGAACCACTTTCTCATTTGCGGTTCAAACAGTATTGAATTTACCTTAACACTAGTAACTCAATATGACCCCATTCATTATACAAATGACTCTCCCCCAAGGCTGATCAGACCTCAGAAGCCAGTCATGATAAGGTCAAAAGGTCATACCATATTAGACATAAAGAACCCTTTATCCTTACAATAGAAATAGTCACCTGTGTAATTAAAACCCATAAAATAACATCTCATGAGGTTCCATGTGTGAGCGTGCCTCTTTAAAATACCCTTGCACTAAAACAAACAGTTCTAACAGTTGTTCCATGTGTATAATTTGCAGACCTTTTTCATTTGGTCATTTAAAGCTGCTCTCTCCCCCATTCTCCCCAAAGTTATAATCCCAGGAGGCCTCTAAAAGTGAGACACCACACACCTAACTCCCATTCACTAATGCTACCTCGAATCAGAAACTCAATAAAGGCTACTTTACCTGCTGCCGACTGGGATAAGCATTGTTCGTTTGAATCTAGTCACCCTCTCTGTCTTCTGTGATAATACGCAGGCCTGTTTCAATTTTAACCTCAATTCAGAGGTCAGGTCTTTAGTAAAACGAGTCAAAAACTCGTCCGTGCACGATTTTCAGCGTATTACCTTCAGATAACAGGTAAAGATATTTAGATCCAGCTCCTCGAAGGACCAAATCGATAGAGGAATTCTAAATTCCTTTATGTTTTAATTGCCAAAACCAATTTCGCACTCGTTTCTAATTCATTAATGATGTGTAAGTTCATTAATTATGCATGAAGTAGATCGAGACCAGTCTTAAAAGCCAGGTAAGAGCGTTTAATTCCAGAGAGTACTAAATGCTTACACACATTTCCACAGGTTATAAACTGAACATGACATCATCAGTTCTCCACCCTCTCTCCGATTCTCACAAGAACCCATTGTTTTAGGAATGGAACCTTTCCCAGACATTTCTTATCTGTCTGAAAAGCCATATAGCATCACTCCCCTTTTGACTTCCCAAGACACAGACAATTAATTCGTTCTGCTTACATTTTCAGTAACAGCTTAACCAATAACTTTTACTTTTCATACCATAACATAATAGTATTAGAATAAATGGTTCTAATCAATAATGTATACATAATTAATCATCTTAACTACAATTTCCTCTAACACTACCCCACATAGAAAGAGGGGAGAAGGTATGTAGCTACCCCACAGAGAAAGAGGGGGGAAGGTATGTAACTACCCCACAAGAAAAAGAGTTGTGAAGGTATGTAGCTACCCCACAGAGAAAGAGGGGTGAAGGTACAGTATGTAGCTACCCCACAAAGAAAGAGGGGTGAAGGTGTGTAGCTACCCCACAGAGAAAGAGGGGTGAGGGTATGTAACTACCCAACAGAGAAAGAGGGGTGAATGTATGTAGCTACCCCACAAAGAAAGAGGGGTGAAGGTGTGTAGCTACCCCACGGAGAAAGATGGGTGAAGGTATGTAGCTACACCACAGAGAAAGATGGGTGAAGGTATGTAGCTACACCACAGAGAAAGATGGGTGAAGGTATGTAACTACCCAACAGAGAAAGAGGGGTGAATGTATGTAGCTACCCCACAAAGAAAGAGGGGTGAAGGTGTGTAGCTACCCCACGGAGAAAGATGGGTGAAGGTATGTAGCTACACCACAGAGAAAGATGGGTGAAGGTATGTAGCTACACCACAGAGAAAGAGGGGTGAAGGTACAGTATGTAGCGATCCCACAGAGAAAGAGGAGTGAAGGTACGGTATGTAGCTACACCACAGAAAAAGAGGGGTGAAGGTACAGTATGTAGCTATCCCACGGAGAAAGAGGGGTGAAGGTACAGTATGTAGCTATCCCCCAGAGAAAGAGGGGTGAAGGTACAGTATGTAGCGATCCCACAGAGAAAGAGGAGTGAAGGTACGGTATGTAGCTACACCACAGAAAAAGAGGGGTGAAGGTACAGTATGTAGCTATCCCACAGAGAAAGAGGGGTGACGGTACAGTATTTAGCTATCCCACAGAGAAAGAGGGGTGAAGGTACAGTTTGTAGCTATCCCACAGAGAAAGAGGGGTGATGGTACAGTATGTAGCTATCCCACAGAAAAAGAGGGGTGAAGGTACAGTATGTAGCTATCCCACAGAAAAAGAGGGGTGAAGGTACAGTATGTAGCTATCCCACGGAGAAAGAGGGGTGAAGGTACAGTATGTAGCTACACCACAGAAAAAGAGGGGTGAAGGTACAGTATGTAGCTATCCCACAGAGAAAGAGGGGTGACGGTACAGTATGTAGCTATCACACAGAGAAAGAGGGGTGAAGGTACAGTTTGTAGCTATCCCACAGAGAAAGAGGGGTGAAGGTACAGTATGTAGCTATCCCACAGAGAAAGAGGGGTGACGGTACAGTATGTAGCTATCCCACAGAGAAAGAGGGGTGAAGGTACCGTTTGTAGCTATCCCACAGAAAAAGAGGGGCGAAGGTACAGTATGTAGCTATCCCACAGAAAAAGAGGGGTGAAGGTACAGTATGTAGCTATCCCACAGAAAAAGAGGGGTGAAGGTACAGTATGTAGCTATCCCCCAGAGAAAGAGGGGTGATGGTACAGTATGTAGCTATCCCACAGAAAAAGAGGGGTGAAGGTACAGTATGTAGCTATCCCACAGAAAAAGAGGGGTGAAGGTACAGTATGTAGCTATCCCACAGAAAAAGAGGGGTGAAGGTACAGTATGTAGCTATCCCACAGAAAAAGAGGGGTGAATGTACAGTATGTAGCTATCCCACAGAAAAAGAGGGGTGAAGGTACAGTATGTAGCTATCCCACAGAAAAAGAGGGGTGAATGTACAGTATGTAGCTATCCCACAGAAAAAGAGGGGTGAAGGTACAGTATGTAGCTATCCCACAGAAAAAGAGGGGTGAAGGTACAGTATGTAGCTATCCCACAGAAAAAGAGGGGTGAATGTACAGTATGTAGCTATCCCACAGAAAAAGAGGGGTGAAGGTACAGTATGTAGCTATCCCATAGAAAAAGAGGGGTGATGGTACAGTATGTAGCTATCCCACAGAAAAAGAGGGGTGACGGTACAGTATGTAGCTATCCCACAGAAAAAGAGGGGTGACGGTACAGTATGTAGCTATCCCACAGAAAAAGAGGGGTGAAGGTACAGTATGTAGCTATCCCACAGAAAAAGAGGGGTGATGGTACAGTATGTAGCTATCCCACAGAAAAAGAGGGGTGAAGGTACAGTATGTAGCTATCCCACAGAAAAAGAGGGGTGAAGGTACAGTATGTAGCTATCCCACAGAGAAAGAGGGTTGAAGGTATGTATCTGTCACGTCCTGACCTTAGTTCCTTTTTTATGTCTCTGTTTTAGGTTGGTAAGGGCATGAGTTGGGGTGGGCATTATACGTCCTTTTTTCTATGTTTTGTATTTCTATGTCTTGGCCTGGTATGGTTCACAATCAGGGACAGCTGTCTGAACCATACTTAAGTACCCTTTTCCCCTGCCCGTTTTTGTGGGAAGTTAACTTTGTCTTTGTTCAGGGCACATAGCCCAAAGCTTCACAGTTTGGTTTCCTTCTTTGTTTTGTCGGCGTCATTTTTAATAAAGAGAAAATGTACGCTTACCATGCTGCACCTTGGTCCAGTCCTTCAGCCAGCCATGACAGTAGCTACCTCACGTGATAAATGATTCCTCACACACAATGTAAGTCCAGTGAAGCGTGGAAAAAGGGGGGGAAAGTGAGAAGGGTTTACACTTTTTAATGGACAGTCCTGTATGTCATATCAGCTTGACTTTACTGGAAATGGCTTGAGCACATATTACCATAAATGATGTAACATCAAGTATCAGGCCAAGTTTGTGAATGGACAAAAAGCCCCCCTTTCTCCACCCCCCCCCCTTTCTCTTATACTCCACTCCATCTTCTCTTGTTTAACTTTATCCATCCCCCTCCCTCCCTGCAACTCCTTTATCCATCCTTCTCTCTTTCCCTCCAACTCCTTTATCCATCCCCCTCCCTCCCTGCAACTCCTTTATCCATCCTTCTCTCTTTCCCTCCAACTCCTTTATCCATCCTTCTCTCTTTCCCTCCAACTCCTTTATCCATCCCTCTCTCTCCCTCCTTGCAACTCCTTTATCCATCCCTCTCTCCCCCTCCCTCCCTCCCTCCCTCCAACTCCTTTTTCCTTCCCTCTCTCCTTCCCTCCAACTCCTTTGTCCTTCCCTCCTTCCCTCCAACTCCTTTATCCATCCCTCTTTCCTGCCCTCCAACTCCCATATCCATCCCTCTCCCTCCCTCCAACTCCTTTATCCATCCCTCTCTCTCCCTCCTTGCAACTCCTTTATCCATCCCTCTCTCCCCCTCCCTCCCTACCTCCCTCCAACTCCTTTATCCATCCATCCCCCTCTCTCCAACTCCTTTATCCACCCCTCTCTCCTTTCCTCCAACTCCTTTATCCATCTCTCTCTCCTTCCATCCAACTCCTTTATCCATCCACCCCCTCTCCCTCCACTCTGTTATCATCCCTCTTTCCTTCCCACCAACTCCTTTATCCATCCCTCTTTCCTTCCCTCCAACTCCTTTATCCATTCCTCACTTCTTTCCCCCAACCCCTTTCTACCATCCTTACTAACCCTAACCCTAACCCTTTCCCTTTCTTTAATCAATCAGCCATTTCTCACACATAACTGGGTCCCGCTGTGGCGTGAATGTGTCTGTAACCAGTGGATTGTTAGACAGCGCGCCAGCCCGAATTACTGTAAAACACAACCGGCTTCCAACACTGGCCTTTTACTCAGCCAGTTCCCCCCTTCCCCTTTCCCAAACCACACACACACACACACACACACACACACACACACACACACACACACACACACACACACACACACACACACACACACACACACACACACACACACACACACACACACACACACACACACACACACACAGATAGTTTTTTTAGGGCAGCTGACATCAATTAAAGCAACGGAAGTCACATGCTGCTGCGTATTCACTGAGAATCAAGCACCAATTAGTGATGCACCCCCAGTCCCCTCCACATACTTATGGTGCAGGTTTTACTCATAGGGAAGCAGTTGCGCAATTGTGCCCCAGAGACGTGCTCCGGGGAGTTTGGATGTTGTGGGGACAGAGCATGTGTTTAATCTGTGACACCTGGTTAGCATATGGAGGCAGAGGAAACTTTAGAGTACTTGGTACGGAGCATCCATTGGCCCAGTGGGCCATCAAGCAGAGGAAGTATTATCCTGATGAGGATGCTCTGAGAACATACAGCCATAAACCTGGCTTCCCTAGTTTAACTCCATGTCAGCCTTGATAACGGGGGAATTCCAGATTCACTTTTTGCAGCTGTGCTGCACAGATTATCGCGAGAAACGGAGAAGCACTTAGCATCCACATGAACAATCTTCTGAGATGTGCAGCAAAAAATAAAATGACATGGAACCACCATTTAGCCTCTTTGTCCGCTGTGGACAATCCTCTTCTAATCTACAGTACATCAATTGAAACCAGTGGCTTCCAGCTGACGAATTCAAGTTAGAAACAGACTCACCTTCTAGACACAGGAAGTTCCAGATCCACGATTTTAATAACAGGTCTTAATAACAGGTCTTAATAACAGGTTTTAATAACAGGTCTTAATAACAGGTTTTAATAACAGGTTTTAATAACAGGTCTTAATAACAGGTTTTAATAACAGGTCTTAATAACAGATTTTAATAACAGGTCTTAATAACAGGTCTTAATAACAGGTTTTAATAACAGGTCTTAATAACAGGTCTTAATAACAGGTCTTAATAACAGGTTTTAATAACTGGTTGGCAATCCGTTTAAATGGTCCCTCGTCGGTGTGGCTGGCCCATTGACGTGTGCTGTCATGTGCTTTGTTGTCATTGGCTGATGGGGTTGAGAATGCCTGGAAGTAGCTAGAAAATAGAAATACCTCAAGTCTCAGTAATCCTGAACAGAGACCCAGAGGCTGCATCAACCAGTCAGTTACTTAAACACACACACACACACACACACACACACACACACACACACACACACACACACACACACACACACACACACACACACACACACACACACACACACACACACACACACACACACACACACACACACACACACACACACACAGAGAAACCAAAAAAAGCAGCCAAAGACATGTACCCGTGCACTCACAGAGACACCCAGGCATTGAGAAGTGCAAACACAGACACACTTGCATGAACCCAAACACAAACTATGCATAAACACACACCTGTACGTGTGTCATGCGGTGGGTGTAGCTGGTGCCTGGAAGTCAGGCACAGGAGAGCAGAGATGAGTGAACAAAGAAGCACTTTACTAAGGCAAATAGTAAGACCAGAACGCAACCGCGTCACAAAAACAAATGCCCAAAGAACAAGTGAGGCAGAACAAAGTACAACAACCAAGTACAAAGTACCGGCTGCCACAAATCACAGGTACAAATGAAACCCGGCGCAACCCAGCCGGAAGCGTGCCAACCTAGACAATAAACAATACCCCACACAGACATGGAGGGAACAGAGGGCTAAATACACATAGTAATCATGAGGAGATGTAAACCAGGTGTGTGGAAAACAAGACAAAACAAATGGAAAAATTAAAGGTGGAGCAGTGATAGCTAGAAGACCGGTGACGTCGACCGCCGAACGCCGCCCGAACACGGAGAGGGACCAACTTCGGCGGAAGTTATGACAACGTGTCACAGCCAGGATCTGTCACCCATGGGAGATACCAATGTCTTAACAAGTAGACCAAGAGGAAATGTCCTATTGGGCCGAGGGCTGAAGTGTTTTGACAGGTATACACACAGATGAAGTACAGCACAACCTAGAGAGCTGCACCAACAGCTGAGACTAACTAATGAACAGATGAAGCTTTGATCTGAAATGATTTTCCACCCTGAAGCAAATGAACATTTCTTTAAATCAGGGGTGTTAAACTCAGTCCATGGAGGGCCTAGTGTCTGCTGGTTTCTGTTTCTTCCTTTCAATTAAGACCTAGACAACCAGGTGAGGGGAGTTCCTTACTAATCATTGACCTTAATTCATCAATCAAGTACAAGGGAGGAGCGAAAACCCACAGACACTCAGCCCTCCATGGAATGAGTTTGACACGTGCTTTAAATGGTTCAGTCTTACTTAATTATCATAAACAAACATGCAATAATGTTTTTGGTTTGTTTGTTTGTTGGCAGCAACATTACAGCACACAATAAAGAGGCAATGCTAAGGTATTGCTGTGGTAACTAGTTGTGATAACTTGCTGTTTCTCATACTTACCCTGGTAATAGATAAGTAACTATATCACAAAAAAAAAATGAGGAATGACTAAATTAAATCATGGCTGGAAAATGCAGTTGACCATATATTAGTAGTATTATCGTTAGGTTATTCATCAAATCAAATTTTATTGGTCACATATACCTATTTAGCAGATTTGCGGGTGTAGCGAAATGCTTGTGTTCCTAGCTTCAACAGTGCAGTAGTATCTAAAAACGATTCACAACAATACACACAAATCTAAAAGTAAAAGAATGGAATGAAGAAATATATAAATATTAGATTGAGCAATGTCGGAGTGGCATTGACTAAAATACAGTAGAATTGAACACAGTATATACGTATGAGATGAGGAAAGCAGTTATGTAAACATGATTTAAACTAGTGTTCCATTATTATCTATGTATATAGGACAGCAGCCTCTAATGTGCAGTGTTGTGCAACCGGGTGGAAGCTGGCTAATGATGGCTATTTAAGTCTGATGGCCTAGGATAGAAGCTGTTTTTCAGTCTCTCTGTCCCAGCTTTGATGCACCTGTACATACTGACCTCGCCTTCTGGATGATAGCGGGGTGAACAGGCCGTGGCTCGGGTGGTTGACGTCCTTGGTGATCTTTTTGGCCTTCCTGTGACATCGGGTGCTGTAGGTGTCCTGGAGGGCAGGTAGTTTGCCCCTGGTGATGGGTTGGGCAGACCGCACCACCCTCAAGAGTGTCCTGTGGTTGCATCCATTGTCTGATAGAAGGTGTGAGAGTATATGCTATACAGTAGCAAACAAACTCATCATTTTAAAGCTTAAGGCTAATGGGTTTCAAAGCTGCAGTCAGCATTATTTGTATTTTCTTAAGAGAAGTAGCTAGCTAACTAGCTACTAATAGTAATGCAATCAGCCAACTATGGCAGTTTCTTTCAATTCTATGAAAATAATACTGTCAAAATTACATTTTACTAGACTGTCACAAGAAACACTGAATCAGCTTCAGGTTCCCAGGATGCCCATGTGAAAGGTGAAAGGTTAGCATTCACTAGTTCTGGGGATTCACTTTGCACATTGCTGTAAGAAACAGTACGGCATTGAGATACCAGTGACTTCAGTAAAGGTAACTGCATCCTTCGGTTGATTATAGTCTGTGGGATTATAGTGCCCTTTCATTTTTTCTAAATTGTGCACCATGTGTCACAGTTTAATCCACAATTCAGTTCCATTTCACTGCTAAATTACACAATTACCTATGGCAATAAATGTATTTTTATTGAAATTTGAATTATGGAAATCGATCCAACACAATCAAACTCACACCATTGTAATACATTTTCACATAAAAGAATGAGTAATAATCTACTTCATTAGTAAAGTGATCTATAACTAGATAATTGGCATCTATTATTGATTACTTCATCACATGGTCTCTTTCAATCCTTACAAACAATGAGACGTTGTATAATAGGTAAAAAACTCAACTTAAAAACATGAACTGGCTGTCTGGACATGAGCTTCAAATTTCACTGTGCAGTGTGTTGGTCCTTGTGTTGGTGAATGTCCTGACCTGCACCATGACGGTCTGGATGTGTCTGGGCCCATGGGCTGGGTCCAGATGGAGAAAGAAGGTGGGGGTTAGGGGGGGTAGGAGGAGAGGAGCTGCCCAGGACCTGGGGGTGACACAGTGATGATGATTCACGCAGGCTGTGAGTCAACCGGACAGGGCTCCAATAGCTACAAAGCCAGGGAACCATGCATGGAGGCATGGATGTTTCTGGTTATCACACATCCACTACAGCCTCACAACCACCAGGTAAGACTTCAGCACTGACTGGGGGTGACGGGGATAGAGCTCTCAGGGACAGATGTGGATGAGGAGAGAGGACATGAGATTCTGAAGATGAGTATGTAAATTTGAGTGGCAAAGTTAAGTTTTTGAAGAAACAGACTAATTATGCTTGCATTCAACTTTAGACTGTAATGTCTTTAGTCTGTTGTTTGAAGAGAGTCAGACCGAAATGCAGCGTGTAGGTTACTCATGACATTTAATGAAGAAAATGCTGTACATGAAATAACTGAGAATACAAAACAACAAACGAGTGAAACTAATACAGCCTATCTGGTGACTAACACAAAGACAGGTACAATCACCCACGAAATACAACGCGCACTCAGGCTGCCTAAATACGGTTCCCAATCCGAGACAACGAGAATCAGCTGACTCCAATTAGGAATCGCCTCAGGCAGCCAAGCCTAACTAGACACACCCCTAATAATACACACTCCCAATTAATACAACCCCAATACGAAATACAACATATAAACCCATGTCACACCCTGGCCTACCCAAACATATAACAAAAACACAAGATACAATGACCAAGGCGTGACATAGACATATTCAGTCATTTTCTTTTTCTTGATTTTACAGATTATTTATGATTTTTACATGAAAGCAAATGTAATAACTTCAACATTTTAAACCACATTTTCTATGCAGCATCTTGGTTGTGGTGAAAAAACTTAATAGACTTTAACCATGTTTTGAGGCTATATACTGTTTGTTTACATTTACGTTATTTTCGAACACAGGAGTAAAACAAGCTTATATTTTGGGTTCTGATGAGGTACAACAGTTGGACTAATGCATTTCAAAGTTATATTCTTCAATGGGTACATATCATTAATTTAATGTAACTGCGGATTGCCCCTTTAAATTGTATGACGTGGTTGATTTTGAAAAACCGTCTGCTATTTTATTACTATATACTGAATAGCGTGGTATTTGTATTGTTCTCCAGATAAAACAAGATGCATGTCTCTGTGGTCCTTCTCTGCCTGGGCCTGGTGGTGTCTGTGTCTGTGTGTCACCCTCAACGCGGTCGGCCCCTCAACGGGGACATCCAGATGAGGAACAACATCAAGTTGCTGGCCATGATCACTTTGGTCCACATAAAGAATTATCTGACCGAGGTACCCCACACACCTCTTACTCAGCTACTCTGTATGAGTGATACGATGTCAAAGTATTCTGTGGTCAACGGACATGAGTAGGATCAATTTGTTCAATAGAAATATGGTTGGGTATACTACAGACCTTCGCTTAATAGCAATGTGTGGGCGCATGTGTATGTGCATGTACAGTATGAGTCAAACATGAATGTGGTTAAAGAAAACATGAGGGTATATTTTACTGACTGACTCATGCAAAGTCTACTTATTAAAACGATTAAGATAATCCCTGTGAACTAAAGATTCCTTAGAAAGAAATACAATGCATTACATAACCAATGTCCATAAAACTATTTTATATTTAATAAATGCAAAGAAAAGAAAAACAAATATACAAATCCCTCTACTCTCCCTCCATTCCCTCAGTTCCACGTTCCCCCGGAGATGGATTTCCACCCCATGAACCCCCCCATTGAGGGCCTGGCCTCCATCTGGGTTCACCTGGGGGGCCTGGAGGAGAGTCTGCAAGACAGCAGGTGTGGTCAGGTGTATGAAGACTTGTCCAGCATGCGGGGGTGGGTGCACTCCTTGTCCCAGGCCCTGGGCTGCCCTGATCTGGCCACGCCTGGTGGAGAGGCCCTGAAGACGGTCTATCAGAGCCTGGTGGAGAGGCCCTGAAGACGGTCTATCAGAGCCTGGTGGAGGGGCAGAGGTACATGGAGAAGATCAGTCTCAACCTGGACAAGCTCAAGATCTGCTGAGAACCCACACATTTGCACAAGAGCAGTCAGACAGCCGGATAACCAGGCACACACAGATGCATAGTTTCTACACACCACACACAGATGCATAGTTTCTACACACCACACACAGATGCATAGTTTCTACACACCACACACAGATGCATAGTTTCTACACACCACACACAGATGCATAGTTTCTACACACCACACACAGATGCATAGTTTCTACACACCACACACAGATGCATAGTTTCTACACACCACACACAGATGCATAGTTTCTACACACCACACACAGATGCATAGTTTCTACACACCACACACAGATGCATAGTTTCTACACACCACACACAGATGCATAGTTTCTACACACCACACACAGTGTTATTCTAAATTATGTTTTTATATAATTTTTTCTTTAGATGTATTTTGTTTTATTATTATGAATGTATTGTTATTCTGTTCATAACTATTAATGATTATTTGTTATAATAATTTTTAATGCTTTAAAAGTCATATTTAAAATGTATTGTTGTAGCCCTGATAGCTCTTCATGCTCTTTTTGACAGAGGTGCAATACATTTATCTAATGAGTTGTTTGAATATATTGAAAGAATTTAAGCTTTTGTGGCACTGAAGAATGAACAGTTGTTAAAAGGTTTTATATTTGAAATGGAGGGCTCAGGCCAGGGCTCTCCAACCCTGTGAAAACCGACAGGTGGGCTCAGACCAGGGCTCTCCAACCCTGTGAATACCGACAGGTGGGCTCGGGCCAGGGCTCTCCAACCCTGTGAAAACTGACAGGTGGGTAGCTTTCCAGGAACAGGGTTGGAGAGCCCTGGCCTAGGTCAATGTATTTTAGGGATGCTATTTTTTAAATGAAATAATTCAGCTTCTGTAGCATTGTTACCTAGAGCTTTCAAGGATGTGTTGTTTTGTAATTTTGCAATAAATGATTTTGAAACAAGAGCAAATGTCACGCCTTGGTCATAGTGTTTTGTGTTTCGTTATATGTTTGGTCCGGCCAGGGTGTGACATGGGTTTATTTTGTGGTATTTCGTATTGGGGTTTTGTAGTTATTGGGATTGCGGCTGAGTAGGGGTGTTGCATAGGCTTGGCTGCCTGAGGCGGTTCTACGCCAGGTAGGAGACCTGCGCAAACTCCCTGTGCTTACCGGGGGCCAGTGCGTCTCCTTGGGACGGCTTACATGGCACCAGCATTGCGCTTGGTGTCTCCGGTTCGCTATTCCACCTCTCCGTGCAGGCTCAGTGCTCAAGAGCTCCAGTGCGCCTGCACGGTCCGGTCTATCCAGTACCACCTCCACACCCCAGCCCTCTGGTAGCAGCTCCCCACACCAGGCTTCCTGTGCGTGTCCTCGGGCCAGTACCACCAGTGCCAGCACCACGCATCAGGCCTACAGTGCGCCTCGCCTCTCCTGCGGCTACCGGAGTCTCCTGTCTGTTCAGCGCAGTCAGAGCTGCCAGCCTGCATGGAGCAGTCAAAGCTGTCAGCCTGCATGGAGCAGTCAGAGCTGTCAGTCTGTATGAAGCAGCCAGAGCTGTCAGTCTGCAAGGAGCTGCCAGTCTGCAAGGAGCTGCCAGTCTGCAAGGAGCTGCCAGACTGCAAGGTGCTGCCAGCCTGCATGGAGCAGTCAGAGCTGTCAGCCTGCATGGAGCAGTCAGAGCTGTCAGTCTGTATGAAGCAGCCAGAGCTGTTAGTCTGCATTAAGCAGCCAGAGCTGTCAGTCTGCAAAGAGCGGCCAGTCTGCAAGGAGCTGTCCGTCTGCAAGGAGCTGTCAGTCTGCAAGGAGCTGTCAGCCTGCATGGAGCAGCCAGAGCTGTCAGTCTGCAAGGAGCTGCCAGTCTGCAAGGAGCTGCCAGTCTGCAAGGAGCTGCCAGTCTGCAAGGTGCTGCCAGTCTGCACGGAGCAGCCAGAGCTGTCAGTCTGCATAGAGCAGCTAGATCCGCCAGTCAGCCATGATCTTCTAGATCTGCCAGTCAACCAGATTCTTCCAGATCTGCCAGTCAACCAGTCTCTTCCAGATCTGCCAGTCAACCAGAATCTTCCAGATCCGCCAGCCAGCCAGGATCTACCGGAGCCTACTACCTGCCTGAGCTTCTACTGGGCTTCCTCTCAGTACTGGGCTTCCTCTCAGTACTGGGCTTCCTCTCAGTACTGGGCTTTCTCTCAGTCCCGGGCTGCCCCTCAGTCCCGGGCTGACCCTCAGTCCCGAGCTGCCCCTCAGTCCCGAGCTTCCCCTCAGTCCCGAACTTCCCCTCAGTCCCGAGCTGCCTCAGTCCCGAGCTGCCCCTCAGTTCAGTGGGGTTCTGCGTGAGAACTATTAGGCCATGGTCGGCGGCGAGGGTGGATTATCCCAGGACGCGAAGGGGAGGAACTAGGACATTTATGGAGTGGGGTCCACGTCCCGAGCCGGAACCGCCACCATGGACAGACACCCACCCGGACCCTCCCTATGGTTTTGAGGTGTGTCCGGGAGTCCGCACCTTAGGGGGGGGGGGTTCTGTCATGCCTTGGTCATAGTGTTTTGTGTTTCATTATATATTTGGTCAGGCCAGGGTGTGACATGGGTTTATTTTGTGGTATTTCGTATTGGGGTTTTGTAGTTATTGGGATTGCGGCTGAGTAGGGGTGTTGCATAGGCTTGGCTGCCTGAGGCGGTTCTCAATCAGAGTCAGGTGATTCTCGTTGTCTCTGATTGGGAACCGTATTTAGGTAGCCTTGGTTTCACTTTGTATTTCGTAGGTGATTGTTCCTGTCTCTGTGTAGTGTTCACCAGATAGGCTGTAATTAGGTTTCACGTTCCGTTTTGTTGTTTTTGTATATTACATTATTTTCATGAATCGTCATTTCATTCATTAAAGACATGAGTAACCACCACGCTGCATTTCGGTCCGACTCTCTTTCAACAAACGAAGAACGCCGTTACAGCAAAACTATCATATCCCTTAAAAACACAAAAAAATATATTGAAAATGTAGGCGTATTAATTGTTAACTCTCTATAGCCTCAATTATTGGCAGCAATGATAGCCACTTTAATTCAAAAGTTCAAATAAAAAGTGGAACTAAAACTCTTCTATACATGTTGTGTTGGTATTTCCTTGTAAAAGCAAGCCACTACAAGAGTAGCCCTGACTACAAATTAAAAGATAACATCATGAATCAATTTTGTAGGTAGTGAACTGTTCCCAAATTCGTCACGTTTCCCACTGTCATGTTTAAATAGGCCTAGATATCAAAGTGAAAACAGTCCTTGAAAGTTTTTGAATAACAGTGGGTGGACCCGAGACAAACTGTTAGGCAACCTTTCCTATTTCCAGGCTAATCATTTTTCAACAGAAATTAATCATATCCTAAGGGCTATTTTAAGCTGAGGTTTGAGCCATTTCAACAGAGCTGCAACCACCACATTTTATATAGTCTGGAAACTTCAAAAAGCTACTTGGTCTCAGAGTATTTCGTATTATTCTGTACGTAAATGCGAACCACTCCAATGAGTATCATATGTTACGTATGTACTCATTTGTGGATGTCCATCATTCATTTCATATGATATGTTACGAATGGCAATTCTGATGATATGTTACGAATTTGCAAAACATTCAATTCAAAACATTCAACAATTTCTTGTGGCTAACGTTAGCTAGATAAGTTACTAACACTAACATTAGCTATCTTGGTAACGTTGGCTAGGCTAGGGCTTAGGGTTAGGGGTTAGGGTTAACTTTAGGAGTTAGGGTTAAAGGGTTAAAGTTAGGGTTAGGGGAAGGTTTAGCTAACATGCTAAGTAGTTACAACATAGCTACAATGTAGTAAGTAGATTACTAATTAGCTCAAATGCTAAAGTTGTCCGCAATAAGATTCAAACACGCAACCTTTGGGTTGCTAGCCGTTCGTGTTATACATAACATATTATACTATTTTTAGTGTGCCAGATTTACTTTTTTTAAAGCGCAACATGAAACAATGTGAACGATTTTACTGATTTACTGTTCATATAAGGAAATCAGTCAATTGAAATACATTCATTAGGCCTTAATCTATGGATTTCACATGACTGGGAATATAGACATACTGGTCACAGATACCTTAAAAAATAAGAGAAGTGACACATCAAACCAATCAATATCTGGTGTGACCACCATTTGCCTCATGCAGCACGACACATCTCCTTCGCATAGAGTTGATCAGGCTGTTGATTGTTGCCTGTGGAATGTTGTCTCACTCCTCATCAATGCCTGTGCAAAGTTACTGGATATTGGCGGGTGTAATATTTGTGTTGTGGAGAAATGACCAGGCAGGAGATGGCAGTACAGTTAGTTTTCGTTTACTCAAAATCCCTTGTGCTCTACAGTTCCCGGCACCCTAGTGTGCATGTGCATTTCCTATTAGGTGTAGTAACGTAACACTGCCGTAATGCATTACTGCTTAGTAACAGCATGGTAACTAATATAAACAGATGTAGATCCCAGATACGACACTCCTCCCCCATAGTGTTTAACTCCCAGAGAACAAAGTAAATATGTTAGGGAACTACTAATGCAATATCTGAACAATGCATTCTTAAACATGTTTCAACTACTGGGTTGAAGCAGACTTTTCAGAGCCCAGCACAAATCCAGGGGATTATTCTGCCCCGAAGATGGAGTTTGTGTCCTAATAACTAACCCAGGTAATGTCCTTTTTCTTTCCTTTTATCTAGGACATATTAAAGAGTTAGTTTGTTTTACTGTCTGTTACCTCCTTAACCAGCTTAACCAGCTCAACTCACAGGTCAAGCTTTTGAGGTGCCCTTCGCTGTCGAATAGGATATCTCCGCTCCTCCTGGGCTTCCTGTGGTGGGCCAGGTTCAGGTGGAAGGTCAGGCTCTGTCTCTCCCATACGTCCACAGTCAGGAGAATAGTCCTGGGGGTCGTTATTGTTCTTGTTCTCTCGGCATGTCTCTGCTGTTGGACCATAGCAGAGGATCCACATGAACGTTGACCTGGTGATGACCAATTTGGACTTGGTAAGTCAAAGGTCCTCTTCATTGCAAGATCACACCTGAGTTCCACAGGCGCGTGGGGTGTCTGAAATCACGTACCATCACCCTCTCTCCCTCTTTGAATTCTCTGACAGTCTTTGAGTGTCTGTCATGAGCTTTCTTCTGCTGTAGCTGGTGCTTTGCCACAGTGCTTGACAAGTCTGGTTTCAACAATGTCAGGCGGGTACGTGGTTGGCCTTTCAGAAACAGTTCAGCTGGTGTACATTCCGTTAATGTGTGTGGTGTGTTACGGTAAGTAAACAGGAACCGGGGAAGCCTTTGTTGGGTGGGCACAGACTGAACCTCGAGTCTTGTCCAAGCCTTCTTAAAGGTTTGCACGGCTCTCTCCACTGCTCCGTTTGATGCCGGATGGTAAGGTGGTGACAGGATGTACCTTACTCCGTTGTTCTTGAGAAACATTTCAAAATCTTTTGACATGAAAGGAGGGCCATTGTCCGATACGAGCTCCTTGACTAGTCCAAAGGATGCGAACAGGTGTCTGAGAAGATTGATGGTCTTCTCAGCTGTGGTCAGTTGAGTAGGGAACACTTCCATCCACTTGGAATGGACATAAACGACAACAAGGAAATGTTGCTTGTCAATTTCGACATAATCCACATGGATGCGTTCCCAAGGTGTAGCAGCCCAGGACCA
This sequence comes from Oncorhynchus gorbuscha, assembly GCF_021184085.1. Classification (NCBI taxonomy): domain Eukaryota; kingdom Metazoa; phylum Chordata; class Actinopteri; order Salmoniformes; family Salmonidae; genus Oncorhynchus; species Oncorhynchus gorbuscha. The sequence continues at coordinate 8,566,030 of NC_060186.1, forward strand.
TGAATGAAGAGGTGTAGCAGCCCAGGACCATGAATTAAGAGGTGTAGCAGCCCAGGACCATGAATGAAGAGGTGTAGCAGCCCAGGACCATGAATGAAGAGGTGTAGCAGCCCAGGACCATGGATGAAGAGGTGTAGCAGCCCAGGACCATGGATGAAGAGGTGTAGCAGCCAAGGACCATGGATGAAGAGGTGCAGCAGCAGGCTTGTTGCGAACAGCTTCACAAGGTGTAGCAGCCCAGGACCATGGATGAAGAGGTGCAGCAGCAGGCTTGTTGCGAACAGCTTCCCAAGGTGTAGCAGCCCAGGACCATGGATGAAGAGGTGCAGCAGCAGGCTTGTTGCGAACAGCTTCCCAAGGTGTAGCAGCCCAGGACCATGGATGAAGAGGTGCAGCAGCAGGCTTGTTGCGAACAGCTTCCCAAGGTGTAGCAGCCCAGGACCATGGATGAAGAGGTGCAGCAGCAGGCTTGTTGCGAACAGCTTCACAAGGTGAGCAGTTGAATGTCCTGATCCAGTCCAGGCCACCACAGATAACTGCGAGCGAGTGTTTTCATTCGAGTGATCTCTGGATGTCCCTCATTCAGGTCAGATAGCAGTCTCCTCTGGAATTTGTGAGGTATCACCACCCTTGATCCCCACTGTCATGTTTGTCATTTATTATCATGTCTTGTCCCTGTGCTCCCCATGCTATTCGTTTCCCTCTGCTGGTCTTATTTGGTTCTTTCCCTCCTATCCCTCTCTCTCCCCCTCCCTCTCTCACTCTCTCGCTCTCTCTTCTCTCTGTCGTTCCGTTCCTGCTCCCAGCTGTTCCTATTCCCCTAATCATCATTTAGTCTTCCCACACCTGTTCCCGATCCTTTCCCCTGATTAGACTCCCTATTTATTCCTTTGTGATCCGTTCCTGTTCCGTCGGTTCCTTGTTTTGTATTCCATGCTGTAATTGCGTTTCGCCCTGTCCTGTCGTGTTTTTTGCCGTGATTGTGTATCACCCTGTCCTGTCGTGTTTTGTGCCTTCTTCAGACGCTGCGTGTGAGCAGGTGTCTCAGTTGACTACGGCCTGCGCCTACCCGAAGCGACCTGCAGTCTGTGGCCGCTTCTCCAGTTGTTTTCCCCTCTACTATCTAGAGGATTTCAGTTATTCGGTTTTGAGCATTAATAAACTCTGTTTCTGTTAAGTCGCGTTTGGGTCCTCCTTCACCTGCATAACAGAAGGAACCGACCAAAGAATGGACCCAGCGACTTCAGACGCTCGTTACACTGCCGTCGAGATCCAAGGAGCCATGCTCGGCAGACACGAGCAGGAATTGTCTGCTGCTCGCCATGCCGTGGAGAACCTGGCCGCTCAGGTTTCCGACCTCTCTGGACAGTTCCAGAGTCTACGTCTCGTGCCACCTGTTACTCCCTGGCCTGCCGAGCCTCCTGAACCCAGGGTTAATAACCCACCTTGCTACTCCGGGCAGCCCACTGAGTGCCGCTCCTTTCTCACGCAGTGTGAGATTGTGTTCTCTCTCCAACCCCACACATACTCTAGAGAGAGAGCTCGGGTTGCTTTCGTCATTTCACTCCTTACTGGCCGGGCTCGAGAATGGGGCACAGCTATCTGGGAGGCAAGGGCTGATTGCTCTAACAGATTCCAGAACTTTAAAGAGGAGATGATTCGGGTTTTTGACCGTTCAGTTTTTGGTGAGGAGGCTTCTAGGGCCCTGGCTTCCTTATGCCAAGGTGAACGGTCCATAACGGATTATTCCATTGAGTTTCGCACTCTTGCTGCCTCTAGTGAGTGGAACGAGCCGGCGCTGCTCGCTCGTTTTCTGGAGGGACTCCACGCAGTGGTTAAGGATGAGATTCTCTCCCGGGAGGTTCCTTCAGATGTGGACTCCTTGATTGCTCTCGCCATCCGCATAGAACGACGGGTAGATCTTCGTCACCGGGCTCGTGGAAGAGAGCTCGCATCAACGGTGTTTCCCTGCTCCGCATCGCAACCATCTCCCTCTGGCTTTGAGACTGAGCCCATGCAGCTGGGAGGGATTCGCATCTCGAATAAGGAGAGGGAACAGAGGATCACCAACCGCCTGTGCCTCTATTGCGGAGTTGCTGGACATTTTGTTATTTCATGTCCAGTAAGAGGCCAGAGCCCATCGGTAAGCGGAGGGCTACTGGTGAGCGCTACTACTCAGTCCTCTTCATCTAGATCTTGTACTACTATGTCGGTCCATCTACGCTGGACCGGTTCGGGTGCTACATGCAGTGCCTTGATTGACTCTGGGGCTGAGGGTTGTTTCATGGACGAAGCATGGGTTCGGAAACATAACATTCCTTTCAGACCGTTAGACAAGCCTACGCCCATGTTTGCCTTAGATGGTAGTCATCTTCCCAGTATCAAATTTGAGACACTACCTTTAACTCTCACAGTATCTGGTAACCACAGTGAGACTATTTCTTTTTTGATTTTCCGTTCACCGTTTACACCTGTTGTTTTGGGTCATCCCTGGCTAGTATGTCATAATCCTTCTATTAATTGGTCTAGTAATTCTATCCTATCCTGGAACGTTTCTTGTCATGTGAAGTGTTTAATGTCTGCCATCCCTCCCGTTTCTTCTCTCCCTACTTCTCAGGAGGAACCTGGCGATTTGACAGGAGTGCCGGAGGAATATCATGATCTGCGCACGGTCTTCAGTCGGTCCCGAGCCAACTCCCTTCCTCCTCACCGGTCGTATGATTGTAGTATTGATCTCCTTCCAGGGACCACGCCTCCTCGAGGTAGACTATACTCTCTGTCGGCTCCCGAACGTAAGGCTCTCGAGGATTATTTGTCTGTGTCTCTTGACGCCGGTACCATAGTGCCTTCTTCTTCTCCGGCCGGGGCGGGGTTCTTTTTGTTAAGAAGAAGGACGGTACTCTGCGCCCCTGCGTGGATTATCGAGGGCTGAATGACATAACGGTTAAGAATCGTTATCCGCTTCCCCTTATGTCATCAGCCTTCGAGATTCTGCAGGGAGCCAGGTGCTTTACTAAGTTGGACCTTCGTAACGCTTACCATCTCGTGCGCATCAGAGAGGGGGGACGAGTGGAAAACGGCGTTTAACACTCCGTTAGGGCATTTTGAGTACCGGGTTCTGCCGTTCGGTCTCGCCAATGCGCCAGCTGTTTTTCAGGCATTAGTTAATGATGTTCTGAGAGACATGCTGAACATTTTTGTTTTTGTCTATCTTGACGATATCCTGATTTTTTCTCCGTCACTCGAGATTCATGTTCAGCACGTTCGACGTGTTCTACAGCGCCTTTTAGAGAATTGTCTCTACGTAAAGGCTGAGAAGTGCTCTTTTCATGTCTCCTCCGTTATTTTTCTCGGTTCCGTTATTTCCGCTGAAGGCATTCAGATGGATTCCGCTAAGGTCCAAGCTGTCAGTGATTGGCCCGTTCCAAGGTCACGTGTCGAGTTGCAGCGCTTTTAGGTTTCGCTAATTTCTATCGGCGTTTCATTCGTAATTTCGGTCAAGTTGCTGCCCCTCTCACAGCTCTTACTTCTGTCAAGACGTGTTTTAAGTGGTCCGGTTCCGCCCAGGGAGCTTTTGATCTTCTAAAAGAACGTTTTACGTCCGCTCCTATCCTCGTTACTCCTGACGTCACTAGACAATTCATTGTCGAGGTTGACGCTTCAGAGGTAGGCGTGGGAGCCATTCTATCCCAGCGCTTCCAGTCTGACGATAAGGTTCATCCTTGCGCTTATTTTTCTCATCGCCTGTCGCCATCTGAGCGCAACTATAATGTGGGTAACCGTGAACTGCTCGCCATCCGCTTAGCCCTAGGCGAATGGCGACAGTGGTTGGAGGGGGCGACCGTTCCTTTTGTCGTTTGGACAGACCATAAGAACCTCGAGTACATCCGTTCTGCCAAACGACTTAATGCCCGTCAAGCTCGTTGGGCGTTGTTTTTCGCTCGTTTCGAGTTTGTGATTTCTTACCGTCCGGGTAGCAAGAACACCAAGCCTGATGCCTTATCCCGTCTGTTTAGTTCTTCTGTGGCTTCTACTGATCTCGAGGGGATTCTTCCTTATGGGCGTGTTGTCGGGTTGACAGTCTGGGGAATTGAAAGACAGGTTAAGCAAGCACTCACGCACACTGCGTCGCCGCGCGCTTGTCCTAGTAACCTCCTTTTCGTTCCTGTTTCCACTCGTCTGGCTGTTCTTCAGTGGGCTCACTCTGCCAAGTTAGCTGGTCATCCCGGTGTTCGAGGCACTCTTGCGTCTATTCGCCAGCGCTTTTGGTGGCCGACTCAGGAGCGTGACACGCGCCGTTTCGTGGCTGCGTGTTCAGACTGCGCGCAGAAGAAGTCTGGTAATTTTTTTCTGCTTCTGCTCCTGGTCTTGCTGGGTCTCAGTCTGTTCCCTGCCATCGCATCTCTCCTGTTCTTGTCCCTGCCCTTGCTGTGTCTCAGTCTGTCCCTAGTTCTCATTTTTTTTTTAGAGTAGTACCCTAGTTTCCCTTTTTATCGTTTTTCGTTACGGTCCTGAGGAGAGGAGTTGGGTTCTTTCTCGGGACGTGCTGGACCGTTTGATCTATGATTTCCTCCGTTGCTGCCAGTGTTCCTCCTCGAGAGCGCCAGGAGGCGCTCGGTGAGTGGGGGGGTACTGTCATGTTTGTCATTTATTATCATGTCTTGTCCCTGTGCTCCCCATGCTATTCGTTTCCCTCTGCTGGTCTTATTTGGTTCTTTCCCTCCTATCCCTCTCTCTCCCCCTCCCTCTCTCACTCTCTCGCTCTCTCTTCTCTCTGTCGTTCCGTTCCTGCTCCCAGCTGTTCCTATTCCCCTAATCATCATTTAGTCTTCCCACACCTGTTCCCGATCCTTTCCCCTGATTAGACTCCCTATTTATTCCTTTGTGATCCGTTCCTGTTCCGTCGGTTCCTTGTTTTGTATTCCATGCTGTAATTGCGTTTCGCCCTGTCCTGTCGTGTTTTTTGCCGTGATTGTGTATCACCCTGTCCTGTCGTGTTTTGTGCCTTCTTCAGACGCTGCGTGTGAGCAGGTGTCTCAGTTGACTACGGCCTGCGCCTACCCGAAGCGACCTGCAGTCTGTGGCCGCTTCTCCAGTTGTTTTCCCCCTCTACTATCTAGAGGATTTCAGTTATTCGGTTTTGAGCATTAATAAACTCTGTTTCTGTTAAGTCGCGTTTGGGTCCTCCTTCACCTGCATAACACCCACAGAACACATCCTTGATCAGTGGACAACTGGTCTTTCTTGTCGATTTATGGACGAAGGTTATCATCATTTACGAAGGTTGGCCAACCGCCTAATGTTAAGTCCAAGACTTTGGAAAGCACTGGGTCTTTCCTTGTTTCCTCTGCTATGTCTGAAGCAGAGATGGGCAGTTCGTCAATGAGAGAGATCTGGAAGACTGCTCTATCATCTTGTCGGAGTCACTGTTGCACGGTAGTCTCGATAGTGCATTGTCATTTGCGTGATCACTGGATCGTCTGTACTCAATCTCGTAGTCGTAGGCTAACAATATCAGAGCCCAACATTGCATTCGAAGTTCAGCAATGGTTGGTATAGCTGATTTTGGTCCAATGATGGCCAACAGTGTCATGCAGGTGAATGAGGACCCAAAAGCGACTTGGCGAAAACAGAGTCTTTAATCCAGTAAAGTATTTCTACAAACATAAGACATAATTCCACTCGTAATGACGAGAACAGACTGGAGACTCGATCAAGAACTGCAGGTTGCCTCGGGAAGGCACTTGAACGTAGCAGACTCAGACACCTGCTCTCCACGCAGCATCTGAGGGAAACACGACACGACAGGGCGATACACAGACACAGCACGGTGAACAATAGACAATGATCCGACAGGACAGGAACGGAAAACAAGGGGAGAAATAGGGACTCTAATCAGGGAAAAAGATATGGAACAGGTGTGGGAAGACTAAATGATTGATTAGGGGAATAGGAACAGCTGGGAGCAGGAACGGAACGATAGAGAGAAGAGAGAGAGGAAGGGAGAGAGAAAAAGGGGAACGAACCTAAAAAGACCAGCAGGGGGGAAAACGAACAGAAGGAAAAGCAAAATGACAAGACAATCTAAGACAAAACATGACAAACAGAGGCTTGTGATCTGTTAGCAGTTGGAACTTCCTTCCATAGAGGTATTTGTGAAACTTCTTCACTCCGAATATTATGCTCAGGGCTTCCTCTCAATTTGAGCATAATTTTTCTCACTTGGTGACAGATTCCATGATGCAAATGCAATAGGGTGTTCTTCACCTGACGGTAGAACATGTGAGATGACTGCTCCTACTCCGTATGGAGATGCATCACACGCGAGTCTCAGCTTCATCTATGTGTTATAGTGGGCAAGCCATTTGCTCTTTAGCAGACGCTGTTTGCAAGTCTTGAATGCTTCTTCGCATTGTGGGGACCAATTCCACTTTGTATCGGCCCGCAGCAGTTGGTGAAGTGGATGCAACAATGTGGACAAGTTTGCCACAAAATTTCCGTAATAGTTCAGGAGCCCCAGCTCAGCTCAGCTCTGAGATATTTGTGGGTGCTGATGCGTTAACGATTGCTTCCACCTTGCTGTTGGTTGGGTGCAGGCCTTGTGCATCAATCTTGTATCCGAGATACTCAAATCAAATCAAATCAAATTTATTTATATAGCCCTTCGTACATCAGCTGATATCTCAAAGTGCTGTACAGAAACCCAGCCTAAAACCCCAAACAGCAAACAAAGCAGGTGTACTCCACTGAGTCCTGGAGGAACTCACACTTGCTGCGTTTCATTCTCACTCCGTATTTCTCCAGTCTTGACATCACTTTGTCCAGCACTACAAGGTGCTCTCCAATGGTTGGTGCTGACACGAGGATATCGTCCATGAAGCACACAACATTGTCTATACCGTCCAAGATCTGATCCATTGTGTGTTGGAATATTGCTGGAGCTGTCAAGATTCCATAGGCCAAGCGATTGAATCTGAATAGCCCCTTGTGTGTATTGATGGTCAGATACTGTTCTGACTCTGGATACAGCTTCAGTTGCTGATAAGCGAATGCCAGGTCCAGCTTACTGAAAACCTCCCCACCAGCTAGAGTGGCAAACAGATCTTCAGTGTTTGGTAGTGGATATTCCTCTGGTAGTATGCAGCGATTTACTGTGACCTTGTAGTCACTGCACATTCTGACGGTCTTGTCTTTCTTTGGGACTATAACAATCGGAGTGGCCCAGTTGCTCCTCGCTACTTTCGTGATTATGTTATTCTTATTTAGGCGGTCCAGTTCCTTCTCTACTGCTTCCTTAAGAGCATAGGGAACTGGATGTGGTTTGTGAAAGATAGGCTTGGTTCCTGCTTGCACGCTGACGTTTGCTGTGAAGTCTTGTATTTCACCGTAGCCATCTTTGAAAAGTTCTTTGTGCGTCTCCAGCATGTTAGTGGATCACTGGTTTGTCATTTCTCAGACTGAAGATTTCTCCCCAGTTCAACTTGATCTTTTGTAGCCAGTTTCTGCCTAGCAAGGCTGATTTTTCTCCTTTAACAATGACAAGCGGTAGCATCCACTCCTTCTCCTCATACCGGACTGGTACCTGTATCTGCCCTAACACAGGAATAGTGTCACCAGTGTATGAAGAAAGGCGGATGGACGCGGGCTGAAGAGGGCACTCTTTCGGTTGATCTTTGTACAGTCTCTCTGGAACCAGGGATACAGACGCTCCGGTGTCCAGCTGCATTTTTACTGGTTTTCCCGCTAACTCCATGTTGAGATAGATTCCATCTTTTAGTTGTTGAGCTGTGTACACTGTGAACAGTTCCACTACTGTTTCAGTTCTACCTTCCTCTTCTTGTGCTGCGTCTGACACTTTGTGTGCTCTTGCTGTGCGTTTCGAGGCTTCACACACTCTCTGTAAATGTCCAACCTTTCCACAATTGTGGCACTTTTCCTTTTGGAATCGACATTCACTGTGCTGATGATTATCTCCCCCACATCTGTAGCAACTTGGCTTAGACCTTTGAGATGTGGGCTGCTTTGTTCTTGTGTAACCTTGAGGACGGGACTGAGAAAAGTGTGACTTTTGTGAGCCTTTTTCACCACGTGCATCACTGACCTTGTGAACACCTTTCTGACGTTCTGCATGTCCCGATAGCTCAATAGTATCCCTGTGGGCAAGCTCGAGTCCAAGTGCTATATCACAGGCTTTCTTAAAGGTCAGGTCCTTCTCTGACAGAAGCCTTCTGTGATATGCTTCACCTGTGAGACCACATACAAACTTGTCTTGGAGAGCATCATCAAGAAATTGTGCAAACTCACATGTACTTGCCAGCCTTTTCAAAGCAAGGATGTAGTCAGCCACGGTTTCCCCTTGACTCTGGTGACATTTGTAAATTCTGAAATTCTGAAATTCCAATGAGAATTGGCTTAGGCTTGAAATACCTTGAAAGACTTTGTCAGTTCTGCATATTTCAACTCCACTGCTTTTATTGGTTCAATGAGACCTTTCAGCAATCCATACTCAGTTGGACCCAAAACACTGAGAAATACGTCTGCTTTCTTTTCATCTTTGATTTAGTTTGCAGCCAGCCAACGCTCAAAACGCTCCAAATAGGAATCAAAATCCTCTTTTGTAGCCTCAAACTCTGGTACTCGACCAATGGTTGCCATTTTCACAGTTAATTGTTCAGTTTCCTTATTCCTTGTATTTTTCTTTTTTTAAATTTTCATCTAATTCTTCACTTCAGAAGTTTCTGCAATTGCTTCATTCACTGCACTCATTTGTAATAATGTACACACCGTGTTACGTTCCTTCTTCCTTTTTTTTTGACAATATTTCTCCACTGAGATCGCCTAATTTCAATGGGTTCAATGACAGTTTTTTTTAACCACCAGAGGACAGTGTCGCTATTCTGGACTCCAATAGTCTTGCTACTTGGCAGCTCCTGAATACTGTACCTCCTAGCAGTGCTTAGCCTTCTCTACTGGCGAAATAAAATAAAAAAATTATGTAATTCGTCAGTTATTTGAGTTTCATTACTCACGCAACATTCTTCCCTTCAAGCAATGTCCGTTTATGTAGTTTAATCACCTCGTCGCCACTGTATTATTTGTGTTGTGGAGAAATGACCAGGCAGGAGACGGGAGTACAGTTAGTTTTCGTTTAGTCAAAACCCCTCGTGCTCTACAGTTCCCGGCACCCTAGTGCGCATGTGCATTTCCTCTTAGGTGTAGTAACGTAACACTGCCGTAATACATTACTGCTTAGTAACAGCATAGTAACTAATATAAACAGATGTAAATCCCAGATACTACAGCGGGGAACTGGAACTCGCTGTCATGCAAGTCAATCCAGAGCATCCCAAACATGCTCAGTGGATGACGTGTCTGGCGAGTAGGCAGGCCATGGAAAAACTGGTACATTTTCAGCTTCAGGAATTGTGTACAGATTCTTGGGGCATTATCATGCTGAAACATGATGGGATGGCGGTAGATTAATTGGAAAACAATGGGCCTCAGGATCTTGTCATGGTATCTACGTGCATTTCCATTTATAAAATTACATTTTCATCAGCTGTCTGGGTGGCTGTTCTCAGACGATCTCACAGGTGAAGAAGCCGGACGTGGAGCCCCTGGTATGGTGTGGTTACACATGGCCTCCGGTTGTGAGGCCGGTTGGACGTAGTGACAAATTCTCTAACACAGTGTTGGAGGTGGCTTATGGTAGAGACATGAATTATTAAATTATCTGGAAACAACTCTGGTGGACATTCCTGCGGTCAGGTCTCTAGTGGCGTATTCAAACAACTTGTATTGTTGTTTGAATTCCAATTCAGAAACTCTGGCATCTTTCTCTGACTTTCTGACCTGAAAATCACTGGTGGCATGATTTGATCACATTTCCCCCCCCCAGTTCCCAGGTCACCACAAGTTTAATGGTTTAACAGACACTATCACAGTCAACATGCAATCCCTAACCTATCAATTTCTGTGGAGATGTCTTATGGTTAAAAGCAGGGCTTGAATTGAGGGGGTATGTGAGGATATAGGCCTAATTCTTGTTATAGAGATGGGCTAAAAGCGATCTAGGCTATTACAATGCAGGGCTTGAACTGAGGGGATTATGTCTACATAGTCTACTAGCCTATCATATGTCTTGTTCAGCCTCATCATGGCCTGTTGGTAGGCCTAAAGGCTTATGAAAACATTCACTTTTAAATGAAAAGCAGGTGTCATTATCACACAGAAAATATGGTTGTTTTATTAAATGATCTGCAATTTGCAATGCCTATAGCAAAAGACCAAAAAGAAAGAATTGGTATGGAAGCTGTATGGGTCTATTCAGACCAAACAGCTTAACAGATCAACTTTAATATTTTTTATTCAGGAGAATCGCATTGAATCAGGCTATTCATTTCAGTGCAGTTGCATTCTTACGCATAACCTTACAGTGCATTCGGAAAGTATTCAGACCCCTTCCCGTTTTCCACATTTTGTTATGTTTCAGCCTTATTCTGATAGGGGTTTTTCCATAAATGTACACGCAATACCCCATAAAGTGAAAACAGGTTAAGAAATATTTGAAATGTATTAACAATAAAAAATAACAGAAATACCTTATTTACAAATCACAAACATGTGTATAGCAGATATTATTGCAGATGTAGTGAAATGCTTGTGTTTCTAGCTCCAACAGTGCAGTAATATCTAGCAAGTAATATATAACAATACACACAATCTAAAGTCAAGGAATGCAATTCAAAATATAGAAATATTGGGATGAGCAATGTCAGAGAAGCATAGACTAAGATACAGTAGAGTAGGACAGAATACAATATATACATGAAATGAGTGAGATGAGTAATACAAAATGTGTAAACATTTTTAAAGTGTTCCATTAATAAATTGGCCAGTGATTCCAAGTCTATGTACAGTATATAGGCAGCAGCCTCTAATGTGCTAGTGGTGGCTATCGTGGTGGCATATTTCTGCTTTACCAAATGAGGAGTGTTACAAACTACACACCAGTCAGAGTTATACTTAAACTACATCTTTAATAATAACAAGCTTTGCAATAGCATTTGACTTTCAACAATTCACTATTTCTGATGAACCATTGAGAAGTGACTACAGAAAAGTACAAAGCTCTTTTATAGCCAAGATACACCCCTCTCAACTTACACTGACGAACCACAGATCTTAGGAACAGTTAACAAAGGTTAAGATTTGTATGAAAGATATATATATATAAAACATAGCAGACAGTTACTGCTGTGTCAACAGTTTATTGTAAAGACCAGTGTCTGGCCCTCCTACTCCAGAAGGGAACCGTTTCTACCTGGTACGGCATAGAACAGAACCATTAGCTAATGTTCTCTGGAATGCTCTTCAGGGTTTATCACCCAAAGACATCGTAAATCTCCTCTGTCAGTGCTATCTCATAGAGGCCCATCCTCAGTGGAACACACACAATACTCTATTCTGTCGAATGTAACAACTATTATGTAATACAAGCATTATAACATAATCTTGCAATTTTCCATGACACTATTTACCAGTCTGATGGCCTTGAGATAGAAGCGGTTTTTCATTCTTCAGCTTTGATGCACCTGTACTGACCTCAACTTCTGGATGATAGCGGGGTGAACAGGCAGTGGCTTGGGTGGTTGTTGTCCTTGACAATATTTTTGGCCTTCCTGTGACATCAGGTGCTGTAGGTGTCCTGGAACGCTGGTAGCTTGCCCCCGGTGCTGTGTTGGGCAGACCGCACCACCCTCTGGAGAGCCCTGCCGTACCAGGCGGTGATACAGCCCAACAGGATGCTCTCAATTGTGCATCCCTATTAAAGTTTGTGAGTGTTCTCGGTGCCAAGCCAAATTTATTCAGCCTCCTGAGGTTGAAGAGGCACTGTTGCGCCTTCTTCACCACACTGTCTGTGTGGGTGGACCATTTCAGTTTGTCAGTGATGTGTACACCGAGGAACTTGAAACTTTCCACCTTCTCCACTGCGGTCCCGTCGATGTCCCCTCTGCTGTTTCCTGAAGTCCACGATCAGCTCCTTAGTTTTATTGATGTTGGGGGAGAGGTTATTTTCCTGGCACCACACTCCCAGGGCCCTCACCTCCTCCCTGTAAGCTGTCTCGTCATTGTTAGTAATCAGGCCTACTCCTGTTGTCTCATCTGCAAATTTGAAGATTTAGTAGGAGGCGTGCGTGGCCACGCAGTCATGGATGAACACGGAGTACAGGAGGGTGCTGAGCACACATCTTTGTGGGGCCCCAGTGTTGAGGATCAGCGAAGTGGAGATGTTGTTTCCTACCTTCACCACCTGGGGGCAGCCCGTCAGGAAGTCCAGGCCCCAGTTGCAAATGGTGGGCTTCAGACCTAGGGTGTGTTTCCTGTACCTCATGAGATCACGAAATTAAACACACTCGTCACAAATGTCCCTTAACCTCTCTGAGATATCTGGCCAAAAGCCAGGGAAAATGCAGAGCGCCAAATTGAAATATATTACTACAAAAATCAAACTTTCATTAAATCACACATGTAAGACACCAAATTAAAGCTACACGTGTTGTGAATCCAGCCAACATGTCAGATTTCAAAAAGGCTTTTCGGCGAAAGCAAACGATGCTATTATCTGAGGATAGCACCTCCGTAAACATAGAGAGAAAAGCATATTTCAACCCTACAGGCGCGACACAAAACGCAGAAATAAATTTATAATTCATGCCTTATCTTTGACAAGCTTCTTTTGTTGGCACTCCAATATGTCTTTTTTAACGTAAATAAATCGATCAAATTGAAGACGGGATGATCTGTGTTCAATACAGGAGGAAAACAAACTGACGCTAGCTTTCTGGTCACGCGCCTCTAAATCTAACAGTACACTTCAAGTTACCCTCGTTCAAGATGGCCGTACTTCTTCATTACACAAAGGAAAAACCTCAAACAATTTCTAAAGACTGTTGACATCCAGTGGAAGCTATAGGACCTGCAAGAAGGTCCCTTAGAAATCTGCATTCCCAATGAAACTCATTGAAAAAAGTGTGACCTAAAAAATAAACAAATCTGAATGGTTTGTCCTCTGTGTTTCGCCTGCTAAATAAGTTGTTATACTCAGACAGTTTTAGAAACTTCAGAGTGTTTTCTATCCAAATCTACTAATAATATGCATATGCTATCTTCTGGAGATGAGTAGCAGGCAGTTGAATTTGGGCATGCATTTCATCCGGACGTGAAAATACTGCCCCCTGTCACCAAGAAGTTAAGTGTCCACGGACTATTCCCACATTCTCAAACGTAGCAATATTGTTTAATTCTTCCATTTTGGGGATTTAGGAGTTCGGCCAAGTGAAGTCCTTTGTCCTCTTTCTGTGCTCTCTCCCTCTCTTTCTGCATGACCAGGGGGAGATTGCCTTTGTTAGGAATTTATGACCTGTGTTACGAATCCCTTTTGGCCCGACAGTCTAGGGGGGGATGGTAATGAGACCCGTAACATAACTCATGCAATTTATAATAGTGACAAAGTAAAAGTGAGAACGAAATAACCACGACTACTGAAATCTACCGTCAAACTCTGGGTTTATTGGAAAACACACGGTAATGGGGGGGGAGCAGGAAAAGGGGCTGAGCTGGACCCAAGGAAAGAAATAATAAGTATTCAAAAACACCCCTAAGCTAGACTAGCTTATTTCAACAACAGCTAACTAACCAAAAATACAGTGGGTGGTCCACCCAGTTCTAACTAGGGTATTTAACAAAGTTTACCTACGGGTAGTGTATGCCCATGGGTGACTTGTCTTGGTTCCCCCTTTCCCACCAGCAAACAAACACCATAACCAAAAACAATACTCACAGGTGATGACAAAGTGATATGGAGGTGCTCAAACAAAAGAGAGGTCAATACACAAAGAGAGAGTGAAACAGAGAGATCTACAGACATGGCATTTACAGAGAGATTGAGCTCCACAGTAAACAACTGACAGGGTTTTTAAACAAAGGGAAAGGAACGGTGATTGGGTAGGAAACAGGAGGAGGTGTGTCTTCTGATTGCTGATTGGTGACTGATTGGGGAGTGATGAGTTTCACCTGTGAGGGGAGAAGGAGAGAAAAGAAACACACACACAGGATACTGGTATCCGTAACAACCTGGGATAACAGAACCTGGTTGTAGGAGAGAGAGTGAGAGGGGGGGGCACGATTTACACCCAGAAAGGGTCACATCATGACACTAGGCACACCTCAATATCAGTCATTGTGGACAGGAACACATCCATTAAGAGGAATAATGTACCACTGCATAAAAATGATAATGCAAGCCAGTCACAAAAGTGGCAAAGCAACTATTAGCAGAATGTGTAAGGCAGTGTTGAATGTGTCACTGTCTGTCACCTTGATTATTCAAAATTCTCTCAACCTGTGCACTACGTTGTAAACTTTAATTCATAGGCTAGGTTGTAGTAGCCTCATGATGGGTACAGGGGAAATTTGAGCATCATGTAATAGTCTAAACCTATCAATGTTACGTTGAGCTGGGTGAATGGAATATGAATGACAGTAATCCATTATGCTGTAGTAGAAATAAGGCTATCAATCATCCTCCCTCATCTTAAAAGACACAGACGGCCACTGGTTACACACACACACACACACACACACACACACACACACACACACACACACACACACACACACACACACACACACACACACACACACACACACACACACACACACACACACACACACACAAACACACACACACATTATTTGTATATGTGACCTTTGGATTAGATACTAGATTGGATTAGATGTATCTGACACTGTAGCAACACCATGTAAAGTGGTGCCATTTTATTTCCTAATACTAATGTCACTTCTTAACCTTAGTCTCTTTGCTTCAATTTGGCAGCAGTTATATCCTATTATAGATGCATTCTTAAAGTCGCTCACTGTCTGATAAACCTCAGCCCCCTCCTGTACTCCCTGTACACCCATGACTGCGTGGCCACGCACTTCTTCAACTCAGTCATCAAGTTTTCAGACGACACAGTGGTAGGCCTGATTTCTAACACACACACACACAAACACACACACACATTATTTGTATATGTGACCTTTGGATTAGATACTAGATTGGATTAGATGTATCTGATACTGTGGCAACACCATGTAAAGTGGTGCCATTTTATTTCCTAATACTAATTTCACTTCTAACCTTGGTCTCTTTGCTTCAATTTGGCAGCAGTTATATCCTATTATAGATGCCTTCTTAAAGTCGCTCACTGTCTGATAAACCTCAGCCCCCTCTTGTACTCCCTGTACACCCATGACTGCGTGGCCACGCACTTCTTCAACTCAGTCATCAAGTTTGCAGACGACACAGTGGTAGGCCTGATTACTAACAATGACGAGACGGCCTACAGGGAGTCGAGGACCCTGGCAGAGAGGTGCCAGGAAAATAACCTTTTTTAATCTTTATTCACCTTCTCTCCTGTCTGCACACTCCTTTCAGCCCCTCCCTCGCTCTCGTGCACACCTGTGAAAGAGAGAGAATGTGTGTGTGTGTGTGTGTGTGTGTGTGTGTGTGTGTGTGTGTGTGTGTGTGTGTGTGTGTGTGTGTGTGTGTGTGTGTGTGTGTGTGTGTGTGTGTGTGTGTGTGTGTGTGTGTGTGTGTGTGTGTGTGTGTGTGTGTGTGTGTGTGTGTGTGTGTGTGTGTGTGTGCGTGCATGCATGACTGTGTGATTCTTTGTTAGGGAGGTTAGGCATAAGTCACTCCTCAACTGTAAACCCAAGGGGTGTCTGCAGCCAAGAGCTCGACATATGACCACATGGAGATGGTAGTTCAGAGTGTACCCTTGGCCAAGATACTTAACCATAAGTTAATCCTTTACTTCCTCATCCAGTTGTGGTGGATGGTAATGCACTTAGTATTTTGTGGATTAAACTAACATGTACTGTATAGACCAGGGCTGTTTAAATCTTATGCTATGGAAGTCCAGACTACTGCTGGTTCTGTTCTACCTGAATTAATTGCACCCACCTGGCCTCGAGATCCAGATTTGAGGGGTATAGAGCAGAGTTTCCCCAACCCTCTCCTCGGGCTCCCCCAGACATTTACATTTGTTTTGTTAACCCTAAACTGGCACACCCGATTCAATTAGTCAACTAATCAAGCTTTTAACTGAATCAAGTGTGCCAATTTAGGGTTAAAACAAAAAAGTGAACCATCTGGGGCTTCGAGGAAAGAGTTGGGAAACCCTGGGTAGAGACAGTAAAATTAAAGGCAAACTGAGATGAACAGCAGAGGCAAAACTTCAATTTCATTGGTCAGGCCCATCGCTCCTTCAGGAGCATAGACCAATGACGACTGCTCTCCTTTGCACTCTGTTCTGGGCAGTATTCTCCAGCTGGTTCCACCTCATGTTGGTTTTCCTTGTATCTTCCTTCAGCTCCCACCTCCAGGTGTTTCTTGGGTACCCTTTTCCTTTGTGAGTTCTAGGATAGAGCTTGCCTGGTGATGTTGGAGGGGGGCGTTTGGATGGTGTGGCCGATCCACCCCCAACCTCCAGATCTTCTCTTCCACCAGAACATAGCTGGAGCGCTTGAATAAATGAATAAACAATATCCCCATTTCAAATAGAACTAAGTAAACTTATACTCTGTTTTATTATATCTGATTAACAATATGAGTTCATAAGAAGGGATTGTGTGACACAGACAAGGAGTAATTAAAGTTAATGAACACCATTCCAACTAGGAAGAAAGAAGTGGACTGTGTAAACAGATAAGGTCGTTAACCTATGGTTGAACCGATGAAACTGAGCTCTGGGGTTTTTAGATAAGACAGTGAGTGCATTCCTAGGTTTTCTGTTAATTAGAACTGTCAGCTAAGTGGTGATCGATAATGTTGAGGGGTCAAAAATTACCTGGGATTGTGTTAGAAAGTTATAATGAAATTTTCACCTCACTTTGTCCCTGTCGAGAGGAGGAGTTTCTGTTAAGCAATGAAATGACGTCATGTTTTGTATATAAACTGTTGCTCGTGGTAACGTGGCAGCGCACTCCGAGAATACATTATTTTACCTATTATTGAAATGGCTGGTCTCCGTCTATTTTTTGCAAACAAGAATCTTACAAATTCTCATAAACTAGATTAAGGGTTTTCAATTAATGAAAACACATTGGCATAATTAAATTACAGTAACAGCGCTCCATCTTCCCATAAGCCTGCTATAAAATATTGGTGTCCACAGTTATATCAAATAAATACAACAGATTCCAGAAACGCATGATAAGAAAACATCCCTGTAGAATCATTTTGGCCTGATGCTCATAGAGTTGATAAGCATGAAGACGTCCAGAGGTCTCATACCCTCCATCGTAGGGGCTGGTGGTAGTCCTCTGAAGAGGTCTCATACCCTCCATCGTAGGGGCTGGTGGTGGTCCTCTGAAGAGGTCTCATACCCTCCATCGTAGGGGCTGGTGGTGGTCCTCTGAAGAGGTCTCATACCCTCCATCATAGGGGCTGGTGGTGGTCCTCTGAAGAGGTCTCATACCCTCCATCATAGGGGCTGGTGGTAGTCCTCTGAAGAGGTCTCATACCCTCCATCGTAGAGGCTGGTGGTGGTCCTCTGAAGAGGTCTCACACCCTCAATCGTAGGGGCTGGTGGTGGTCCTCTGAAGAGGTCTCATACCCTCCATCGTAGGGGCTGGTGGTGGTCCTCTGAAGAGGTCTTATACCCTCCATCGTAGGGGCTGGTGGTGGTCCTCTGAAGAGGTCTCATACCCTCCATCGTAGGGACTGGTGGTGGTCCTCTGAAGAGGTCTCATACCCTCCATCGTAGGGGCTGGTGGTGGTCCTCTGAAGAGGTCTCATACCCTCCATCGTAGGGGCTGGTGGTGGTCCTCTGAAGAGGTCTCATCCCCTCCATCATAGGGGCTGGTGGTGGTCCTCTGAAGAGGTCTCATACCCTCCATCGTAGGGGCTGGTGGTGGTCCTCTGAAGAGGTTTCATCCCCTCCATCGTAGGGGCTGGTGGTGGTCCTCTGAAGAGGTCTCATACCCTCCATCGTAGTGGCTGGTGGTGGTCCTCTGAAGAGGTCTTATACCCTCCATCGTAGGGGCTGGTGGTGGTCCTCTGAAGAGGTCTCACACCCTCCATCGTAAGGGCTGGTGGTGGTCCTCTGAAGAGGTCTCATACCCTCCATCGTAGGGGCTGGTGGTGGTCCTCTGAAGAGGTCTCACACCCTCCATCGTAGGGGCTGGTGGTGGTCCTCTGAAGAGGTCTCATACCCTCCATCGTAGGGGCTGGTGGTGGTCCTCTGAAGAGGTCTCATACCCTCCATTGTAGAGGCTGGTGGTGGTCCTCTGAAGAGGTCTCATACCCTCCATTGTAGAGGCTGGTGGTAGTCACAGTCCTCCAACTGTACGTCGACCTTAACATAGTAAAGTGGAACATCTGACTGAACAAACAGAGCTGACTTAAATACTGTGGGTCACACACTTAATCAACAATAAGCCACACCTGGGACTGACAGCCCAACAAGGCTTCGTTCACAATATCAATGGTTCTACCCTGTTATACATGCACGTGCCTATATTTATGTATCTTTCAAAGTCTCTTTCTGCCGGTGCCAGAGGTTAGACACAGGTTGTTCCGCAAGTGCAAACCTATGCCTACTGGGGTGTGTGCAGTCAATATCACATGGGGATGGGATTTCACAGGATGTACCCTTGGCCAAGATACCTCACCACAAGTTAAGCCTTTAACACCTCATAAACAACTCTGTCTTGTGAGACCAAAACAAATGTACTGTCTAGACAAAGAAGTTGAATAGGAACAGGAAAAAATAGGAAAAAATTCTGCTGCATAGCATTGTTGTCCACACTTTATAATTTATATGCAACAGATGCTCTGTCGTTCTACCCCTGAACAAGGCCCTTATCCCACTGTTCCCCGGTAGGCCGTCATTGTAAATAATCATTTGTTCTTATCCTTCCTGTTTGGCCCTGTCCGGAGGTGTCATCGGATGGGGCCACAGTGTCTCCTGACCCCTCCTGTCTCAGCCTCCAGTATTTATGCTGCAGTTGTTTATGTGTCAGGGGGCTAGGGTCAGTTTGTTATATCTGGAGTACTTCTCCTGTCCTATCCGGTGTCCTGTGTGAATTTAAGTATGCTCTCTCTAATTCTCTCTTTCTTTCTCTCTCTCGGAGGACCTGAGCCCTAGGACCATGCCTCAGGATTACCTGACATGATGACTCCTTGCTGTCCCCAGTCCACCTGGCCGTGCTGCTGCTCCAGTTTAAACTGTTCTGCCTGTGAATATTATTATTTGACCATGCTGGTCATTTATGAACATTTGAGCATCTTGGCCATGTTCTGTTATAATCTCCACCCGGCACAGCCAGAAGAGGACTGGCCACCCCACATAGCCTGGTTCATCTCTAGGTTTCTTCCTAGGTTTTGGCCTTTCTAGGGAGTTTTTCCTAGCCACCGTGCTTCTACACCTGCATTGCTTGCTGTTTGGGGTTTTAGGTTGGGTTTCTGTACAGCACTTTGAGATATCAGCTGATGTACGAAGGGCTTTATAAATACATTTGATTTGATATTGATTTGATGATTCTTAACTGACTTGCCTAGTTAAATAAGGGTTCAGTTTTTTTTTAAATACAAAAAATGCTGGAAATGCATGACAAGAGAACCTCCCACAGATTGTTTGAGTAGCTACTCATAGAGTTGACAGTCATTAACTCCTTCGCTGACCATCAGCGTGTGTTATCATGACATGTGTTATCATGTCAGCAACGCTTGGAAATTGCATATCACTGTTTTAACTCCACCCTCTTGGGTTGGATCAGAGAAGTTACAAACAGAAGGACAAAGCAGATTGCATGATACTGTATGTGGACTGTGATGACAGGAGACTTGGTTTACATATAGCTCATCTTGAATTCTTGTCCAGACTTCTCAGTAGCCTATCTCTCTTTTTTCCACCTCTCTCATATTATCTCTTCCCTATCTCCTGTGTTTCTTTTCTATTTCGTTCCTTTCTTCAAACCCTCCCAATCCTTTCTGGATTCGTCCTCTTCAGTTCTTTCTCATCTTCAAAATGTTTCCTCTCCCTCTCTCTTCCTCTCTCCTGCTGTACTCCCTGTCACCAGCTATTGAGAATGAATATATACTCATGTAAAAACAATTACAATCAATATTTACAATAAATACTAAATAAATATCCATTGCGAATCAACGTATAGTGAGCTGTGTCTGTCATGTGTTTCACAATTAACATAGTGACCTTGCTGTTATCTGGTGCGTATGGACTGTGTCACAGACCAGGGTTTGCCTAACTCCGATCCTGGACCACAAGAAATACAGATGAGCCTTGGTGATTTACATAAATTCACTGAAAACCCACACTAACACATGGTTATATTAACAGTATTGCACTTTTCATGTAGCCAACTTTTGTCCAGCTAATAGCCTAACCACCGATCAAGGAACATTATGGACTAAATGCTGCTGCAGGATTATTTTGCTACAGCAATGCTGGTAAAATGAAGATGCTATAACTGTACATGTTGGCACATGACCTTGGCAATGATAATAATAATAGGTAAACAAATGCTAGGAGATAGGTTGTTATTATTGCAACCGGGAAGTAAATAATGCAGACTTCCTTTGAACATGAGTATGCAGGCTTTATTGAATTATCAACCCCCCCCCTCCCGCTGTGAATAGCACATGAGCCATTTACATCTTCTCCCTGAGGGGGGCGATGTTGAGCGAGATCAGAAATTTTTCCAACGTGGAGAGGTACTCCTCCGGGTGACAGCGTAGATGAGCAGCGTGCACAGACTCCTTCCACTTCCCGGTTTCCACAGCAACGCCCCGCTTCCTCCAAATATAGATGGTCGCATCCATGGCGACGGGGTCGCACAGCGCGTCGTTCTCGCAGAAGAAGAAGAGCGCCGGGGAGGTGACGGGGCTGTTGTAGAAGACCTGGATTGACTTGTCGTAGTAGTACACCGTCTGGGACTTGAAGAGCCAGAAGTAGAGCAGAGCAGTGTATCGCACCAGGGGCTCGATACGAGGGAACAGGGTCAGACCCAGGCCTGAGGCACACACAGACACACACAGACACACACAGATTATATTATTAATTACATTTCAGTTCTTGTTAATTCAATGGGATAGGCCTATGTAATTTCTCCATACAGTAAACACAATAACATACTATCATGTGTGAAAAGCCTCCTCTAAAGCAGCAAATATATTTGAATATAATCCAATATTGTGGAGCAGGTAAAGTGGGAGTATGATTACTAGGTCTTCATCACACATAGCAACATTGTGACAAACAAGGATGCAAAGTGCAGGCCTTTTCTCTGTCACACATCCACACCGTCTCAGTAACAGATCCCTCTCTTTTCCAAATAATCCAAACTGACAATCCTACCTCCTTTCCTTCCCCTCTCTCACCTTTAGCCATATGCTCCAGCGACCCGACCACCATGCTGTCATAGACATGTCCTACGACCCGTTGGGCCAGGCCTGGGTACTTGTGTGGCTCCCTGACCATCTGGCTGAGCAGCTGGGTGAAGGTGTACCCGCCGATGGAGAAGGCGTGGACCAGAAGGGGGCGACCTTTGAAACGCGGGTCTCCCAGGACCTCCAGGACCTCAGCCCCATACTCCAGCCCCCAGCGAGGCCACAGGAAGTGCCACACTGTGCTCTCCACAGATAGGATGTCCAGGCCGCGTTCCAGGTAGAGGTCCCGGTACTTTGCCATGGCCCCCGGTCGGGCGCCCAGCCACGGGAAAAGCAGGAGGAGGGGACGGGGGGAGGATGGAGAGAGGGTTGGTACATCCGAAAATGAAGGGGTGAGAGTTGAGGAAACAGTGGGGTGAGAGGGCATGTCTGAGATAAAGGGGGCGGAGAGGGAGTAGGGGGGGGAGGGAAGAGGAGAGTCTAGATGGGAGGATAAGGAGGAGGTGGGAGGAGAGGGGGCAGGGGTATCGCTGGTGCAGTAGTAGGTGATGCTTCTGGTGACCCTCCAGGCTTTGACCCGCCCCTCTCTCACTATCACAGACATGTCTGACCCAGAGTGGGAGTTACTGGGGGAAAGAACATGGGAAAGAATTAGAGCAGAAGTTTAATGACACAGGGAGAAAATATGGGTTAAACAAAAAACGTTATGCCTCAAGTTAAATTCATGTATACCTACATACACAGACACATGCAAGGTTGTGGGATCTACTCAAGGTTAGATCCGGTCGGTAGGCTATTAGTGTTACAGTGAAGCATTAGACAGTACAAGTTGCTTTGGTCCATGTTAGACCAAGAAAGCGGAGTAAGCTTTGGACTCAACACAAACATATTTGTATCTATGTGCTGATGTAAGCGCCTGTGTTACAGGCCAACTTGGATCAGAAACATTCCTTTGTAAATATGCTCTACTTTTTGATGCCCAATGACTTATGTTAGGCAAATTCTCACATGGTTAAATAGCTCAGTGTCATTTAGACATACACAGTTTCATGAAACTTCTTCAAACCAAGCCAACACCCCACACAGCAGGCAGAGTTCACAGAATTATGTACAGGGTATAAAAATGACTTTTGATCTTCCAGCCACTGTGGCAGGTAACGTTATATTAAAAAATCTCTACCAGCCACTCATTTCTTTTACCAGCCCAAATAGTTTTTGCCACTAAAATTACACTAACAAAACACAACAAAATTGATGAACATGCTTTGTAATGTTTCTAAAATAATAAATGTATTGTCTAGTAAGAAGTGACTAACGTGGTGTATTGTTTAATTAAATGTTTTGTGGCCTGAGTCTTTTAACCAAAATATCACAGGTGAGACAAAACATTTCACCTACTGCCTTTAAGGTCGGGAGGTTACCGTGGTAACGACTAGAGTCATGTTAGTGACTGTGACTATTAGAAGCGTTGTCACCTCTTCCCTAGCATTTAAAACTCAAACATAGAAAAACAACCTAGCTTGTGAACAAAACAATGTAAATAGTCAAGAAACACAACAACACTTCAGTAGACTTTCCTTTCAAGTAAATTAGACCAACTTTTATGCCTGTGCGCTGCGCTTCTAAAAATGAATATTTCACTCAGCTCTTCACATGCGCACAGCCAGGCAGTGTTGTAGCGCAAAGTGCTGAATAGGATTCGTAGTTCTTTGACTTTGCGCGATTAATTGACCACTATGAAACAAAACGGCGGAAATGCTTTTAAAACAACTATCGCAGCATTTGTTTTACTATACATGAGATCATACTTAACTATTTTTATTCACCAAATTAATGCGAGTGGAATGCTCGCACTGTGGAGCCCTGATCACCTGCAAACGTGGCTGGTGAAATAGACATTTTTACCCTCCAATGCCTGTCATTTGGCATATGGTGGGTGTTAATTTTAGGCCCTGGTTATGCATCTGTACCCCATGAAGAATTTGAGCATCCCCATAGCAGTTGAAAATCTGTCCACCGTCTTCTTTCTGTGAGGGAATTAAGTCTTCTTTCTGTGAGGGAATTAACCGGTTTAGTAGATTCCAGGATTCATCTGACCTTCCTTTATAACCGATCTCCGATCTCCATATACAAATAGGGTGGGAAATAACCACAGTAGCTGCAAGATCTACTACCCCCCCCCTCTCTCTAGCGTGTCACGGTTTTGCGCAAGAGAACATTTTATTTTCTGACAGAAAAAAAGCAACGTTTGGTAAGATTTAGATATGTACATAATGGATATCCTTAGACAAACACATACGTGGGCAGAACTTAAACAACATTGTTATTCAATTAAAACAGAAGCTTTATAAAGGGGCCGTTTGGTCCTACTATTGGGGAAAACGGCCCCCGCTATTGTGGTAAAATGCACCCTTGAAGATTAAATACACATCACTTTAAAACGTTAGCTTGCCTCAGTTGGCTGTTGGACATGCGCATATTTCAAAAGAATACCCTCTTCCTGCCAAGTAGGGTACAGTGAGGAAAAACGTTTAGCCCCAAACATACTCACTACAAGAAATTTTAAAAAACGGAATACAATTTCTCTCTAACCAAGTGGATTATTTATCTTTAGGCTCCCCTGCTGGAATAAAACACGTTTATAGATCTAACTTCATTCGATTATATATATACTGTAACGAAGCCGCGGCCCTTGCAGCGCGCTGGACCTTGGGGTAGAAGGTCGAAGGTTCGAGACCTGCTCCCTGCTGTTTCATTTCAATACAGTGCCAGTCAAAAGTGTGGACACACCTACTCATTCAAGGGTTTACATTCTAGAATAATAGTGAAGACATCAAAACGTTAAATTAATTAACACATATGGAATCATGTAGCAACCAAAAAAGTGTTAAACAAATCAAAATATATTTTAGATTCTTTAAAGTAGCCACTCTTTGCCATGATGACAGCTTTGCACACTCTTGGCATTCTCTCACCCAGCTTCAGCTGGAATCCTTTTCCATAAGCTGAGAACTTGTTGGCTGCTTTTCCTTCACTCTGCTGTTCAACTCATCCCAAACCATCTCAATTGGGTTAAGGTCTAGTGATTGTGGACGCCAGGTCATCTGATGCAGCACTTCATCACTCTCCTTGGTCAAATAGCCCTTTAACGATCTGGAGGTGTGTTTTGGGTCATTGTTCTGTTGAAAAACAAATGATAGTCCCACTAAGCACAAACCAGATGGGATGGCGTATCGCTGAAGAATGCTGTGGTAGCCATGCTGATTAAGTGTGCCTTGAATTCTAAATAAATCACAGACAGTGTCACCAGAAAAGCACCCCCATACCATCACACCTCCTCCTCCATGCTTCACGGTGGGAACCACACATGTGGAGATCATCCGTTCACTTACTCTGCATCTCACAAAGACGCAACGGTTGCAACCAAAAATCTCAAATCTGGACTAATCAGACCAAAGACAGATTTCCACAGGTCTAATGTCCATTGATCACTAATATTCTTGGCCCAAGCAAGTCTCTACTTCTTATTGGTGTACTTTAGTAGGGGTTTCTTTGCAGCAATGAAAGCTTGATTCACACACTCCTCTGATGTTGTGAAATGTTTGTTACCTGAACTCTGTGAAGCATTTATTTGGGCTGCAATCTGAGGTGCTGTTAACTCTAAAGAACTTGGGTTAAGGTCTAGTGATTGTGGACGCCAGGTCATCTGATGCAGCACTCCATCACTCCACATCTGATGCAGCACTCCATCACTCCACATCTGATGCAGCACTCCATCACTCCACATCTGATGCAGCACTCCATGGGACTCCATTCTTCATGTCCCTTTCCTGTGGCGGTCCTCATGAGAGACAGTTTTATCATAGCGCTTGATGGTTTTCACTGCATTGTCGGAACTAGAAGCACAAGCATTTCGCTACACTCGCATTAACATCTGCTAACCATGTGTATGTGACAAATACAATTTGATTTGATTTGATTTGATTTGATTTTTTGTGACTGCACTATAAGAAACATTCAAAGTTCTTTAAATTTTAACTGACCTTCATGTCTTAAAGTAATGATGGACTGTCGTTTTTCTCTGCTTACTTGAGCTGTTCTTGCCATAGTATGGACTTAGTCTTTTACCAAATAGGGCTATCTGCTGTATACCACCCATACTGTCACGACTCCGACCGAAGGTGGTTCCCCTTCGGGTGGTGCTCGGCAGTCGTCGTCGCCGGCCTACTGGCTGCCCCTGATTCTTTTCTCCCCCCTCCTTATGTGTTTATTGATGACACCTGTTTTGAGTTGGTTGTAATTAGTTGGGATTTATTAGTCAGCCGGCCTGCCCGTTTCTTTGTGCGGGATTGATTATTGTAACCCTGATGTTTGCTACAAACGTACGTGTTCTTGTATTTAGTGCTAGACTGTTTTCGTTCCCTGTGTCTGGGTCATTTTGTTTGAGCACCGAAAGGTGGGGTGGCCGTGGTTCACCGTGTGTGCATTAAAGGAGCACTTTATTGAACTCTCTGCTTTCCTGCACCTGATTTCACCCTCACGACACCCAGGACCTTACACATACCTTATCACAACTGATTGGCCCAAACGCATTAAGAAGGAAAAAAATCCACAAATTAACTTTTAACAAGGCACACCTGTTAAATGAAATGCATTCCAGGTGCCTAATTCATGAAGCTGGTTGAGAGAATGCCAAGAGTGTGCAAAGCTGTCATTAAGGTAAAGGGTGGCTACTTTGAAGAATCTCAAATAAAAAATATATTTGCTTTCCATATGTGCTTTTTCATAGTTTTGATGTCTTGACTAATATTCTACAATGTAGAAAATAGTAAAAATAAAGAGAAATTCTGGGATGAGTAGGTGTGTCCAAACTTTTGACTAGTACATTTAAAACATATATATAATACATCCTGCTCCTCTCCTCTCTACCTAACTTTCCCTCACAGTCCTTTCAGTTTTTCTCCAATCCTGTTAGTTTAGCTGTTCAACCTACCTTAGTTATCCCTCACCCATCATAGCCCTTCCATTCCCAACCAATCAGAACTCTTGGAAATGCACATCTGGACACTGCACCCACCCACTCAGGTCAGAGTGTAATCGTCATCTGAAGAGAGAGGACCTTTTATTGTCAACAGTAACACAAATGTCTGAATGTTGTGTGTGGATCAAAATAATACGAATCCAAGTCATTTTGATTACCACACATAAAGAACTATATTCAAAGAAAGCAGCTGCGTGTGTGTGTGTGTGTGTGTGTGTGTGTGTGTGTGTGTGTGTGTGTGTGTGTGTGTGTGTGTGTGTGTGTGTGTGTGTGTGTGTGTGTGTGTGTGTGCGTGCGTGCGTGCGTGCGCGTGCGTGCGTGCGTGCGTGCGTGCGTGCGTGCGTGCGTGCGTGCGTGCGTGCGTGCGTAGTGACAATTAAGAAGTAACATTCCTCAAAAATATTTTCTAACCAGAAAGCACTATAGTGGGCAGAACACAACCAATTAAATAAAGCATTAAATATATAGAGGGTGAGGGCATTCACAGCTGACTGCTCCAATGAGCTCTAGATAGCCGTTTTTACAATATACTGTATATACACACACGCTGGGTGTACAAAACATTAAGGACACCTTCCTAATATTGTGTTGTACCCTGCAAGGTGTCAAAAGCGTTCTGCAGGGATGCTGGAACATGTTGACTCCAATGCTTCCCACAGTTGTGTCAAGTTTGTTGGATCTCCTTTGGTTGGTGGACCGCTCTTGATACACACAAAACTATTGAGTGTGAAAAACCCGGAACTTCCTGCCATACCCCGTTCAAAGGCACTTAAATATTTTGTCTTGCCCATTCACGCTCGGAATGTTGCACATAAAAAATCCATGTCTCGATTGTCTCAAAGCTAAAAAGTCCTTTTTTAACCTGTCTCCTCCCTTTAATTTAAGAAGTGACATCAATAGCTTTCACCTGGATTCATCTGGTCAGAGTAGCCAGTTTCTGCTCTGCTTGCTTGCTTTTACAACTCAGAGAAAAAGCACAACACACACAGGTAACAGCTGCCTCTCCTCACACACTCTGTGGTGTCTGCAGTCCTATATGGGGAGTTATTCAGGCCAGAAGTCACCTAATGTCTTCCTAGCCCCATAAGATATCACCATGAATAAACATGGATTGTCAATGGAGACAAGTGTTTTTCTATGGCATCAAACTACTGATGCGTTCATGTCACGTCCATGTCAAGTGAAACATTGTGTAGACATATGGTTCACGTCGTGCACACATAACTGGCATGTCATGTGAAACATTGTCTAGACATATGGTTCACGTCGTGCACACATAACTGACATGTCATGTGAAACATTGTGTAGACATATGGTTCACGTCGTGCACACATAACTGACATGTCATGTGAAACATTGTGTAGACATATGGTTCACGTCGTGCACACATAACTGACATGTCAAGTGAAACATTGTCTAGACATATGGTTCACGTCGTGCACACATAACTGACATGTCAAGTGAAACATTGTGTAGACATATGGTTCACGTCGTGCACACATAACTGACATGTCATGTGAAACATTGTCTAGACATATGGTTCACGTCGTGCACACATAACTGACATGTCATGTGAAACATTGTGTAGACATATGGTTCACGTCGTGCACACATAACTGACTTGTCAAGTGAAACATTGTGTAGACATATGGTTCACGTCGTGCACACATAACTGACATGTCATGTGAAACATTGTCTAGACATATGGTTCACGTCGTGCACACATAACTGACATGTCATGTGAAACATTGTGTAGACATATGGTTCACGTCGTGCACACATAACTGACATGTCATGTGAAACATTGTGTAGACATATGGTTCACGTCGTGCACACATAACTGACATGTCATGTGAAACATTGTGTAGACATATGGTTCACGTCGTGCACACATAACTGACATGTCATGTGAAACATTGTGTAGACATATGGTTCACGTCGTGCACACATAACTGACATGTCATGTGAAACATTGTGTAGACATATGGTTCACGTCGTGCACACATAACTGACATGTCATGTGAAACATTGTGTAGACATATGGTTCACGTCGTGCACACATAACTGACATGTCAAGTGAAACATTGTCTAGACATATGGTTCACGTCGTGCACACATAACTGACATGTCAAGTGAAACATTGTGTAGACATATGGTTCACGTCGTGCACACATAACTGACATGTCATGTGAAACATTGTCTAGACATATGGTTCACGTCGTGCACACATAACTGACATGTCATGTGAAACATTGTGTAGACATATGGTTCACGTCGTGCACACATAACTGACTTGTCAAGTGAAACATTGTGTAGACATATGGTTCACGTCGTGCACACATAACTGACATGTCATGTGAAACATTGTCTAGACATATGGTTCACGTCGTGCACACATAACTGACATGTCATGTGAAACATTGTGTAGACATATGGTTCACGTCGTGCACACATAACTGACATGTCATGTGAAACATTGTGTAGACATATGGTTCACGTCGTGCACACATAACTGACATGTCATGTGAAACATTGTGTAGACATATGGTTCACGTCGTGCACACATAACTGACATGTCATGTGAAACATTGTGTAGACATATGGTTCACGTCGTGCACACATAACTGACATGTCATGTGAAACATTGTGTAGACATATGGTTCACGTCGTGCACACATAACTGACATGTCATGTGAAACATTGTCTAGACATATGGTTCACGTCGTGCACACATAACTGACATGTCATGTGAAACATTGTCTAGACATATGGTTCACGTCGTGCACACATAACTGACATGTCATGTGAAACATTGTCTAGACATATGGTTCACGTCGTGCACACATAACTGACATGTCATGTGAAACATTGTCTAGACATATGGTTCACGTCGTGCACACATAACTGACATGTCATGTGAAACATTGTCTAGACATATGGTTCACGTCGTGCACACATAACTGACATGTCATGTGTAAGTCAGTTTGAATGTAGCTAAGTTCATTATGAAAGAGCTCACCATGAATGGCTTAAAAACGGCTACATGACATTTACGTGTACATAATGCTTTCACGTCATGTACACGGTACACTTTAGTTTATTATAAAATATCTCACCATGAACTCCTTACAAACGTCTGCATGACGTCTCCATTGCCAGAGTCATTTAATCAATTGAGTTTGTTGATATAGCTAAAATAGGCATATCACCTCAATTAAATAATTATTAGGCTAGTTGATTTTCAGCCAGCCACCATTAATTACTGTGTAGATATGCCTATGTCCCAAATCAATATGGACACAAGGGCTTCTTTTTTGGAGGGAGCCCTATTCAGAAATAAGAGGTAGCCTAGGTATCTAGTGGTGCATTCAAACAACTGGGAACTCGGCAATCTCTGACTTCCGATTTCAGTGCTACGAAAACAACTAGGAACTCAGAACGAAATGAGCTCTGACTGGGAAAAATAGTTTTTAACAGTCAATTCAGACACTCATCTTTCTCTGACTTTCTGACCAGAAAATCACTGATGGCATGAATTGACCTCGTTTTTTCCCCCCAGTTCCCAGTTTACCACAAGTTTTCCGACTTAATAAAACAACCATCTTTTCTGTGTGATAATGACACCTGCTTTTCATTTAAAAGTGAATGTTTTCATAAGCCTTTAGGCCTACCAAGAGGCCATGATGAGGCTGAACAAGGCCTTCGATAGGCTAGTAGACTATGTAGAAATAATCGTGGAGTTAATCATTGTCATAGCCTAGATCGCTATATATAGTCTGAATCCTGAATCCACCATTTGGCCAAGGTGTATTTAAACTTCCGATTTCAACTGCAAATGAAGGTGTGGCTTTCATGACACTCAGCTCTATTGTGTCTGCCATAGCTTTGTTGCGGTGAATGTACACTTTCAGCCAACTACATTGCAAGCAAGTTATGTGATGGAAACCTGGATAAGGTTTCTCTCTCATGAGAATAAACTATTTCCTACAACCCTTTCAAATACCAGAATGCCTGACCTGCCAATCCCAAAATCTGATCTGCTAGACCTGATCGCTGTAGATTCCTGTGCCCTCTTCTTTTGCTGCCCAAATCATAGATGGAGCTGTTATTATTCATTCCTTGCCTATCCACCAAGCATCCAATTCTGCAATCAAATGTCTTCCTGCTTTTGGTAGAGCACCAGTTGAAAAACAGCAGTAGAATCGATATTGAATGGGACACAGATAGTCTAACAGACCCAATGGGAGAGAAGCGGGGGAAAAACAAGCTTCCATGTCAATTCTATGACTTTCTCAGAAATCCTACTAACAAACAGGAGCTTTTCAGCATGTTGACACAGAAGGTGTGTGCCAAGAATATGCCTTCATAGATGACCTTAAAAAGGGTGCACAGACCATTATCATTGGAACAGTGGATCCATCTTATCAAGGATTGGCGAGCCATAAAGCTGTGGGTTACTTTTGATATGGATAAAAACTATTAGGAGATTTCTATAAGCACCATTTGCGAGAAGCTTGGAATGCACAAGTTTGGCTTTGTCAGCTGTCAACGCATTCACAGGTTACGATACAAACAGGTTCATGAAAGGGTGATGGAGGTGACTGGTGTCAGCAAAACCATTTCAACCTCTTGATCTGGAATCATCCACTTTCACATTGATTGAGAGATACACCTGTGTTCTCTATGACAAGACAACAAGCTACCAGGAACTCTTCTAAGAAGTCAATGGAGAACATCCAATGGAGAACATCCCCCCAACACAGGCTGCACTGCTGCAACATTCAAACAGAGCAGTGTACCAAATTAGCATTTGGTCAACAAGTGTGAAAACCATCCAATCGGCATCTACACCAGAAAGTTTGATTTGGACCTTTGGATGGGCTAAAAAGTTGATTCCTGGAATCCTTCGTGGACACTCTTACCCGAGACTGCCAAAGCGTACAGAGAACTCCTGAGGTGTGGCTGAAAAAATGAGCCCTTCTGTCCTCAGAAGTGTCAATGCCAGGATGCTGGACTAGCATGCACTGCAGTAGGCCATTATACTGGTACGTGGGCCAGGACCAAGTCTTTTATTTTTTCCACTAATCAAAATTTACAGAATATAGTTGATGTTTTATGACTCAATTTCATGTTATTTTATGAGAATTTCACTGAAGTCATTTTAAACATGACTATCGATTAATTAGCATCTACAATACATTGCCAGTCATTCGTGGTTAAGTTTGCAACGAGCAACACTTCTATGATGTTTTAATGTCATCTGAGGAATGTTTGTACCAAATTGCATGCTTTTATCTGCAGTATAACTGTTTTTATGGTCAAATAGCAGCTATTGTTGCAGCAATTTTGAAATTTCACAATAACTCGCTTCCTGATTAAGTTTGAAATAATGCGCACTCCTTCTGGGATGTTTTCATATTACCCGGGGAATGTTTGTACCAAATTGCATGGTCTACCTTGTCACGTTTTTCACTATTAAAGCCCCGGGCTATAGAAGTGCCTGGTCTGGGTCAAAGCTTGAAGTCTCCACTTTACATGAAGCGAAATAGTTAGAGGAAACAGAAGTGTTGGTTGATGGCTGCCGTGGATCATGGCAGAAGTGGATGTCAAGAGTAGGCACTCCATGAGGTTGAAGTGTCAAATGTTAGGGCAGTCCATTGGATCTCCTATGTGGAGGCCATTAAAATAGTTGAGGGAGCTAGTGTCGTGAGTATCGAATCACATTACATATAGAATTGTGAGAATTGCAATACATATCCTATCAGTGCCTAAGTACATATTGTGACAGGGACGGATTGTTGAACGGGCACACAGGGCATGTGGCCCTGGGCCTTTGGTTTGGGGCCCCTCTGGAGGTCGGGGAGCCCCCAGATAGCATATGATAGCAAAATGTGTAGAATAGCAGGAAATTAGCTTTAAAACTGCTAAGATTTCTCTCAGCCTGATGACAAAATGTGTAGAATAGCAGGAAATTAGCTTTAAAACTGCTAAGATTTCTCTCAGCCTGATGACAAAATGTGTAGAATAGCAGGAAATTAGCTTTAAAACTGCTAAGATTTCTCTCAGCCTGATGACAAAAGCATGAGATGAGCTATAAAAAAGCACATTTTCTTCCCTGCCTCATGGTAAAAAGTGTAGAAGGGCAGGAAATTAGCTTTAAAACTGCAACATTTTCTCTTAGCCTCATAACAAAATGTTTACAATAGCATTATAAACTGCACCTTTTTCTCTATGCACCGTTGCAAATGTGTTGAAATGCAGAAAGTTAGCTGATGTCCCCTCCCAAACAAGATATATATATAGAAGCCCCAGGGCCCCCAAGAGGTAGTCTGGCCATGTATGTGGTCCCTGGCAACTCCGAGCCCAAAAAGCAGACTATAGCCTCCTTTTGTCAAAATGTAAGAGTCTGCTTATATTTCGCTGTCAGCACACAGTCAGCACCCAGGAGTCCTGTTATAATGAAGAAACTGACAAAGGATTATACATCATTGCATGAAGCTGCTGTGATACAGTTTTAGTATGGAGCATCACTTCGACAAACTGTACTTGCGCTGTTCCTCCAGCAGATGTCAGTAATGGATCAGCTTGTTCAATTCCAGGCTTGGTTGTCTTCATCGTCAGTCCTGAAATACAGGTTGTCACTATTGGGGCGTCAGGTACTGTAGCCTATTTCTATTTTTTTACCTTAATTTAACTAGGCAAGTCAGATAAGAACAAATTGACGGCCTACACCGGCCAAACCCGGACGACGCTGGGCCAATTGTGCGCCACCCTATGGAACTCCCAATCACAGCCGGTTATGATTCTGCCTGGATTCGAACCAGGGTGTCTGTAGAGACCCCTCAAGCCCTGAGATGCCGTGCCTTAAACCGCTGCGCCTCTCGGGACCCTAGGGCTTAAGAGCTTTGGGCCAGCAACCTAATCATGCTGATTTGAATCCCCCAGCCGACTAGGTGTAACATGTGTATGTGCACTTGACCAAGTCACTTAACCATAATTGCTTCTGTAAATTACTCTGCATAAGAGCATCTGCTAAGTCTAGTTGCCACAAAGTCATAGTTATGGATAAAACCCACCTATTTCAACAATTTATATTCTTAAAAACTCATTCTAAACCTAACCTTATCCCTAACTTCAAATTAAGACCAAAAAAACATTTTATGATATAGTCCATTTTGACTTTGCGGCTGTGGTAACTTTTGATAACCGAAATAGGACCAGAGATGGAAGAAGAGGTGAGACACCCCACTTGCTGTTTTATTCTGGTTCATAAACGTCACAGAGACGATGCGTGCTCATCGATGGGGCAGATGTCCGTGTGTTATGATTCTGGAAGGTCATATAGCTAGCAACAATAACAAGAAGCTGCCATGTGGGGAATCGTAAGTGACTTGTACATATTGTTATGTACAAGGGTGTTAATAGGACATATTGTTCACAACAAGGGTGTGAATAAAAATTCAGCAATGAATCATATAACAGTTACAAAGTTTAAAATACCTTCATGTCCTCCATTCGATCCCACTATGTACTAGATTGGCTACCAGACACCTAGGAACTTAAAACCCTCATGTCAAAAGAGAACAACAGTTAATTTAAAAACAGAATAAAAGAAAATGGTGCTAAAT
This sequence comes from Oncorhynchus gorbuscha, assembly GCF_021184085.1. Lineage (NCBI taxonomy): Eukaryota > Metazoa > Chordata > Actinopteri > Salmoniformes > Salmonidae > Oncorhynchus > Oncorhynchus gorbuscha. The sequence continues at coordinate 8,600,177 of NC_060186.1, forward strand.
TTAAGTCCTAGGGTGTCACTCATTATCCTTTATTTCAAAATCAAATCAAATCAAATCTAATTTCATTTGTCACATACACATGGTTAGCAGATGTTAGTGCGAGTGTAGCGAAATGCTTGTGCTTCTAGTTCTGACAATGCAGTAATAACCAACAAGTAATCTAGCTAACAATTCCAAAACTACTACCTTATAGACACAAGTGTAAGGGGATAAAGAATATGTACATAAGATATATGAATGAGTGATGGAACAGAGCGGCATAGGCAAGATACAGTAGATTGTATTGAGTGCAGTATATACATATGAGATGAGTATGTAAACAAAGTGGCATAGTTAAAGTGGCTAGTGATACATGTATTACAGAAGGATGCAGTAGATGATAGAGTACAGTATATACGTATACATATGAGATGAATAATGTAGGGTATGTAAACATTATATTAGGTAGCATTGTTTAAAGTGGCTAGTGATATATTTTACATAATTTCCCATCAATTCCCATTATTAAAGTGGCTGGAGTTGAGTCAGTGTGTTGGCAGCAGCCACTCAATGTTAGTGATGGCTGTTTAACAGTCTGATGGTCTTGAGATAGAAGCTGTTTTTCAGTCTCTTGGTCCCAGCGGTCCCAATATGTTAATAGCATTTCATGAAAATAATAAAACGTTTATTAACTTTTTTTTTTACAGAAACAGGGTACAACTTTATTGTTTATTGAAATGTAAGATGTAGGATAAAACTTTGGTCATGGAAAACAGAGTAAAGCAGAGCAAAGCATTATTATAAACCATCTGGTCCTCTCAGCTACTCCTATCCCGCACCAGGTGGGCACCATGCCACCCAGGGACTCCAAACCTTCACAACAGGGAGAACAAACATACTGGAAAGAAAAATGTATCATAAAATAAAAATGTAAAAGAAGGAACTGTGGTGGTGTAATATTTATTCTACTACCTCACCCACAGCATACCATGGGTCATCCTCAGTCAGTCCCATCCTCTCCTGAAAGCATGCTTCAGTATCAGCATCTCCAACTGGAGCATCAAGCAAAGGCATCATGCCTGAAGCCTTCACCACATCTGTAACAGACTTCTTAAAACACAGTATGATGCAAGCAGCACAACACATCAATAATAAAAATACAATAATTAGGGTCAGAAATCCAGTAACCACCATACCAGTGTACTTCCCAAACCAGGCTCCCAACCAAGAGAACAGTCCTCCACCCCCGCCATGGTCCTCATCTCAGCAGATAGTGCATCAAGCCCACTAAGGGCCTTAGATATACTACCATCTGGACTGGTGTTATTAGTAATATACGTGCAAAATTGTTCACCGAACATCTTGCAGATGCCCCCCTGACTGGCAAGAAGCATATCTACAGCAAGTCTATTCTGTCTGGCAACACTAGATGTGGCCTCAAGCTGTTCAGACATACCAGTGAGTGCATCACGGGAGTAATTCACAAAACGCTGTTGATTATAGTAGATGTAATTAATCCATGCAGTCTGTCTAGCATCCACTATGGCTGGACCCATAATAGGTAGTAAGTGCCAGAGTCCATCGTTCCTACCCAATGCCTTAAATTCATGAGGAACCCAAACAGGCACCCCCAACAGATTAGTGTGTATGTCAACTACATCCTCCGTCCATGGAGCACTACGTCTATGTCTCCCACAGGATGGAATGTTTTCAGGTCCCCTGGATACAGAACCCAACAGCTGCTCAGCAGTAACATCAACAATGGTCAGTGGAACTATCAAACTGGTCAGACCACACGTACCTTGCCAGTCTCCTCTAAGAATGGGTCTCAGCACTCTTTTGGGTCCACAGATCCACCACACATCAGCCAGACCACTAGTTTGGTTTAGGCCTGCAACTGGCCAAGTGGCATTAATGGTTATGTTACTACTGCAATCAGCTTCAGGCAATCTCCCATAGTCTATGCCATTACCTTTACCCGTGATGTAAATGTAATTTCCCCCATATGCCTTAACACCCCAGGGGGCCCGATGAGGAGGTACTGTAGGAAACACAAGGCTCAAAGAGGAACAGATAGTTGAATTGGACTAAACCTGGTTAAAACCTCTCAGAATATACAACCACCCAATACCTTCTCCTATAGCAAATGGGTGTGTAGCCAGAACAGGTCTAGCATGACCACATATAATGCAGTCCTTTCTTTTCAGGGTTTTAACTGTATACCTCATATAGGACAGCCACAAATTGTCCCTACCATCAAAACCAGTCTCAGTGCCTAATTGATCAATAGCTGAATAATCTCTAACGTTAATTACCTGAATGGGATTTGACACAGTGGTGGTGGGTGGCAGGTTCGGTCCAGGGGTGGTAGAGGAGTGTGTCTGGCTCTGGTTCGTCTGGGACCTCTGTGGTTTTGGCAGCACCTTAATAGAAAACACACCCATAGTGTCTGTCCCGGTCCTTTGTAGTCCGAGGGAGTAAGTGCATGCATCAGAAAGCTTAATAGTTTTGATGGTTAGTAGGATTTCATCACCTTTACAAAGTTCAACAGTGCTCCCAGGTTTCCCCCACATCATGGAAAACCTATCCACCTTTGTGGGATCCCCTATGCTATAAGGATACCCTCTTCTCCAATCCCAGAACTGTCCCAAGTTGGTTATCATGTAATCCCCATACGGACACCCTCCCCCATTACACAGGTACACTGGCACTCCTGTAATGCCCCACCCTCTCCCAGAGAACACATCAGCAGCCAGAGGCCAAACCACACTTCCCGTTCTATGAACGCTACACAGTGATGGGAGGGCGGGGTCAGGGAAGCTTCGTTACGAGAGTTAAACCCCGAGCCATATTGACCCCTCTCTAACTCTGTGATGGTTTGGCAGTGTCAGGGTGTCCTACCCTCCAACAATGTGTGATATGTCCCCAGGTAGCTACCGCAAAGGCTGTCACCAGGGGTACTTGGTATGGCCCTCCCAACGGGCTGCTTCCCATCTATTCTCCTCAGGGACTGGGTTGAGTGAATCACCTGCTCCTTTAATTCACCTGTAATCCATAAAATCTTGGACATACAGGTTTGGTTAAAACCTGTTAGAGATGGGGGGGCAGTATTTCCCCTTTGGATGAATTGCGTGCCCATAGTGAACTGCATCAAAATCTGTCCTAAATTGCTAATATATGCATATTATTATTAATATTGGATGGAAAACACTCTGAAGTTTTTAAAACTGTTTGAATTGTGTCTGTGAGTATAACAGAACTCACAGGGCAGGCAATCTTCCAAACTAGTTTTGAAATCCTGAAAGTTGGGGCAACTTTGACGTCATCGTCCCCTCCCCTCCCAACAAGTTATGGATCTGGAAACACTTCCTATGTCTTCCACTAGATGTCCTCATTCAGTAGAAGTGTAATGGAGCATTTGCTGTGAACTTTGACCTAATGGGAAGGAAAGTAGTAAGTGTCGCAAACTATTTCCATTTTGTAGAGGCGCGCTTGCGTTTGAGTGCTTCGGCTGTTCCAATCAGCCCCAGATGAAAATGAATGGTCCGGTTGGAATGCTATTCGATCTATATGATTATAACATCCTGAAGATTGATTCTGCACTTAGTTTGACCAGTTTCGTCGACCTGTAATATGTAATTTGGAAGTTTTGATCCAAAGTTATCCTGGACCAGAAGTCATTTTTTGGGCATTTGAGCTGAAAGTGGTAGCAAATGCTGCTACTTAGACACTAGAATTGAACATTATGAAACAAAACGATTTATTTTGAACTAGGACTCCTTGCGCTACATTCTGATGGAAGAACATCAAAGGTAAGGGAATATTTACGTTGTAATTTTGCATTTCTGTTGACTCCAACATAGCGGAGAAATATTGTTACGTCTGAGCGCCGTCTCAGATTATTGCAATGTTAGGCTTTTTCCGTAACGTTAAAAAAAATGTGACACAGCGGTTGCATTAAGAACCAGTGTATCTTTTTAATTATATGTAGAACATGTATCTTTAGTCAAAGTTTATGATGAGTATTTCTGTTATCTGGCATAGCTTTCTATAATTCCTCCGGATACTTTGGAGAATTTTTTGAACATGGCGTCAATGTAAACCGAGATTTATGGATATAAAATGCATATTATCGAACAAAACATAAATGTACTGTGTAACATGTCATATGACTGTCATCTGATGAAGATTTTCAAGAGGTTAGTGATAGATTTTTATCCTGCCTTTGTCATTTTATCTTTTGTTGCACAAAATGGCTACGTTTTTTCTTTGTTTTTTGGTGGTGGTCTAACATAAATATATGTTGTGTTTTCGCCGTAAAACTTTTTAAAAATCTGACACGCTGGGTAGATGAACAAGGTGTTTATCTTTCATTTGAGGTATTGGACTTGTTAATGTGTGGAGGTTAAATATTTCTAAGAATATTTTTGCATTCCCTGCGCCACCGTTTCAGCTGAACGGGGGGGTGGAGTTCCTGTAGGGGAACCTATAGCCTCAAGAAGTTTTAAAACAAACAGTTTCTCATTTGTTCCATCTGATTATATCTTTAACCTCTATGCCTATTTGTTAGCTAGAATATATTTTTTTATTAGTTTATTATCCAATAGGCCCCATCCTATCCTAGACCACAATTTACCCATCCCCCTTTGATACCTGGCTCTGCCCAGGTAACAACCTTACCTACTCTAAATAATGACTTAGGTAAGATTAGTATATTATCCTTCTGTTCTGACATTATCATGTAGGAGCACCCCTTTCATTCTCCACATGTCCAATTCTCCCTTTTGTCTCCACTCGGTAACTGTTATCTACACATTCTGTTATCTTTGCTCGTGCTGGCGCCCCTTCTAAAACTTCTCCTCTCTGCTCTCCAACCTTCAAGGTCTCAGCAGCGCGGGGAGGGCTCTTCTGTCTGCCTTTTCCCCCTATCTGTCTGTAGCTCTTTTTTTTTATACATGTCTATGGTGCCAAATTTCTAAAGTCCTTATATAGGTTCATTAAGGTTATCTCAATCAATAGTAGCCAATTCAAAACCTTCACAGACAATATTTAAAGCAGAATCCTGATCCTGGCCTTCTTCCTCACTAGAGTTTGTTCCCCCGCTCCCCATAATCTGTCCTGCCTCATTTCCACTCCATTATAATTAATTTACCTTTAAAAACCTATGACCACAAATTCATTATTCAAATGGCTTCGGTTTGATCTTTATTTACCTCTCCTATCTGCACATTCCTTTCAGCCTATCCTTCTCTTATTTGCTACTATGCATATATGATAAACAGAGAGTAGCAGCAGTGTAAAAGGAGGGGTTGGGGTGGGGAGGCACACAATGCAAATAGTCCGGGTAGCAATTTTAAAACCTATTTAGGAGTCTTATGGCCTTGGGGTAAAAACTGTTGAGAAGCTTTTTAGTCCTAGACTTGGCACTCCGGTACTGCTTGCCATGCTGTAGTAGAGAGAACAGTCGATGACTGGGGTGGCTGGGGTCTTTGACAATTTTTTGGGCCTTCCTCTGACACCGCCTGGTGTAGAGGTCCTCGGTGATTAGCCCCAGTGATGTACTGGGCTGTACGCACTACCCTCTGTAGTGCGTTGCGGTCAGAGGCCGAGCAGTACAGTGGAGTCTGTTCTGGGCAGTATTCTTCTTGTCATTCCACAGTACAGTGGAGGCTGCTCTCCATCTCACTCTGTTCTGGGCAGTATTCTTCTTGTCATTCCACAGTACAGTGGAGCCTGCTCTCCATCTCACTCTGTTCTGGGCAGTATTCTTCTTGTCATTCCACAGTACAGTGGAGGCTGCTCTCAATCACACTGTTCTGGGCAGTATTCTTCTCAATCCACAGTACAATGGAGGCTGCTGAGGGGAGAAGGGCCTATAATAATGGCTGCATGGAATGTCATCAAACCATGTGTTTGATGTATTTGAGACCATTCCACCTATTCCGCTCCAGGCATTACCACAAGCTCGTCCTCCACAATTAAGGTGCCACCAACCTCCTGTGGTTCCACCTCATGCTGGTTTTCTCCTGTGGTTCCACCTCATTTCCTCTTCCTTGTATCTTCCTTCATCTCTCACCTCCAGGTGTTAATTCAGTATGCGCTTTTCCCTTGTGGGTTCCAGGATACAGCTTGCCTGGTGATGTTGGAAAGGGGGCGTTCGGAGGGTGTGGCCGATCCACCACCACTTCTTCTCCGGATCTTCTCTTCCACCAGTACATGGCTAGCTCGCTCCTTGTCCCCATAAGCCTGCTACAAAACATTGGTGTCCACAGTTATAACATATACTGTAATTACAACAGATTCTAGAAACGCATGATAAGAGAACATCCGTGCAGAATCATTTTGGCCTGATGCTCATAGAGTTGATAAGCATGAAGACGTCCAGAGGTCTCATACCCTCCATCATAGGGGCTGGTGGTGGTCCTCTGAAGAGGTCTCATACCCTCCATCGTAGGGGCTGGTGGTGGTCCTCTGAAGAGGTCTCATACCCTCCATCATAGGGGCTGGTGGTGGTCCTCTGAAGAGGTCTCACACCCTCCATCATAGGGGCTGGTGGTGGTCCTCTGAAGAGGTCTCATACCCTCCATCATAGGGGCTGGTGGTGGTCCTCTGAAGAGGTCTCATACCCTCCATCATAGGGGCTGGTGGTGGTCCTCTGAAGAGGTCTCACACCCTCCATCATAGAGGCTGTTGGTAGTCCTCTGAAGAGGTCTCATACCCTCCATCTTAGGGGCTGGTGGTGGTCCTCTGAAGAAGTCTCATACCCTCCATCATAGGGGCTGGTGGTGGTCCTCTGAAGAGGTCTCATACCCTCCATCGTAGGGGCTGGTGGTGGTCCTCTGAAGAGGTCTCATACCCTCCATCTTAGGGGCTGGTGGTGGTCCTCTAAAGAGGTCTCATACCCTCCATCGTAGGGGCTGGTGGTGGTCCTCTGAAGAGGTCTCATACCCTCCATCGTAGGGGCTGGTGGTGGTCCTCTGAAGAGGCCTTGTACCCTCCATCGTAGGGGCTGGTGGTGGTCCTCTGAAGAGGTCTCATACCCTCCATCGTAAGGGCTGGTGGTAGACCTCTGAAGAGGTCTCATCCCCTCCATCGTAGGGGCTGGTGGTGGTCCTCTGAAGAGGTCTCATCCCCTCCATCGTAGGGGCTGGTGGTGGTCCTCTGAAGAGGTCTCATCCCCTCCATCGTAGGGGCTGGTGGTGGTCCTCTGAAGAGGTCTCACACCCTCCATCGTAGGGGCTGGTGGTAGACCTCTGAAGAGGCCTTGTACCCTCCATCGTAAGGGCTGGTGGTGGTCCTCTGAAGAAGTCTCATACCCTCCATCGTAGGGGCTGGTGGTGGTCCTCTGAAGAGGTCTCATCCCCTCCATCGTAAGGGCTGGTGGTAGACCTCTGAAGAGGCCTTGTACCCTCCATCGTAAGGGCTGGTGGTGGTCCTCTGAAGAGGTCTCATCCCCTCCATCGTAGGGGCTGGTGGTGGTCCTCTGAAGAGGTCTCATCCCCTCCATCGTAGGGGCTGGTGGTGGTCCTCTGAAGAGGTCTCATCCCCTCCATCGTAGGGGCTGGTGGTGGTCCTCTGAAGAGGCCTCATCACCCTTCCTGGGGTTCACAGAGAACATGAAACATAATATAATACACAACATAGACAAGAACAGTTCAAGGACTGAACTACATACATTAAAAAACAGCACACATAGCCTACATATCAATACATTCAAAATATATAGGTAATATAGGGAGGAATAAGTTGATCATTAGCTAAAATGTTTGTTGTCTGGGATGAGATTCGAACTCTCAACATTTGGGTTGCTAGATGTTTATGTTATACGCCCACCCATCCAGCTACCCTACTTTCATGTTTGCTGTAAGTATGACATGGCATATTAAATGGAGTGTCTTGGATTTCCCTACAGAATAATCAAACTGCTCTAAGACCAGGTGTAACAAGTGTTCATTCGTCTAACAGTCTACCTATTTTATTATGATACTATTTGACCCATTAGTTTATTTTCTATCCTTATTCAGTCTTCTTTCTGAACACTTACTGTGTGTAACGTAGGATAAATGAGCCACACCTGGGACTGACAGCCCAACAAGGCTTCGTTCACAATATCAACAGGTCTACCCCGTTACACAGACACGTGCCTATATTTATGTATCTTTCAAAGTCTCTTTCTGCCAGTGCCAGAGGTTAGACACAGGTTGTTCCGCAAGTGCAAACCTATGCCTACTGGGGTGTGTGCAGTCGATATCACATGGCAGTTCACAGCATGTACCCTTGGCCGTGATACATCGTCACATACTTAACCCTTTGCTTCCTCATAAAGAACACGCAGTTTTGTGAGACCAGAACAAACAAAAAAAGTTTAATACAAACTAGATTGAATATGCAACAGTTGCCAGAAATGCCTGATAAGAAAACCTCCCACAGATTGTTTGTCACTCACTACACTACTATTGACAGGCACCTACTTCCAGAACAGGTCCTGGTTCTCTGTGACTGAAGAGGTTTAAATATACAGTACCTCATCTTGAATTCTTGTCCAGACTTCTCAGTAGCCCATCTCTCTTTTTTCCACCTCTCTAATATTATCTCTTCCCTATCTCCTGTGTTTCTTTTCTATTTCGTTCCTTTCTTCAAACCCTCCCACTCCTTTCTGTATTCGTCCTCTTCAGTTCTTTCTCATCTTCAAAATGTTTCCTCTCCCTCTCTCTCTCCCACTGTGCTCCCTGTCACCAGCTATTGAGAATGAATATATACTCATGTAAAAACAATTACAATCAAATACTAAATAATTCATTATTGCAAATCAACATGTAGTGAGTTGTGTTTCACCTTGAAGATAGTGACCGTGGCCTTATCTGGTGCATGTGGACTGTGTCATGGACAATATTGAGTAAGCTCAATATCAAAAAACTTCATTTGATTTTTTAAATTTGACCTTGATTTAACTAGGCAAGTCAGTTAATTAAGAACAAATTCTTATTTTCAATGACAGTCTAGGAACAGTAGGTTAACTGCCTGTTCAGGGGCAGAACGACAGATTTGTACCTTGTCAGCTCGGGGGTTTGAACTTGCAACCTTCCGGTAACTAGTCCAACGCTCTAACCACTAGGCTACCCTGATCACTCCTGTTGCTGAGAATTTTCCAGTACCGCAGGAAATGAAGATGAGTTTCGTGATTTACATACATTCACAGAAAATTCACCGAAAACCCACACGAACACAATTATATTAACAGTACTGCACTTTTAATGTTGCCAACTTTTAATAGCCTGAACACTGATCAAGAAACATTATGGACTAAACATGAATTATTTTGCTATGACAATGCTGGTCAAATTAAGATCCTATATCTGTACGAGGGTTTGACACCCTCGTGACCCATATGCTGGGTATGTGTCAAACAAGTTTCTATGGATAAAAGTTTACATGCTACATGACTACACTATGTTATAATTTTGTTATAACATCTGTTATAACATTTGTTTTGGCACATGAGTATGCAGGCTTTATTGAATGATCAAACCCCTCCACTGTGATTAGCACATGAGCCATTTACATCTTAGCCCTGAGGGGGGCGATGTTGAGCGAGTGAACAAAATTCTCCAGTGTGGAGAGATACTCCTCTGGGTGACAGCGTAGATGAGCAGCGTGCACAGACTCCTTCCACTTCCTGGTTTCCACAACAATGCCCTGCTTCCTCCAGAAGTCGAGGACCGCCTCCAGGGCGAAGGGGTCGCACAGCGGGTCGTTCTCGCAGAAGAAGAAGAGCGCCGGGGAGGTGACGGGGCTGTTGTAGAAGACCTGGATTGACTTGTCGTAGTAGTACACCGTCTGGGACTTGAAGAGCCAGAAGTAGAGCAGAGCAGTGTATCGCACCAGGGGCTCGATACGAGGGAACAGGGTCAGACCCAGGCCTGAGGCACACACAGACACACACAGATTATTTTCAAGGTTAATTACATTTCAAATTATTTTATCTGTCACACAAACTAACCCATGAATTAACCTCTTTAATTTCATGAACCGTCCGTTATAAATGAGCTCGATAGGGTTGGAAATAACCACAACTTTCAAGATCCTGAGTTTATTCAATTCTGCGCCGCTCCAGTCCACTTCCGTGTCCTGGTTTTGCTCGTGCCCTTCGTTTCATCTAGTGGGCGTGCAAAAACAAACTCAACTGCATTTTCACATACGCTTTTCCATTTGCCGTTAAATGTCACGAGAGCCCAGGTCCGTTGTCACGGTCCACAAACAGAAATCATGTTATCGGACCTGTCTTTCCGTTGCATTTTGGGACTGTTTGAACTGTCATCATTACATTGGAAATAAGTGTAAATGCATAACCTATTTATCATAGTTTCACAAATGGCATCGGGCGCGCGCCGCTCTTGCACGTTCTGACTTCATACATTGTGATTAACTATTGAACAAGAGGAAAAGACAGAGTTGTTCCTTGGCTGTTCGACAGAGGCACATATTTCAAAAGAACATCCTCTTCCTGACAAGAATGTCGGTGTCTATCCTCGTATGAGGGGTCATACTGGGAAAGTAGGCCTATGCCATTTGTCAAAAGTATCTAATGACAGGACAGTATGCACACACCTCAGTACATAAGGTTGTTACTGTGTGTTATTCTATTGGTCATGATTAGGTTATTTTATTTACCGGTCAAGGTTAATTACATTTGAAATTATTTTCTCTGTCACACATCCACACACAAACTAACCCATACACACACCCATACCGTCTCAGTAACAGATCCCTCTCTTTTCCAAATAATCCAAACTGACAATCCTACCTCCTTTCCTTCCCCTCTCTCACCTTTAGCCATATGCTCCAGCGACCCGACCACCATGCTGTCATAGACATGTCCTACGACCCGTTGGGCCAGGCCTGGGTACTTGTGTGGCTCCCTGACCATCTGGCTGAGCAGCTGGGTGAAGGTGTACCCGCCGATGGAGAAGGCGTGGACCAGAAGGGGGCGACCTTTGAAACGCGGGTCTCCCAGGACCTCCAGGACCTCAGACCCATACTCAAGCCCCCAGCGAGGCCACAGGAAGTGCCACACAGTGCTCTCCACTGATAGGATGTCCAGGCCGCGTTCCAGGTAGAGGTCCCGGTACTTCGCCATGGCCCCCGGTCGAGCGCCCAGCCACGGGAAAAGCAGGAGGAGGGGACGGGGGGAGGATGGAGAGAGGGTTGGTACATCCAAAGCGGAAGGGGTGAGAACTGAGGAAACGTTGTGGTGAGAGGGCAAGTCTGGGAGCAAGGGGTGGAGAGGGAGGGTGAGGGAAAAGGAGTGTCTAGATGGGAGGAGGTGGGGGAGATGGTGGGAGGAGAGTGGGATGGGTTATCACCCCCTGGTGTCCGGCTGGTGTAGTAATAGGTGATGCTTCTGGTGACCCTCTGGGCTATGAACCGCCACTCTCCCACTATCACAGACATGTTACTGTGGTGAAGGAAAAGGGGAAAGAATTAGCGCAGGAGTAGAAGTTAAGTTATAGAGGGAGAAAACTGTCTGAGTGTCAGTCTGTGCCATCATGCCAACTCTTTATCACTCATTGTCATGTTTGGCTTGATGATGACAGGTGTTGGCAAGACCACAAACAGATCTGGGACCAGGCCAGGAAATATGAGCAAAAAAAAAAAAAATGAAATTCACTTGAGGCATAACCAATATACCTCAACTGAAATGAATGTAGACCCTACATACTCAGTCATGTGCACACACACATACATGCAAGGTTGTGGGATCCAGCTTATGGGGATCAGGCTTGACTCTTTTGGTTAGATGTAGATAGTAGTCTACAGATACAGACTCAGTTGGTTGTGCAGCTGCTTTCCCCCTTTCTTGTAATAATTGCTCAACCAGTCTGTGACTGCGGTTGTGGGGACCCTTTTTCTTAAACACAACACAAGTCTGTGCACAGCCCTGCCTTGGACCATAGACTTCAAAAAACAAAAATATATATATATACATTTTGTGAAGGGAAGCTCCAGTTCAGTTTCTTGTATTCAGAGTCTTTGTTATTATATAAGTAATAAGAGCTAAGACCCCCTCATTGGAATATATAGGCCACCTCCCACCAAAAGTGTGTTTTTTGATCAGTTTAATACCATGCTTAGGGAATGTGATTTTGGGAAAGAGGTCATCTCAATGGGAGATTTTAACATTAATTATGAAGACAAGTGTTGTAGGAAAACCCTCAAACGGATCACTAACACCTTTGACCTTACACAGCTAGTTAAAGGGCCAACCAGGGTGACTTGTTGCTCTAAAACACAGATTGATTTGGTGTTCAGTAATAAACCAGAGTGACTAAATCATTCAATATGGTTACTGGGCTATCTGATCATAATCTGACACTTATAGCCAGAAAGCTGTCTAAGAGCAGGTTTAACCTCTCTACGGTTAGAAAGCCGGATCAACTCAGAATACCTAAGAGTGAATTAAACTATTTTGAAAAAGCAATTAAGGGAATAAACTGGAATGATCTCTTGTCCTATACAGACGTGGAAGCTGATAGTCAGGTTTTTCTATCCACAATCCAGACTACAATAAATGGCTTCCTAAAGAAAATCAAATCCAAACCTGGCCAAAAGAGCACTCTTCCTTGGCTAAATGGAGAAATCTGGAAATTGATGAAAGAACGAGATTCTCTAAAAATAGACCTACAATCTAAATTAGAGCATGACAGACGTAGGTTTACCATGTTGAGAAATAAGGTGATAAAATAAATCAGACAGGCCAAGGCAAACTTTTTTATTAACATAATTGGTGAAGCAAAGGGAAATTCTAAATTGTTATTGGAGAAACTAAAAAAGTTAACAGGGAAAGACCATAGTAACACTGCAAAAAGACTAGAAATCATGGTGAATAACAATCTAACACAGGATGCAGTTGAAATAGCAACAGCCTTCAATTCCTACTTTATTGACTCTGTCAGGTTACTGACACAGAACCCCTCCACTGATTTCTTGGGCTCAGTGCTAGTGAATGACACTCAACCGGTCTTCATCATAAGGGAGGTTTCTGAGTCAAAGGTGAACAAGGTGATTAGCTCACTAAAGAACTCTAAAGCCAAAGATGTGTTTGGGATGGACTCTACCTTTCTTAAAAACTACAAAGAGTCACTCATTGGCCCCATTACTAAGGTCACCAACACATCTATTGGTCTCAGTGTGTTTCCAAGGGTATGGAAGTCGGCCATAATAACGGCCATCTTTAAATCAGGCGACCCTGCTGACGTGAGTAACTACAGGCCCATTGGTATACTGCCTGTGGTGTCAAAGGTTGTTGAAAAGTGTGTAGCAGAACAACTGATTGCCCACCTCAACAACAGCCCCTTCACATTACACTCCATGCAGTTTGGCTTCAGAGCGAAACACTCCACAGAAACGGCCAACTGCTTTCTTCTGGAAAACGTGAAGTCCAAGATGGACAAAGGGGGTGCTGTTGGGGCTGTGTTTCTGGACCTAAGGAAGGCTTTTGATACTGTTAACCATGAGATTCTCATCACAAAATTGTCCAAGTTCAACTTTTCCCCTGATGCCTTGAGATGGATGAAATCATACCTTGAAGGCAGAACTCAGTGTGTCAGAGTGAGCAATGAGCTGTCACCCACTCGTAGCTATGATGTGGGCATGCCCCAAGGGTCAATACTGGGGCCCCTCCTGTTCAGCCTGTACATTAATGATCTGCCTTCTGTCTGTACTGGGTCTGAAGTTCAAATGTATGCAGATGATACAGTGATATATGTGCATGCAAAGAGCAAACAACAAGCTGCACAAGAACTCACTACTGTAATGGTCCAGGTTACAAAGTGGCTCAGTGACTCGTGTTTGCATCTCAATGTGAAAAAAACTGTTTGCATGTTCTTCACAAAGAGGGCAACAGATGCTACTGAGCCAGATGTCTATGTGTCAGGGGAGAAGCTCCAGGTGGTATCCGATTTTAAGTACCTTGGCATCATAATTGATTCCAACCTCTCTTTTAAAAAGCATGTGAAAAAGGTAATTCAAATAACTAAATTCAATCTAGCTAATTTCCAATTTATACAAAATTGTTTGACTACAGAGGTAGCAAAACTGTACTTCAAATCTATGATACTCCCCCACTTAACATACTGCTTGACTAGTTGGGTCCAAGCTTGCTGTACAACATTAAAATCTATTCAGTCTGTCTACAAATAGGCTCTCAAAGTGCTTGATAGGAAGCCCAATAGCCACCATCATTGTCACATCCTTAGAAAGCATGAGCTCTTGAGTTGGGAAAATCTTGTGCAATACACCGACGCATGTCTTGTATTCAAGATCCTTAATGGCCTGGCTCCCCCTCCACTCAATATTTTTGTTAAACAGAAAACCCAGACATATGGCAGCAGATCCACAAGGTCTGACATGAGAGGTGACTGTATAGTTCCCCTAAGGAAAAGCACCTTTAGTAAATCTGCATTCTCTGTGAGAGCTTCCCATGTCTGGAATACACTGCCATCAGACACACAACTGCACCACATATCACACTTTCACAAAATGCTTGAAGACCTGGCTAAAGATCAATCAGATTTGTGAACATGGTCCCTAGCTGTGTGTTGCCGCTTTCAATGTTGTCTGTTGTCTGTAGCTTGTGAGGTGTGGAAACACTTTGTTGCTTTTATTAATTTTGTCTTGCTGCTTTTTGTTCTATGTTGCTCTGTCTGTATGCTATGTCTTGCTTGTCCTATGTTGCTATGTCTTGCTTGTTCTATGGTGCTATTGTCTATATAGTAATTGTTTTTAATAACCTGCCCATGGACTGCCGTGGAAAATTAGCCGGCTGGCTAAAACCGGCACTTTTACTAAAACGTTGATTAATGTGCACTGTCCCTGTAAAAATAAAATAAACTAAACTAAAACACTACAGTTCACATAAATGTTTTAAGCTTAGGACAGTTCAACAACACAACCAAGGATGCAGCCTGTCCATGTGGTGATATGTGTCAGTCTTACAGCAGTATTAAATAAAGGTTTAATAAAAGCACAGATACAGGTCCATTTAGTTAATATGCTCTACTACTTCATGCCAAATAACTTAAATTACGCAAGTAATGAAATGGTTAAATAGCTCAGCATCTGTCATTTCTACATACCCAGTTTCGTGCAACTTCTTCAAACAAAGCCAAAGTCACACAGCAGGCAGCGTTCATAGAGTTCTGCAACTGTTCCCCATGAAGAATTTGAGAATCCTCATAGCAGTTGAAATCTGTCCACCCTCCACGGTCTTCTTTCTGTGAATTAACCTCTTTAATAGATTCGAGCATTCATGAACCGTCCGTTATAAACGAACTCGATAGGGTTGGAAATAACCACAACTTTCAAGATCCTGAGTTTATTCGATTCTGCGCCGCTCCAGTCTACTTCCGTGTCCTGGTTTTGCTCGTGCCCTTCGTTTCATCTAGTGGGCGTGCAAAAACAAACTCAACTGCATTTTCACATACGCTTTTCCATTTGCCGTTAAATGTCACGAGAGCCCAGGTCCGTTGTCACGGTCCACAAACAGAAATCATGTTATTGGACCTGTCTTTCCGTTGCATTTTGGGACTGTTTGAACTGTCATCATTACATTGGAAATAAGTGTAAATGCATAACCTATTTATCGTAGTTTCACAAATGGCATCGGGCGCGCGCCGCTCTTGCACGTTCTGACTTCATACATTGTGATTAACTATTGAACAAGAGGAAAAGACAGAGTTGTTCCTTGGCTGTTCGACAGAGGCACATATTTCAAAAGAACATCCTCTTCCTGACAAGAATGTCGG
This sequence comes from Oncorhynchus gorbuscha, assembly GCF_021184085.1. Classification (NCBI taxonomy): domain Eukaryota; kingdom Metazoa; phylum Chordata; class Actinopteri; order Salmoniformes; family Salmonidae; genus Oncorhynchus; species Oncorhynchus gorbuscha. The sequence continues at coordinate 8,615,959 of NC_060186.1, forward strand.
TGTCTATCCTCGTATGAGGGGTCATACTGGGAAAGTAGGCCTATGTCATTTGTCAAAAGTATCTAATGACAGGACAGTATGCACACACCTCAGTACATAAGGTTGTTACTGTGTGTTATTCTATTGGTCATGATTAGGTTATTTTATTTACCGGTCAAGGTTAATTACATTTTAAATGATTTTTTCTGTCACACATCGATAACCTATTGATCATAGTTTCACAAATGGCATTGGGCTCATGTTGCTCTTGTACGAAAATACGTGTTTGTTCACTTGGCTGTTCGACAAAGGCAAATATTTCAAAAGAACAGCCTCTTCCTGCCAAGTATGACGGCAGATCTGTGCTTCAGGGTTTCATACTGGAAAAGTAGGCCTCTATCATGTCCCCCGATTTGACCTTCCATCGTCAAAAGTATCTAATAACACGACAGTATGCACACACCGCTGTACAAGAGGCTGTTACTGTGTGTTATTCTATTGGTCATGATGAAGGATTGTTAGCAGACATGGAGAAAATTACTTGTTCTGTTCTAGATGCATACCAAAGCAATTCCCTGTGCTGCCACATGGTGATGCCAGACACCAAGTACATTACTTTGTCAATTGTTGTCAAAGTGGAAATTCAGTCCTAGTTTAAATATAGAAAGGATTTCTCCTTTCGTAAATCCTATCATTACCTCAAGGAAGGGTGGGTGGGTTAATGCATTTTTAGGGGATTTAAACGAGGCGTCTCATCATTGGTAGAATTGTTGTTGTTCAGTTCTGGTCCTAGGGATCCACAAGTTATACATTGTTATACTTCATTTTGAGATCATTTACTGCTATACGAATATATTGAAATTGGTTATAACATATGTAACGAGCTAATGTTATTATCATTAATTAAAGGCTTATTTTGTGCTTTAGCTGAGGAGGGTCACATGTACCTCAAAACCCTCATCCCACTTTATCACTCTACTCATTGGGGTTTCACCAGGGCCATGTGTGTTGTCAGTTGGATTGTGTGTATGTTGTCAGTGGAGCTGTGTGTGTGTAGGTGTGTTGTCAGTTTGGCTGTGTGTGTGTGTGTTGTTGTTCCGTGGTGTTGGTGTGTGTTTGGAAAGCCTGAGATTTCCTGTCTCGGACTCAGCAGGATCACTTTCAGGAGCAGTCAGGCAGATAAATGTTAGAGTCCCAGAAAATACCTCCTAGTCCCCCTGGGCCCTGCCCCAGATGTGCCCTCCTCATTCCTTTACCCCACCTCACACACACACCCTCCAACAGGTCAGGTCTGAATCCTGACTGCCACAATCCCTGTGTGTCCCCCCCAAAAAAAATTGTGGGGGGCTGCCTCTCGTGCCTGCTTCGATGGTTAGCCTCCTCATAATACCGCCGCTCCTCCTTCGCTGCCTTTATCTCTTTACCACGCTGCTTCATCCCTTGGTGGTGGGCAGTTCTGTCATGGCCGTTGAATGAAGAGGACCAAGGTGCAGCGTGGTGAGCGTACATATTCCTTTATTTGTATGACGCCGACAAAAACAATAAACAATCCAAAAACAACCGTGAAGCTAAAGGCTATAGTGCCAACAAACAAAGACAACTACCCACAATCACAGGTGGGAAAAAGGGCTGCCTAAGTATGGTTCCCAATCAGAGACAACAATAGACAGCTGTCCCTGATTGAGAACCATACCCGGCCAAAACAAAGAAATACAAAACATAGAAAAATGAACATAGAACGCCCACCCAAATCACACCCTGACCAAACCAAAATAGAGACAATAAAAGCTCTTTAAGGTCAGGGCGTGACAATTACACTCACAAAAGTTCCAAAATAATAAAGACATTTCAAATGTCATATTATGTGCAAACAGTTAAAGTACACAAGGGAAAATAAATCAACATAAATATGGGCCTCTCTCTCTTTCTACTGTTTAGAACTCTCTCTCTCCCTTTCTACTGTTTAGAACTCTCTCTCTCCCTTTCTCTCTCTCTTTCTACTGTTTAGAACTCTCTCTCTCCCTTTCTCTCTCTCTTTCTACTGTTTAGAACTCTCTCTCTCCCTTTCTCTCTCTTTCTACTGTTTAGAACTCTCTCTCCCTTTCTCTCTCTCTCTCTTTCTACTGTTTAGAACTCTCTCTCTCCCTTTCTCTGTCTCTCTTTCTACTGTTTAGAACTCTCTCTCCCTTTCTCTCTCTCTTTCTACTGTTTAGAACTCTCTCTCCCTTTCTCTCTCTCTCTTTCCACTGTTTAGAACTCTCTCTCTCCCTTTCTTTCTCTCTCTTTCTACTGTTTAGAACTCTCTCTCCCTTTCTCTCTCTCTTTCTACTGTTTAGAACTCTCTCTCCCTTTCTCTCTCTCTTTCTACTGTTTAGAACTCTCTCTCCCTTTCTCTCTCTCTCTTTCCACTGTTTAGAACTCTCTCTCTCTTTCCACTGTTTAGAACTCTCTCTCTCCCTTTCTCTCTCTCTTTCTACTGTTTAGAACTCTCTCTCTCCCTTTCTCTCTCTCTTTCCACTGTTTAGAACTCTCTCTCTCCCTTTCTCTCTCTCTTTCTACTGTTTAGAACTCTCTCTCCCTTTCTCTCTCTCTCTCTCTCTCTTTCCACTGTTTAGAACTCTCTCTCTCCCTTTCTCTCTTTCTACTGTTTAGAACTCTCTCTCTCCCTTTCTCTCTCTCTCTTTCTACTGTTTAGAACTCTCCCCCTTTCTCTCTCTCTCTTTCTACTGTTTAGAACTCTCTCTCTCCCTTTCTCTCTCTCTCTCTTTCTACTGTTTAGAACTCTCTCTCCATTTCTCTCTCTCTCTCTTTCTACTGTTTAGAACTCTCTCTCTCCCTTTCTCTCTCTCTCTTTCTACTGTTTAGAACTCTCTCTCTCCCTTTCTCTCTCTCTCTTTCTACTGTTTAGAACTCTCTCCCTTTCTCTCAATTCAATTCAATTCAAGGTGCTTTATTGGCATGGGAAACATGTGTTAACATTGCCAAAGCAAGTGAGGTAGATGATATACAAAAGTGAAATAAACAATAAAAATTAACAGTAAACATTACACATACAGAAGTTTCAAAACGATAAAGACGTTACAAATGTCATATTATGTATATATACAGTGTTGCAACGATGTACACATGTTTAAAGAACACAAAGAAAAATAAATAAGCATAAATATGGGTTGTATTTACAAGGGTGATTGTTCTTCACTGGTTGCCCTTTTCTTGTGGCAACAGGTCACAAATCTTGCTGCTGTGATGGAACACTGTGGTATTTCACACAGTAGATATGGGAGTTTATAAAAATTGGGTTTGTTTTAAATTCTTTGTGGGTCTGTGTAATTAGAGGGAAATATGTCTCTCTAATATTGTCATACATTTGGCAGGAGGTTTGGAAGTGCAGCTCAGTTTCCATTTTGTGGGCAGTGTGCACATGGCCTGTCTTCTCTTGAGAGCCAGCTCTGCCTCCGTCGGCCTTTCTCAATAGCAAGGCTATGCTCACTGAGACTGTACATTGTCAAACTTTCCTTAAGTTTGGGTCAGTCACTGTGGTCAGGTATTCTGCCACTGTGTCCTGTCTGTTTAGGGCCAAATAGCATTCTAGATTGTTCTGTTTTTTTGTTAATTCTTTCCAATGTGTCAAGGAATTATCTTTTTGTTTTCTCATGATTTGGCTGGGTCTAATTGTGTTGCTGTCCTGGGGCTCTGTGGGGTCTGTTTGTGTTTGTGAACAGAGCCCCAGGACCAGCTCGCTTAGGGGACTCTTCTCCATGTTCACCCCTCTGTAGATGATGACTGTGTTATGGAAGGTTTGGTAATCTCATCCTTTTAGGTGGTTGTAGAATTGAATGGCTCTTTTATGGATTTTGATAAGTAGAGGAATCTGCCTGATTCTGCTCTTTATGCATTATTTGGTGTTTTACGTTGTACACAGAATATTTTAACAGAATTCTCCATGCAGAGTCTTAGTTTGTTGTTTGTCCCATTTAGTGAATTCTTGGTTGGTGAGCGGATCTCTCTCTCTCTCTCTCTCTCTCTCTCTCTCTCTCTCTCTCTCTCTCTCTCTCTCTCTCTCTCTCTCTCTCTCTCTCTCTCTCTCTCTCTCTCTCTCTCTCTCTCTCTCTCTCTCTATGCAACAATCTACCTATTTTCCTTTCTCTTTCTGCCTGTCTCTCTCATCCCCTTTCCTCTCTTTTGGCTTTTCACTCTCTCTGTATCTCTCCCCTCTTCTCGGTACAGACTCCAATCTCTATTTGTCAAATAACTAGATCCCTCTTTCTCCAGTCTGTGACACCTGTCCCCTCTCTTGCTCTGTGGATCACCTATCATTCATATGGAACAGTCTGTGTAATCCCCCTGGGCTATACAACCTAATGTATTAAACATACACTCATTGATCAGGCAACATCCCACAGGAAGAGACTCATTACATTTGCATTCCTGTACTGCCAAAGACTGGGTGTAATTTGTGTTTCAATCAATTCATTAATCAATCAATTAAATTCTATTTAAATGCCATCCTCAAAATACTGTGGTTGACTTGGGCAGGAGCTCACTGGAGCTGAGTACCGGCACCTAAATATTCTACTGCTTGAGCTCCTCTTCCTCTTCTAGAATATTAGCTCAAACGTATTGTGGAGCTCCCGCGCCTAAAAAATAAATAGTACCAGCATCCAACATGAATACCGGAACCTATTCCAGTCCAAGTAAAGCACTGTCAAAATCCATGTACTGTAGATGTCATTTCATCCTCAAAGTGAGCATAATCACCTGATTTGAGGTTTTCAATATAGAATGTTCGGTGTCCTTCAACGAGTGAGTAGTATATATCTGTGAGGTGTCCTTCAACGAGTGAATAGTATATATCCGTGAGGTGTCCTTCAACGAGTGAATAGTATATACCTGTGAGGGATCCTTCAACGAGTGAGTAGTATATACCCGTGAGGTATCCTTCAACGAGTGAATAGTATATACCCGTGAGGTGTCCTTCAACGAGTGAATAGTATATACCCGTGAGGTATCCTTCAACGAGTGAATAGTATATACCCGTGAGGTGTCCTTCAACGAGTGAGTAGTATATACCCGTGAGGTGTCCTTCAACGAGTGAATAGTATATACCTGTGAGGTATCCTTCAACGAGTGAATAGTATATATCCATGAGGTATCCTTCAACAAGTGAATAGTATATACCCGTGAGGTGTCCTTCAACGAGTGAGTAGTATATACCCGTGAGGTGTCCTTCAACGAGTGAGTAGTATATACCCGTGAGGTGTCCTTCAACGAGTGAATAGTATATACCCGTGAGGTATCCTTCAACGAGTGAATAGTATATACCCGTGAGGTATCCTTCAACGAGTGAATAGTATATACCTGTGAGGTGTCCTTCAACGAGTGAATAGTATATAGGTATCCCTGTGAATAGTATCCTTCAACGAGTGAATAGTATATACCTGTGAGGTATCCTTCAACGAGTGAATAGTATATACCCGTGAGGTATCCTTCAACGAGTGAGTAGTATATACCTGTGAGGTATCCTTCAACGAGTGAATAGTATATACCTGTGAGGGATCCTTCAACGAGTGAATAGTATATACCCGTGAGGTATCCTTCAACGAGTGAATAGTATATACCCGTGAGGTATCCTTCAACGAGTGAATAGTATATACCTGTGAGGGATCCTTCAACGAGTGAATAGTATATACCAGTGAGGTATCCTTCAACGAGTGAATAGTATATACCTGTGAGGTATCCTTCAACAAGTGAATAGTATATACCCGTGAGGTGTCCTTCAACGAGTGAATAGTATATACCCGTGAGGTATCCTTCAACGAGTGAATAGTATATACCTGTGAGGTATCCTTCAACGAGTGAATAGTATATACCTGTGAGGTATCCTTCAACGAGTGAATAGTATATACCTGTGAGGTATCCTTCAACGAGTGAATAGTATATATATCCTTCAACGAGTGAATAGTATATCCTTCAACGAGTGAATAGTATATACCTGTGAGGTATCCTTCAACGAGTGAATAGTATATACCTGTGAGGTATCCTTCAACGAGTGAATAGTATATACCTGTGAGGTATCCTTCAACGAGTGAGTAGTATATACCTGTGAGGTATCCTTCAACGAGTGAATAGTATATACCCGTGAGGTATCCTTCAACGAGTGAATAGTATATACCCGTGAGGTGTCCTTCAACGAGTGAATAGTATATTCATAGAGAGAGATGGGGAGAGAGATAGAGATAACAAACAGAGGAAGAGAGCGATGGGGAGAGAGATAGAGATAACATACAGAGGGAGAGAGCGATGGGAGAGATAGATATACCTGTGAGGTATCCTTCAACGAGCATACAGAGAGAGGAGAGTGAGAGATACCTGGGAGATATAGTGATAACATACAGAGGAAGAGAGAGATGGGGAGAGAGATAGAGATAACATACAGAGGGAGAGAGCGATGGGGAGAGAGAGATAACATACAGAGAGGGAGAGAGAGATGGGGAGATATAGTGATAACATACAGAGAGGAAGAGAGAGATGGGGAGAGAGATAGAGATAACATACAGAGGGAGAGAGCGATGGGGAGAGAGAGATAACATACAGAGAGGGAGAGAGAGATGGGGAGATATAGTGATAACATACAGAGAGGAAGAGAGAGATGGGGAGAGAGATAGAGATAACATACAGAGGGAGAGAGCGATGGGGAGAGAGATAGAGATAACATACAGAGAGGAAGAGAGAGATGGGGAGATATAGTGATAACATACAGAGAGGAAGAGAGAGATGGGGAGAGAGATAGAGATAACATACAGAGGGAGAGAGCGATGGGGAGAGAGAGATAACATACAGAGGAAGAGAGAGATGGGGAGAGAGAGAGATAACATACAGAGAGGGAGAGAGAGATGGGGACATAGAGATAACATACAGAGAGGAAGAGAGAGATGGGGAGATAGAGATAACATACAGAGAGGAAGAGAGAGATGGGGAGAGAGAGATAAAATACAGAGAAGGAGAGAGAGAACTTACAGAGAGGGAGAGAGAGATGGGGAGATATAGTGATAACATACAGAGAGATAGGGAGAGAGAGAGAGATGTCATTATGTGAATGTATGTTCTAATGTACTGTGTGCAAGTGTATGTGAGAGCGTGTTTACTGGTATACGCTTAATTGTAACAACATAATGATAACGTATGTTATACTGTGTTCTAATAAAAGGAACAGAGGGGAGGGGCAGTGGAGCTATAGATGGCACAGCTAATATGGACCGTTCCACTCTATTGTTTCCTTCAAACAAAGCAACTTTATGAACCTCACAGGCTGCCATTGTTTTATACTGTCCGGATGCAAGGAGCCTAGGGACGGGTCGGAGAGAGAGTGAACACACACACACACACACCTAGGGACGGGTCGGAGAGAGAGTGAACACACACACACACCGAGGGATGGGTTGGAGAGAGAGTGAACACACACACACACACAGAGGGATGGGTTGGAGAGAGAGTGAACACACACACACACCTAGGGACGGGTCGGATAGAGAGTGAACACACACACACACCTACGGACGGGTCGGAGAGAGCGTGAACACACACACACACCTAGGGACGGGTCGGAGAGAGAGTGAACACACACACACACACGCTGCCTATTCTCTGGGGAAAACGTCTGTCTACCTCCTCGTGTCCTAAAGACGCCAGTCATTGTCGGGCAGTAGAATCACCCCGACACGCACAACAACTCCATCAGATACCAATCACATGAACATTGGTAGGCCAAAGGGGACTTCCATATCTCAGCAAAGGTTATTGTGTGTCAATGGGTTATGTTGTTGTCTTCAGAAAGTCAGTGCCTTGGTCAACTGTTCAATACATCTTCATACTGTACATACTGTACATACTGTACATACTGTACATACTGTAGGTGTGTTGGGGTTGGATTATGATCGTTGTTAGAGCCATGGTGCCTAAACACTGGCATTTAAACACACACACACAGGCAGATCAATGCTTGTTTGACTAGATCGATCTAGACAGAAGCTGAAACTTCCAACGCAGACTACTACGGCCTCATGGGAAATATTACATTTTCCCCTCACCAGGGACCGCAGGCTGGGCTGGAAGCCCATTGCTGAGCCCCTGGTTACCATTAACATGCTCTGCACAGGAGGTCTACATAACAGCGGTGGGATGTTTAAAATCAAGCCCCTTTGAAGCTGCTTGTACTACTTAGGATTTGTATTACGGCACTATCAGAAAGGAGAGTTTGGGGGAGGCAGACTCGTATTATGTTGTTACAAATATTAGATATGAATTAATGAAGAGATGGAGCTGTAGCCAGGCAGGATTTGTATTGTTTTATATTTTTTATTATTTCACCTTTATTTAATACCCTAACATTGTTCCACATAATGAAAACAGCGCTCAAATTCATTGGTGTTACTTAAACAATCAAACCAGGAATCAATAACCATCAGAATCCATTATCACTATGTTTTACAATTCAGACATTCAGATCTCCCTTTCTCATAGCCAAATACAGTCCAAATAAACACCACAAATCAATGATGCCCACCTAGCGAATTTCCTGACTACCCTGAAGACTTCCAGCTACTTTTTAAAATGTATTTGGACATTTTTATCAACTTCTGAAAAGTGACTCAAAACCATAATGCACGCATTTTTGTCACAACATAATTTCCGTGGCGACAAAAGTGCCTTGCGAGTGATGTCATCAGCAAGCGCTCAACCTAGACCCAAGCCACAACGACTTTCAATGAATTGTAAATAATTGTTGGCTGTCTGCAGCAACAGTAGTACGTACGGGTTCGATAAACCAAACCTAATTTATCACATCTGTTGAATCTTGAATTAGAATTTACAACATCAATCAACATCTCTCATCTCTCAATTCGCTAATTTTTATAAGAACATTTCGATGGACACAAATCTATCGTAATTGTCTCTTCGTTATTATTTAGAATTCATTAGATTTAAGTAGCTGTCTCGTCTTTGATTTAGCATTTTAATTACGACTCTATTCCCAATACATTATTCAAACAGATAATTTAGTGAACTGACATCGTCTTGCATCAAAATTCGCTCCGTCCTTATTTTGAGTTGAATGTATTAGTCTTTCAATTTGAACCAAACTATTTAAAACGTTCAGTTTATATCTTATACCAATACTAGCGACTATAACTTTCTCTGCAAAACATACAATTAGTTTAATAAGGAAGCTGCGAATTTTCGCAGCTTTTTGTTAAAAATTGCGCAACATTTCAGCGCCCTGCTACTCATGCCAGGAATATAGTATATGCATATGATTAGTATGTGTGGATAGAAAACACTCAGACGTTTCTAAAATTGGTTAAATCACGGCTGTGACTATAACAGAACGTGCGTTTCATCGAAAAGTGCAGGAAAATCTGATCACTGAAAATGAAAAAATATATCCATGCGCAACTTCAACTAATTGTTAAAAGTGACTCCCATTAAATGGAGCCGAGGTTGCAATACCTACAGCTTCCACACGATGTCAACAGTCTTGTCATTTGCCTACTATTTTTTTCTTGGTCAAACAGACACAGGGCAGAGCAGTTCTCCCGGTCTCCGACCGGATATTTTGATTGAGATTTACCGGACATTATTTCCAGACGCACAGCTATAGAATATAATTCGCCTTGTGATCAATTTGATCGCTTATTAACGTTTACTAATACCTAAAGTTGCATTAAAAAAGTATTTTGAAGTGTTTTGTGAAAGTTTATTGTCGACTTTTTTTATTTTAAAAAATGACTACGTTAAAAAACGCTATTTTTTTTGTTGATCACACACTCTTCATAGATCGATATCTAGGCTATATATGGACCGATTTAATAAAACATAGGACCCAATAGTGATTATGGGACATCTAGGAGTGCCAACAAAGAAGATGGTCAAAGGTAATGAATGTTTTATATTTTATTTGTGCGGTTTGTGTAACGCCGACTATGCTAATTATTTTGTTTACGTCCCTTGCGGGTCTTTTGGGGTGTTACATGCTATCAGATAATAGCTTCTCATGCTTTCGCCGAAAAGCATTTTACAAATCTGACTCGGTGGATAGATTCACAACGAGTGTAGCTTTAATTCACTACCTTGAATGTGTATTTTAATGAAAGTTTAATGACAGTTTGAGTTTTATCAAAAACTGTAGGTGGCACTCTGAAGCTCCGCTGAGTGATGTTCCTGCCAGGGAACTGTATTCTGCTACATCCTTAAGAAGTTAATTACAACCAAAACCTTTTTTTTGTTAACTCCTAACCTGGGAACCGAACCCTGGACTACAGTTTGCAAGACAGCTATGCTCACCACTATACCACCAACGCTATGGAATTGATTGAGAAACTCCGCAAATAGACCCATTTTACAATTGTCTGTATTCGTAACTCCGGCATCGGGACAACTCTAGCCCTAATTTAAAAGCCCAAAGTTTTACTCAGCGAGGATTCTCATTAATCTCCCTCTCTTTGTATCTGATCCATTTTTTAAAACCCGGTTGTCGCCTCTGATCTTCCCATTAGTTAAATTACAATCTTGGTGGTGACGTTTGAAGGAAGTGTTACACTCCCGGGAGAAATGTCCAGTTTCGTTACAATTTTTAAAAATTATATTTTTCTTTTGACTCACCTTATCCACTTTTCTCAACTTCTTTCCTTTTTCTACCTCTATTATCCTTCCCTCGGCTTCAGCAGGCTTCACATATATGGGTGGTGATATTGCAGGTAGCTCCTGCAGCCGTATTCTCACAACCACTATCTCATCGACAAGATTACCTCTGTATTCTTGGTATACTTGAGAAGGATATAGTTTGTTACCCTCACCTCCGCCCAAATGGCTAACTTTTTCATCTGGGGGAGCGGAGGGCAGCGCATCTTGGCTCTTTTTGGGTTTCCTCCTATTTTCACCCTCAACTCTCTTTTTTGCTTCTGAAAGCCACACGCCGGCTGTGTGTAATCCCTGTTTATTCTGCTTTTTAAATTTTTTTTCCACATTCCTTATGTATCTGTTTTATAAGTGATTCCAGCTTTTCTACATTTATACGACCATCAAAATCATATTTCTTTCTCCATTTTAGACCGAAATCAATGTTTCTTTTGTCTCTCTGTTCCATATAACGCTCGTCTCCCGTTAGTTCCGGGCCCTCCTTTGAGGATTTACTACCCATGTTAGTTAAATCCTTACCGTTACTAGTAGCTATGTTATTTAATCACTTATCTATGCCTTTCTATTTTTTACCTTCTATGTGTGTGTATTTCTATGAATATGCTATTTACCGTTACTCAGTTACTTTAGTTGCTTTTCTGTCTGACTATGTGTGTGTATTTACCGTTACTCAGTTACTTTAGTTGCTCTCCTGTCTGACTATGTGTGTCTGTCTCTTTAATGATAATCAATGTGTATGGGTTTCTATATGTATTTCTCCTTTCTGGAAACTTCGTCTATATATTTGACTTTTGATCAGACATTAAATTTCACCCGTATACAATTATAAGCTCATTATAAACTATTGTTCCTTGGGACTTTCAACGTTAATATCTCATATCTCACTACTCTAGACTATGTTTCCCTCACCACCTCCGTGGATATTACTTTCTTTCAGTATTGAATAGGTTCAGTTTTCCCGTTCGCCTAGGTTACCCTGCCTTCTCACCAAGCCTAATTTATATTTAGGTATGTCTTTTGAATGAATGGTTATCCTATTTGTACAGAACGGCCGTCCTATCTAACAAAACTTACTATATCCCTTCCTTCCTATATGTTTATTTGTGGTAGAATTCATTACCAAGGTCATTTCGGACCTCTTACCTTCCTTCCTATCGATTTTGGTTAAAACACAAAGTAGTAACCTAGTGTATTTGTTCAGAATATTCAAGCACCTATCATTGATTAAATCCAAACTCCTTTAGAACATTCAATCAAAAATATCTTAAATAATTCCTACCAAATTCGAGAATAAAGACTATTTACCTTTGTCCTGTAGACTGGGAAGAGCAATGCCGGTTCGATTTTGTCACCTTCTCTGTCGCACTTAGATCTTTATACCGGCCTGTTTTTTTAAACCTCAATCCAGAGGCCAGGTCTTTAAATAATGAGTCCAGACTCGTCCGTGCACGACTTTCGGCTTTCCCTTTGGACAACAGAGGCAAGTTTGTGGAATCCGGCTCGAAGGACCAATTGTTACTGTAATTTAATTATACCAATGTGTTTTCATTAATTGAATTCCCTTAATCTATTTCCTGAGAATTTGTAAGATTCTTGTTTGCATAAAATAGACGGAGACCAGTCTTATCAATAATAGGTAACAGAATTTATTCTCGGAGTGTGCTCCCACGTTACCACGAGCAACAGTTTATATACAATAACATGACGTCATTTCATTGCTCCTAAAATGAATCTCCTCCTCCAGACCGGGTCAAAGGGAACTTTAAAGGTTAATTCTGAGTTCATTCTGACCCCCCCAGCACATACACAGGACACACAACACAACTGAATTAACTTTTGACCCCTCAACATTATCGATCACCACTTAGCTGACAGTTCTAATTAACAGAAAACCTAGGAATGCACTCACTGTCTTATCTAAAACAAGTTTCATCGGTTCAACCATAGGTTAACTACCTTATCTGTTTACTTAATCCACAACCCATTTGTTTCTTCCTAGTTGGAATGGTGTTCATTAACTTGAATTACTCCTTGTCCTTGTCACACAATCCCTTCTTATGAACTCATATTGTTAATCAGATATAATAAAACAGAGTATAAGTTTACTTAGTTACAGTTCCATTTTAAATTATTAGTTCAGTCATTTAATCATAATTTTCCTAACACATTTCTGATTGGACATCTTAGATCTCAGATTGGCATCAAAGATAAGGCGGCCAGAGTTTGAAAAATGGACCTTTCTGAATCATGTCAAAGGTGTGTGTGTGTGTGTGTGTGTGTGTGTGTGTGTGTGTGTGTGTGTGTGTGTGTGTGTGTGTGTGTGTGTGTGTGTGTGTGTGTGTGTGTGTGTGTGTGTGTGTGTGTGTGTGTGTGTGTGTGTGTGTGTGTGTGTGTGTGTGTGTGTGTGTGTGTGTGTGTGTGTGTGTGTGTGTGTGTGTGTGTGTGTGTGTGTGTGTGTGTGTGTGTGTGTGTGTGTGTGTGTGTGTGTGTGTGTGTGTGTGTGTGTTTGCAACTGGATAGCAGACCAAAAGTCCCTGCAAGGATAGTAAAACAAGTAAAAATTCTCCCTCGTGTGGACATTTCCCATGTCTCCATGAGGACAAAGGCTATTTTAAGCTTAGGGTTTTAAGTTTACAATTAAGGTTAGGAGTTAGTGGTTAGGTTTAAGGTTAGGAGTAGGTTTAGGGTTAGGGTTACAGCTTAAGTTTAGGGTTATGGTAGGGTTAGGGAAAATAGGATTTTGAATGGAAATTAATTTTAGGTCCCCACGAGGATAGAATAACATAACGTGTGTGTGTGTGCATGTATGTTTGATTATGTTCAATAGAGTACAGTCGTGGCCAAAAGGTTTGAGAATGACACAAATATAAATTTTCACAAAGTCTGCTGCCTCAATTTGTATGATGGCAATTTGCATATACTCCAGAATATTATGAAGAGTGAACAGATGAATTGCAATTAATTGCAAAGTCCCACATTTGCCATGCAAATGAACTGAATCCCCCAAAAACATTTTCACTGCATTGTAGCCTTGTCACAAAAGGACACATCATGTCAGTGATTCTCTCGTTAACACAGGTGTGAGTGTTGACGAGGACAAGGCTGGAGATCACTCTGTCATGCTGATTGAGTTCAAATAACAGACTGGAAGCTTCAAAAGGAGGGTGGTGCTTGGAATCATTTTTCTTCCTCTGTCAATCTTGGTTACATGCAAGGAAATATGTGCCGTCACCATTGCTTTGCACAAAAAGGGCTTCACATGCAAGGATATTGCTGCCAGTAAGATTGCACCTAAATCAACCATTTATCGGATCGTCAAGAACTTCAAGGAGAGCGGTTCAATTCTTGTGAAGAAGGCTTCAGGGCACCCAAGAAAGTCCAGCAAGCGCCAGGACCGTCTCCTAAAGTTGATTCAGCTGCAGGATCAGGGAACCACCAGTACAGAGCTTGCTCAGGAATGGCACCAGGCAGGTGTGAGTGCATCTGCACGCAGAGTGAGGCAAAGACTTTTGGAGGATGGCCTGGTGTCAAGAAGGGCAGCAAAGAAGCCATTTCTCTCCAGGAAAAGCATCAGGGACAGACTGATATTGTGCAAAAGGTTTGGACTGCTGAGGACTGGGGTCATTTTCTCTGATGAATCCCCTTTCCAATTGTTTGGGGCATCCGGATAAAAGCTTGTCCGGAAAAGACAAGGTGAGCGCTACCATCAGTCCTGTGTCATGCCAACAGTAAAGCATCCTGAGACCATTCACGTGTGGGGTTGATTCTCAGCCAAGGGAGTGGGCTCACTCACAATTTTGCCTAAGAACACAGCCATGAATAAAGAATGGTACCACACACATCCTCCGAGAGCAACTTCTCCCAACCATCAAGGAACAGTTTGGTGATGAACAATGCCTTTTCCAGCCTGATGGAGCACCTTGCCATAAGGCAAAAGTGATAACTAAGTGGCTCGGGGAACAAAAGATCAATATTTTGGGTTCATGGCCAGGAAACTCCCCAGACCTTGTGGTCAATCCTCAAGATTGATTGGCGGGTGGACAAACAAACAAAAAACAAATTCTGACAAACTCCAAGCATTGATTATGCAAGAATGGGCTGCCATCAGTCAGGATGTGACCCAGAAGGTAACTGACAGCATGCCAGGGCGGATTGCAGAGGTCTTGAAAAAGAAGGGTCAACACTGCAAATATTGACTCTTTGCATCAACTTCATGCAATCGTCAATAAAAGCCTTTGACACTTATGAAATGCTTGTAATTATACCTCAGTATTCCATAGTAACATCTGACAAAAATATCTAAAGACACTGAAGCAGCAAACGTGGAAATTAAGATTTGTGTCATTCTCAAAACCTTTGGCCACGACTGTGCACTGTCAAGGTGTGTGTGTGTGTGCTTGCTAATACATTTGTGTCTTTTGTGTACTTGTAAGTATACTTGTTGTGTACTTGTAAGTGTACTTGTAAGTGTGTGGGATTGAATGTACTTGAGATTGAATGTAGACATTCTTGCCAGTCTAACTATCTAGTGGCCAGTGTCCACACTGTAGAGAGACTCTCCTAATGAACAATTTGCTCAGTGAGGTGTGACCACAGGCATTGTCACAGAGCTTCACACTGGACTACTTATGCAGGGGGTTAGGGGCAGAAAGAGAGGGAGGGAGGGAGGGAGGGAGGGAGAAGAGAGGCTGACAGAGAGGAGAGTGAGCAAGAAGAGAGAGAATGAGAGAGAGGGAGCCAACAAGAGTACGAGAGGGAGAGTGAGAGAGAGAATATAAGAGAGAGAGAGAGAATAGGAGGGAGGGAGAGAGTGAGAGAGTGAGTGCCTGGAACACAATTTCACACACATTCACACACACAGGGAGACGGATCTCTGCTGCAGCTCCCTGCTGGATTTAGTGGATTCACAACCTCTTCCCTTTCACTTGTGGTTGGGTGAGTGGCTCTCTTTTATTCTGAACACTTTCGATGGTATGCGTGCATGTGTGTAGTTTATGATCCTCATGTATAGAGAAAAAAGGTAAAGAGCTGTTGACAGAATGACAGACACACCGTCACAGAGACGACACACTCTTCCTCTACAGCCTTTATAGGTAGACTCTCACTCTTACAGAAATACACACTTTCTACAAGCTCACATTTGAGGGTGTGGATTCAGCTGCTCAATCTCTCCAGATGATAAGACACACACTCTTCTATTACAGCCTTTATAGGTAGACACACACACACACACCTGTGTAGACAAGCAATCCCAGGCATACATTAACACACACACGGAGGCAGCAGCTGAGGCTGTTTGACAAGCATCAGGAGGAGGGAAGGAATCATTCTGGGCTAAATCTGCAGCAGAGCCATGGTCAGCAGTGTGTGTGTGTTTGCCTGTGTTAATGTATGCCTAGGATTGCTTGTCTACATAGGTGTGTGTGTGTGTGTGTACATTCTGAGGGATTTATGAAAGTGTGTATGTATACTGTAGAAATTCATGGCGTTAATGTCATCATGTGAGCCAGTGGATACTATAGGCGTGTGTATTGGAGTCTATACAAACATCCTCCACCTCTATTGTGTGTGTGTGTGTGTGTGTGTGTGTGTGTGTGTGTGTGTGTGTGTGTGTGTGTGTGTGTGTGTGTGTGTGTGTGTGTGTGTGTGTGTGTGTGTGTGTGTGTGTGTGTGTGTGTGTGTGTGTGTGTGTGTGTGTGTGTGTGTGTGTGTGTGTGTGTGTGTGTGTGTGTGTGTGTGTGTGTGTGTGTGTGTGTGTAAAGCACATATGTACCATTAGGATCAGCGGGAGCAGCACTCTGGTAAAAGCAGCATAGCAGACCACTAAGACCCTCACATCCCAGGATTAGCAAGACGTCTTTTGCTACGGTCGTCACCATGGCAAAGCTAGTCAGTGGAACGCTGGTGTCTGAGTGGGTGACGCTTGTCATAGGCAGGTTCGTCACATTCATTGACTCAAAGGCTAAAACTAACGTTGGTGTGATGTTCTAATAACTAGGTATTCACAGGCAGGTAGGCTATAGTTCACTCTGTCAGTAGTAAGGGCAGTGGGGAAATGGGATACCAGAGATAGGCTGGATGAACATAGGATCTATGATTAAGCAGGTTGAAAGGTTGAATACGTCATGGGGGAACGGTATTCAGATTAGGTGAATACCTGAGATGTAATATAACTCTTTGGGGAGTATAAACAGGTTCTGTTCTTACTTAGACACTAATGTTAATCGAGCAAATTTCAGTCATGATCCGAGATGAACCTAGTTACATTTGATAGACAACAGATGGCAAGATGTTTAGTTGTTTATTTTAGTGCGACACCTGATCCGATTGAAGTACCACTGGATGTAATAGGAAATGGTGTTGGCTCCTCTAGCTGCCATGACTCTGACTCCTCTGGACCTGGTCAGTGGTGATTCAGACCTGTTGGATCCTAGCCTGGTGGTTGGCTGCTGTTCTGACCAGTAGGTAAACCAGGACACAGGAGTGGTCACAGTCAATAACCACTGGGGACTACTGACCGTGACTGCCCGGCAATGTCAAATCCATTCTCTGACATACTGCATCTGCAGGCTGGGGTCAACTCCATCTCAACACAATTCAACTGACCCCGTTGTTTTAATTCAACAACATCCAGGCTGCCAGACTTTAGTATGGACCCCCTTGTTTTAATTCAACAACATCCGGGCTGCCAGACTTTAGTATGGACCCCCTTGTTTTAATTCAACAACATCCGGGATGCCAGACTTTAGTATGGACCCCCTTGTTTTAATTCAACAACATCCGGGATGCCAGACTTTAGTATGGACCCCCTTGTTTTAATTCAACAACATCCGGGATGCCAGACTTTAGTATGGACCCCCTTGTTTTAATTCAACAACATCCGACCTGCCAGACTTTAGTATGGACCCCCTTGTTTTAATTCAACAATATCCGACCTGTCAGACTTTAGTATGGACCCCCATGTTTTACATCAACAACATCCGACCTGCCAGGGTAGCCTAGTGGTTGGACCCCTTGTTTTACGTCAACAACATCCGACCTGCCAGACTTTAGTATGGACCCCCTTGTTTTACGTCAACAACATCCGACCTGCCAGACTTTAGTATGGACCCCCTTGTTTTACGTCAACAACATCCGACCTGCCAGACTTTAGTATGGACCCCCATGTTTTACGTCAACAACATCCGACCTGCCAGACTTTAGTATGGACCCCCATGTTTTACATCAACAACATCCGACCTGCCAGACTTTAGTATGGACCCCCTTGTTTTACGTCAACAACATCCGACCTGCCAGACTTTAGTATGGACCCCCTTGTTTTAATTCAACAACATCCGGGCTGCCAGACTTTAGTATGGACCCCCTTGTTTTACGTCAACAACATCCGACCTGCCAGACTTTAGTATGGACCCCCTTGTTTTACGTCAACAACATCCGACGTCTGCCCGACCTGCCAGACTTTAGTATTGTTTTACGTCAACAACATCCGGGCTGCCAGACTTTAGTATGGACCCCCTTGTTTTACGTCAACAACATCCGACCTGCCAGACTTTAGTATGGACCCCCTTGTTTTACGTCAACAACATCCGACCTGCCAGACTTTAGTATGGACCCCCATGTTTTACGTCAACAACATCCGGGCTGCCCGACTTTAGTATGG
Organism: Oncorhynchus gorbuscha; assembly: GCF_021184085.1. NCBI lineage: Eukaryota > Metazoa > Chordata > Actinopteri > Salmoniformes > Salmonidae > Oncorhynchus > Oncorhynchus gorbuscha. The sequence continues at coordinate 8,634,293 of NC_060186.1, forward strand.
ACCCCCATGTTTTACGTCAACAACATCCGGGCTGCCAGACTTTAGTATGGACCCCCATGTTTTACGTCAACAACATCCGGGCTGCCAGACTTTAGTATGGACCCCCATGTTTTACGTCAACAACATCCGACCTGCCAGACTTTAGTATGGACCCCCATGTTTTACGTCAACAACATCCGGGCTGCCCGACTTTAGTATGGACCCCCATGTTTTACGTCAACAACATCCGGCTGCCAGACTTTAGTATGGACCCCCCGTCAACAACATGACTTTTTGGACATCAACAACATCCGGGCTGCCAGACTTTAGTATGGACCCCCATGTTTTACGTCAACAACATCCGGGCTGCCAGACTTTAGTATGGACCCCCATGTTTTACGTCAACATCCGGGCTGCCAGAACATCCATGTTTTACGGACCTGCCAGACTTTAGTATGGACCCCCATGTTTTACATCAACAACATCCGGGCTGCCAGACTTTAGTATGGACCCCCATGTTTTACATCAACAACATCCGGGCTGCCAGACTTTAGTATGGACCCCCATGTTTTACATCAACAACATCCGGGCTGCCAGACTTTAGTATGGACCCCCATGTTTTACATCAACAACATCCGGGCTGCCAGACTTTAGTATGGACCCCCATGTTTTACATCAACAACATCCGGGCTGCCAGACTTTAGTATGGACCCCCATGTTTTACATCAACAACATCCGGGCTGCCAGACTTTAGTATGGACCCCCATGTTTTACATGAACAACATCCGGGCTGCCAGACTTTAGTATGGACCCCATGTTTTACATCAACAACATCCGGGCTGCCAGACTTTAGTATGGACCCCCATGTTTTACATCAACAACATCCGACCTGCCAGACTTTAGTATGGACCCCCATGTTTTACATCAACAACATCCGACCTGCCAGACTTTAGTATGGACCCCCATGTTTTACATCAACAACATCCGACCTGCCAGACTTTAGTATGGACCCCCATGTTTTACATCAACAACATCCGACCTGCCAGACTTTAGTATGGACCCCATGTTTTACATCAACAACATCCGGGCTGCCAGACTTTAGTATGGACCCCATGTTTTACATCAACAACATCCGGGCTGCCAGACTTTTTGGACCCCCATGTTTTACATCAACAGCATCCGACCTGCCAGACTTTAGTATTGTTTTACATGGACCCCTTTAGTATGGATGTTTTACATCAACAACATCCGGGCTGCCAGACTTTAGTATATGGATCCCATCCGACCTGCCAGACTTTTATGGACCCCCATGTTTTACGTCAACAACATCCGACCTGCCAGACTTTAGTATGGACCCCCATGTTTTACGTCAACAACATCCGACCTGCCAGACTTTAGTATGGACCCCATGTTTTACATCAACAACATCCGGGCTGCCAGACTTTAGTATGGACCCCCATGCTTTACATCAACAACATCCGGGCTGCCAGACTTTAGTATGGACCCCATGTTTTACGTCTAGATCATTATCTGAGTAACATTGTAAAACATGGTCCTGAAGAAGCCATTTCATACTTGGATACACTCATTGATTTAACTGATCAGGTGAAAGGTTTTGTTTAGAAATAGTCTAGCTTTTAGAATAACATATTTGATCATTAGGAAATACTTCAACAATAAATCAAGTGTACTAGTATGCACATATTAGACAGATACTGTCCTGTGAAATACTGAGGAAAAATCTTAATATTCAGTCAAATGTAGGATTAAATGATGGATAATAATGTCTCAACAATCGCCAGGAATGAAACCAGTAGTATTACCCATAGTGAAGCTTCACCAGACACAGATCAAGCCTAGTCTGGGATCAAAAAGGATTCGCAATGGAGATTCTCCATGGAAAGCATTTTTTAGTCCAAGACCAGTCTTAATCTGTGTCTGGGAAACTGGCCCATAAAGTATACTTTCAGATTATAATGTTTCTACCTTCAAATGAAGTGTCGCCCACCTACATGACTGAATAAATCTGTACTCGCTGAAGATGACGTGGCCAGTTTGATTCAGTCTGTTTTATTGACATTCCTGTCCAGACCCAAGGCCAGTGAAGTGAGCTAGATATGATGAAGAGACTGGGGTTTCAGGGCTTTGTTAATATAGCCCTCCTCACTCTCCAACTCTCGCTGAATTATTTCTGAAGGCACTGTACAAACACACACACTTTAGCAAATATGAGATGTGCACAAAAATCATTCCATTGCCAAGGAGTGTGAAACATCAATCCCTGTGCCTTCATGAGACTATGGTCAACCTGTTAAACATAAGTGGTATCGCCCAGAGTCAAGTCATCTCCATTTGCGAATGCCCCAGCAGAATCCATTTCAATCTCTCAGGGAGGACAAGAGTCCACACCTCTAATTCACTAGACACCCTTCAGCCTTCTTCCCTCCCTCTTTCTCTCTCTCCAGCCCTCTCTCCCTTAATCCTCTGTGCTCTCTTGCTAGCTCTACGTTTCCATACCCTTTGCTCTCTCTCTCTCTCTCTCTCTCTCTCTCTCTCTCTCTCTCTCTCTCTCTCTCTCTCTCTCTCTCTCTCTCTCTCTCTCTCTCTCTCTCATAAACCTAACCAATATTCTTAATTTAAAATCACTTCATTAGTGTAAAATGTTAAAAGGCTTTTGAAGGAACGGTCTCCAATCAGATATCCATCTCTATCCTCTCAGTACCACAGCGGTCACACAGCAGACCACTAAAGCCGTTGTCCTGGAGATGAATGTAAATGACAGAAAGGATAATGACAGAATAATGCTGATAATCCTCATGGGGAAATAGTGTGTTTGAGGATTTGATGTGATTGTTGGCATGGTGATGGGTGGTGGTTAAGAGAGTGGGTGAGGGTACACGCACACGTCAAGAAGGGCACGCCGCACACTCACACACACACGCACTTACACACTCACACACACACGCACTTACACACACACACACACACACACAAAACACAAAAGGAGAGATTTAGCAATAACCTGAGTGAAGCATTAGAGAGAATAGAAAGGGGTTAGTGGACTGCCATGAAGCCAGAATGCAACATGTATGTCTGTCTCTCTGTATATATATCTCCTCTCCTTCCACTATCTATATTTCACCCTCTCTCTCGCTCTCCATCTATATCCCCCTGTCGTGACGTGACTTCCAACCCTCTCTCTCCTCCTCTGTCTCTCTCTCTCTGCTCCATTGAGCACAGTGCAGTGGGACAGGACCTGTCTTTGTCAGGTGCAGTGGAACAAAACACCAGTGAAGAAAGAGAAGGCTTGTAAATGTTCCCACAGACACGTTTATCTAATTACTCTCTCTCATTCTCTCTTTCCACTTGTTCTGCTGCATGTTTATCTTATTACTCTCTCATTCTCTCTTTCCACTTGTTCTGCTGCATGTTTATCTTATTACTCTCTCTCATTCTCTCTTTCCACTTGTTCTGCTGCATGTTTATCTTATTACTCTCTCATTCTCTCTTTCCACTTGTTCTGCTGCATGTTTATCTTATTACTCTCTCTCATTCTCTCTTTCCACTTGTTCTGCTGCATGTTTATCTTATTACTCTCTCATTCTCTCTTTCCACTTGTTCTGCTGCATGTTTATCTTATTATTCTCTCTCTCTCTTTCTCATTCATGTTTATCTTATTCTTTCCACTTGTTCTGCTGCATGTTTATCTTATTACTCTCTCTCATTCTCTCTTTCCACTTGTTCTGCTGCATGTTTATCTTATTACTCTCTCTCATTCTCTCTTTCCACTTGTTCTGCTGCATGTTTATCTTATTACTCTCTCTCATTCTCTCTTTCCACTTGTTCTGCTGCATGTTTATCTTATTACTCTCTCTCATTCTCTCTTTCCACTTGTTCTGCTGCATGTTTATCTTATTACTCTCTCTCATTCTCTCTTTCCACTTGTTCTGCTGCATGTTTATCTTATTACTCTCTCATTCTCTCTTTCCACTTGTTCTGCTGCATGTTTATCTTATTACTCTCTCTCATTCTCTCTTTCCACTTGTTCTGCTGCATGTTTATCTTATTACTCTCTCATTCTCTCTTTCCACTTGTTCTGCTGCATGTTTATCTTATTACTCTCTCTCATTCTCTCTTTCCACTTGTTCTGCTGCATGTTTATCTTATTACTCTCTCTCATTCTCTCTTTCCACTTGTTCTGCTGCATGTTTATCTTATTACTCTCTCTCATTCTCTCTTTCCACTTGTTCTGCTGCATGTTTATCTTATTACTCTCTCTCATTCTCTCTTTCCACTTGTTCTGCTGCATGTTTATCTTATTACTCTCTCTCATTCTCTCTTTCCACTTGTTCTGCTGCATGTTTATCTTATTACTCTCTCATTCTCTCTTTCCACTTGTTCTGCTGCATGTTTATCTTATTACTCTCTCTCATTCTCTCTTTCCACTTGTTCTGCTGCATGTTTATCTTATTACTTGTTCTGCTCTCTCATTCATTCTCTTTCCACTTGTTCTGCTGCATGTTTATCTTATTACTCTCTCTCATTCTCTCTTTCCACTTGTTCTGCTGCATGTTTATCTTTCCACTTGTTCTGCTGCATGTTTATCTTATTACTCTCTCTCATTCTCTCTTTCCACTTGTTCTGCTGCATGTTTATCTTATTACTCTCTCTCATTCTCTCTTTCCACTTGTTCTGCTGCATGTTTATCTTATTACTCTCTCATTCTCTCTTTCCACTTGTTCTGCTGCATGTTTATCTTATTACTCTCTCTCATTCTCTCTTTCCACTTGTTCTGCTGCATGTTTATCTTATTACTCTCTCTCATTCTCTCTTTCCACTTGTTCTGCTGCATGTTTATCTTATTACTCTCTCTCATTCTCTCTTTCCACTTGTTCTGCTGCATGTTTATCTTATTACTTGTTCTGCTCTCATTCTCTCTTTCCACTTGTTCTGCTGCATGTTTATCTTATTACTCTCTCTCATTCTCTCTTTCCACTTGTTCTGCTGCATGTTTATCTTATTACTCTCTCTCATTCTCTCTTTCCACTTGTTCTGCTGCATGTTTATCTTATTACTCTCTCTCATTCTCTCTTTCCACTTGTTCTGCTGCATGTTTATCTTATTACTCTCTCTCATTCTCTCTTTCCACTTGTTCTGCTGCATGTTTATCTTATTACTCTCTCTCATTCTCTTTTTCCACTTGTTCTGCTGCATGTTTATCTTATTACTCTCATTCTCTCATTCTCTTATCTTTCCACTTGTTCTGCTGCATGTTTATCTTATTACTCTCTCTCATTCTCTCTTTCCACTTGTTCTGCTGCATGTTTATCTTATTACTCTCTCTCATTCTCTCTTTCCACTTGTTCTGCTGCATGTTTATCTTATTACTCTCTCTCATTCTCTCTTTCCACTTGTTCTGCTGCATGTTTATCTTATTACTCTTTCTTGTTCTCATTCTCTCTTTCCACTTGTTCTGCTGCATGTTTATCTTATTACTCTCTCTCATTCTCTCTTTCCACTTGTTCTGCTGCATGTTTATCTTATTACTCTCTCTCATTCTCTCTTTCCACTTGTTCTGCTGCATGTTTATCTTATTACTCTCTCTCATTCTCTCTTTCCACTTGTTCTGCTGCATGTTTATCTTATTACTCTCTCTCATTCTCTCTTTCCACTTGTTCTGCTGCATGTTTATCTTATTACTCTCTCTCATTCTCTCTTTCCACTTGTTCTGCTGCATGTTTATCTTATTACTCTCTCTCATTCTCTCTTTCCACTTGTTCTGCTGCATGTTTATCTTATTACTCTCTCTCATTCTCTCTTTCCACTTGTTCTGCTGCATGTTTATCTTATTACTCTCTCTCATTCTCTCTTTCCACTTGTTCTGCTGCATGTTTATCTTATTACTCTCTCTCATTCTCTTTCTTGTTTTCCACTTGTTCTGTTCTGCATGTTTATCTTATTACTCTCTCTCATTCTCTCTTTCCACTTGTTCTGCTGCATGTTTATCTTATTACTCTTCTCATTCTCTCTTTCCACTTGTTCTGCTGCATGTTTATCTTATTACTCTCTCTCATTCTCTCTTTCCACTTGTTCTGCTGCATGTTTATCTTATTACTCTCTCTCATTCTCTCTTTCCACTTGTTCTGCTGCATGTTTATCTTATTACTCTCTATCATTCTCTCTTTCCACTTGTTCTGCTGCATGTCAGGAAAGACAGAGGGCTCCCTAACAGACGTACAAATTTCATTTTTACAAGTGACCACAAGCGCACTAAAACTGAGTTGTCACAGAGGACTAAACGGAGGCAAACTAAAATTCAAATATTGATTTGCTGTGTTTTAAGCGTTATGCAGTTGACAGTTGTGAGACATACACAATTTCACATGGCAGGATGGTAGACATGTAGATAACATCATAGAGTAATCTAATGATTATGTGTGAGAATAACTGAGAACTCCAACCCCCTGTTATCTGAAAATGGGCTGTCTATCTTCCTATATAAGCTTATTAGGGATTCACCATGTGGGTGAAGGGGGGGGGGTATATTTAACTCTGCTCTCTATGAAAGGCATAGACACTAATTAGTCAGGTAATCTTCTGACTGAAACAGGAAGCTGGCTTGCCTGTGTAATTGATAGTGAGGGGAGTGGAATTTGAGAATGTTAACCAAATTAAATTATGCATAATCCCTCTTGTGTAAATAATTGATCAATATGTGTCAAATTGAACAAAAACCCAATCAGGGCAGAGGCCTAGTTTTTTCTCTCAGGCTTAATAGCTAATTGGAATTGTTTAGCGTGAAACTAAAAAGGCAACGTGTTTCTTCTGAAGAACAGAATGTCACAACAAATATCTCAATTTTCTACAAAGACGGCATTAAGTACCATTTATTTGCCTTTCTGTAACACACCAATAATTAACAAACTCTGGCGAAAGGTTTGTGTGTGTGTGTGTGTGTGTGTGTGTGTGTGTGTGTGTGTGTGTGTGTGTGTGTGTGTGTGTGTGTGTGTGTGTGTGTGTGTGTGTGTGTGTGTGTGTGTGTGTGTGTGTGTGTGTGTGTGTGTGTGTGTGTGTGTGTGTGTGTGTGTGTGTGTGTGTGTGTGTGTGTGTGTGTGTGTGTGTGTGTGTATGACTATGTATGTGGGTGGACGTGGGTGGGTCTCTAAGTACAACCATTCCTCAATGGAAATGTATTTCAAGCATGTACACTCAGAGTCCTATAGAAGGCAGTAATGTGTGGGCAGTTGTATGTTTCTGAGTATGCCCCTCAGCTCCACTACTCATTCTTCAGAATCCAGCCAACTACCCCCAGGAAGGCTCAGAGAGGTAGTGAGGCCCACTAAGGTCAACACTACATGGGGCACAGAGACAGGGTCAAGTCACTGAATGTCCTGCAGAGAGATCAGGCCTAGGGTAGTGCTATTAAAAGGTGATTGATCTGTTTGTGTTATGAGCTACACTTGAGATAGAGAGATGTAGCATAGGACAGAGTAACAGAGAGAGAGAGATGTAGCATAGGACAGAGTAACAGAGAGAGAGAGAGATGTAGCATAGGACAGAGTAACAGAGAGAGAGAGATGTAGCATAGGACAGAGTAGCAGAGAGAGAGAGAGATGTAGCATAGGACAGAGTAACAGAGAGAGAGAGATGTAGCATAGGACAGAGTAACAGAGAGAGAGAGATGTAGCATAGGACAGAGTAACAGAGAGAGAGAGAGAGAGAGATGTAGCATAGGACAGAGTAACAGAGAGAGAGAGAGAGAGATGTAGCATAGGACAGAGTAGCAGAAAGAGAGAGATGTAGCATAGGACAGAGTAACAGAGAGATAGAGAGATGTAGCATAGGACAGATAGCAGAAAGAGAGACAGAATAACAGAGAGAGAGATAGAGAGATGTAGCATAGGACAGAATAACAGAGATAGAGAGAGATGTAGCATAGGACAGAGTAGCAGAGAGAGAGAGATGTAGCATAGGACAGAGTAGCAGAGAGAGAGAGATGTAGCATAGGACAGAGTAGCAGAGAGAGAGAGATGTAGCATAGGACAGAGTAACAGAGAGAGAGAGAGAGAGAGAGAGATGTAGCATAGGACAGAGTAACAGAGGGAGAGAGAGATGTAGCATAGGACAGAGTAACAGAGAGATAGAGAGATGTAGCATAGGACAGAGTAACAGAGAGATAGAGAGAGATGTAGCATAGGACAGAGTAACAGAGAGATAGAGAGATGTAGCATAGGATAGAGTAACAGATAGATAGAGAGATGTAGCATAGGACAGAGTAACAGAGAGAGAGAGAGAGATGTAGCATAGAACAGAGTAGCAGAGAGATAGAGAGATGTAGCATAGGACAGAGTAACAGAGAGAGAGAGATGTAGCATAGGACAGAGTAACAGAGAGAGAGAGAGATGTAGCATAGAACAGAGTAGCAGAGAGATAGAGAGATGTAGCATAGGACAGAGTAGCAGAGAGAGAGAGAGAGATGTAGCATAGGACAGAGTAGCAGATAGAGAGAGATGTAGCATAGGACAGAGTAACAGAGAGAGAGGGATGTAGCATAGGTCAGAGTAGCAGAGAGAGAGGGATGTAGCATAGGACAGAGTAACAGAGAGAGATGTAGCATAGGACAGAGTAACAGAGAGAGATGTAGCATAGGACAGAGTAACAGAGAGAGAGGGATGTAGCATAGAACAGAGTAACAGAGAGATAGAGAGATGTAGCATAGGACAGAGTAACAGAGAGAGAGAGATGTAGCATAGGACAGAGTAACAGAGAGAGAGGGATGTAGCATAGGACAGAGTAACAGAGAGAGAGAGATGTAGCATAGGACAGAGTAACAGAGAGAGAGGGATGTAGCATAGGACAGAGTAGCAGAGAGAGAGAGATGTAGCATAGGACAGAGTAACAGAGAGAGAGGGATGTAGCATAGGACAGAGTAGCAGAGAGAGAGGGATGTAGCATAGGACAGAGTAACAGAGAGAGATGTAGCATAGGACAGAGTAACAGAGAGAGATGTAGCATAGGACAGAGTAACAGAGAGAGAGAGATGTAGCATAGGACAGAGTAACAGAGAGAGAGGGATGTAGCATAGGACAGAGTAACAGAGAGAGATATGTAGCATAGGACAGAGTAACAGAGAGAGAGAGATGTAGCATAGGACAGAGTAACAGAGAGAGAGAGATGTAGCATAGGACAGAGTAACAGAGAGAGATGTAGCATAGGACAGAGTAACAGAGAGAGAGGGATGTAGCATAGGACAGAGTAACAGAGAGAGAGGGATGTAGCATAGAACAGAGTAGCAGAGAGATAGAGAGATGTAGCATAGGACAGAGTAACAGAGAGAGATGTAACATAGAACAGAGTAACAGAGAGAGAGGGATGTAGCATAGGACAGAGTAGCAGAGAGAGAGGGATGTAGCATAGGACAGAGTAACAGAGAGAGATGTAGCATAGGACAGAGTAACAGAGAGAGAGAGATGTAGCATAGGACAGAGTAACAGAGAGAGAGGGATGTAGCATAGAACAGAGTAACAGAGAGATAGAGAGATGTAGCATAGGACAGAGTAACAGAGAGAGAGAGATGTAGCATAGGACAGAGTAACAGAGAGAGAGGGATGTAGCATAGGACAGAGTAACAGAGAGAGAGAGATGTAGCATAGGACAGAGTAACAGAGAGAGAGGGATGTAGCATAGGACAGAGTAACAGAGAGAGAGAGATGTAGCATAGGACAGAGTAACAGAGAGAGAGGGATGTAGCATAGGACAGAGTTAGCAGAGAGAGAGGGATGTAGCATAGGACAGAGTAACAGAGAGAGAGAGATGGACAGAGTAACATAGGACAGAGTAACAGAGAGAGAGAGATGTAGCATAGGACAGAGTAACAGAGAGAGAGAGATGTAGCATAGGACAGAGTAACAGAGAGAGATATGTAGCATAGGACAGAGTAACAGAGAGAGAGAGATGTAGCATAGGACAGAGTAACAGAGAGAGAGAGATAAGCATAGGACAGAGTAACAGAGAGAGATGTAGCATAGGACAGAGTAACAGAGAGAGAGAGATGTAGCATAGGACAGAGTAACAGAGAGAGAGAGATGTAGCATAGGACAGAGTAACAGAGAGAGAGAGATGTAGCATAGGACAGAGTAACAGAGAGAGAGAGATGTAGCATAGGACAGAGTAACAGAGAGAGAGGGATGTAGCATAGGACAGAGTAGCAGAGAGAGAGGGATGTAGCATAGGACAGAGTAACAGAGAGAGATGTAGCATAGGACAGAGTAACAGAGAGAGAGAGATGTAGCATAGGACAGAGTAACAGAGAGAGAGGGATGTAGCATAGGACAGAGTAGCAGAGAGAGAGAGAGATGTAGCATAGGACAGAGTAACAGAGAGAGATGTAGCATAGGACAGAGTAACAGAGAGAGAGGGATGTAGCATAGGACAGAGTAACAGAGAGAGAGAGATGTAGCATAGGACAGAGTAACAGAGAGAGAGAGATGTAGCATAGGACAGAGTAACAGAGAGAGAGAGATGTAGCATAGAACAGAGTAACAGAGAGAGGGATGTAGCATAGGACAGAGTAACAGAGAGAGAGATGTAGCATAGGACAGAGTAACAGAGAGAGGGATGTAGCATAGGACAGAGTAACAGAGAGAGAGAGATGTAGCATAGGACAGAGTAACAGAGAGAGATGTAACATAGGACAGAGTAACAGAGAGAGATGTAGCATAGGACAGAGTAACAGAGAGAGAGGGATGTAGCATAGGACAGAGTAACAGAGAGAGAGAGATGTAGCATAGGACAGAGTAACAGAGAGAGATGTAGCATAGGACAGAGTAACAGAGAGAGAGAGATGTAGCATAGGACAGAGTAACAGAGAGAGACATAGGACAGAGTAACAGAGAGAGATGAGTGAAGGACAGAGTAGCAGAGAGAGAGAGATGTAGCATAGGACAGAGTAGCAGAGGAAGAGATTTGCATAGGACAGAGTAGCAGAGAGAGAGAGATGTAGCATAGGACAGAGTAACAGAGAGAGATGTTGAATACTGATGTTATTCTCTCACTACAGGAAAACTCTCACTTAAGCAGAGGGTTTCTCCCCGTTTTAAAGAACAAATCAAATGGGGAATGAAAGAGAGTTGGAGGGAGGTGTGTTCAAACACAACTAAAGCACACAGGTTGTTCTCAATGGGAAATTCCATCAGGGCTCCAATCTCTTCACTGAGGCAACTGGACAGAGACCTTGAACCACCCGTTCCTCCCCTCCAAGAAAAGTGTTCCACTTCCATCTCTATACAGAGGACGGACCCCCCCCCCCCCCCACACACACACACACACACAAACACACACACACACATTATGTAAAAGTTAGCGCTAACTAAAGTGCTGAGAAAATACATGACATCTGGAAAGTCTCTTTTGTGATTGGTCAGAAGTATATTTCATGTTTGGTTGTCCCAAGACACTTACCAAGTATACATATGAATGACACATAACTTCCTAACATAAATACTGACCTCAGAATCTGAAGCCACTAAGTATATGTGTCCAATAACATCGTCGTTCTTGTGGCGATTTGTGGTGGACAACATTTTCCCGGCCTGCTAACTTCAGCAGTCCATTTTAATGGCTGCCCTGCTGTATTATGGGTCGTATAACATCATCAACATGTGATATTATATTCTCTGGAAAAACAGACAAAAAACATGTCAAGCACGAAATGAAACGGAGCAGAAACGTCCCGTTTAAATAACCTCTCCAGTAAAAACAAGCCAGCAGACACATTTCAGCTCAACAACACATATTCATGTATCAAGTCAAACTAACTGTACTGTGACAAAGTGAAAGTATGTCACTCAATGTCCTGTGTGCATCTGTGTTTTAGGTCACTTCACAGGAGAGCGAGCCAACATGCCCTAGGGGGCCCGGGGAATGGAGGACAGTATGTGACCGGTGCCTAACTAGCCGCTCCGCTTCACTGTCGGCAACATGCATCACCTTCACCGGATGATGGCTTTGTGCTTATGGTGCTCTCTCCTCGCCATTCTTCTCCACACGACAGTGTTTGCGGATGAAGAGGCGGATCTTACGAAGCCGACAGGACCGCCTGCCAGTAAGGGATGGTCCAGTTGGCTAGGCTCGTACATGCCAAAGCAGCCCAGCTTGTCCAGGATCCCATCACTCCCGGCGGCGCCGTCGTTTCCTTCGCTCAACCCATTTGGAGGGAAGTCACAGACTAAGAATGCAGGGCCCCAAAGGACCACACCAACAGAGGGGCCAACAGAGGGACCAACAGAGGGACCAACAGAGAGAACAACAGAGGGACCAACAGAGGGACCAACAGAGAGAACAACAGAGGGACCAACAGAGGGACCAACAGAGGGACCAACAGAGGGACCAACAGAGAGAACAACAGAGGGACCAACAGAGAGAACAACAGAGAGAACAACAGAGGGACCAACAGAGGGACCAACAGAGGGACCAACAGAGGGACCAACAGAGGGACCAACAGAGGGACCAACAGAGAGAACAACAGAGAGAACAACAGAGGGAACAACATTGGGACCAACAAAGAGAACAACAGAGAGAACAACAGAGGGACCAACAGAGGGACCAACAGAGGGACCAACAGAGAGAACAACAGAGGGACCAACAGAGGGACCAACAGAGGGACCAACAGAGAGAACAACAGAGAGAACAACAGAGGGACCAACAGAGAGAACAACAGAGGGACCAACAGAGGGACCAACAGAGGGACCAACAGAGGGACCAACAGAGGGACCAACAGAGAGAACAACAGAGGGACCAACAGAGAGAACAACAGAGGGACCAACAGAGAGAACAACAGAAGGACCAACAGAGGGACCAACAGAGAGAACAACAGAGAGAACAACAGAGGGACCAACAGAGAGAACAACAGAGAGAACAACAGAGGGACCAACAGAGAGAACAACAGAGGGACCAACAGAGGGACCAACAGAGGGACCAACAGAGGGACCAACAGAGAGAACAACAGAGGGACCAACAGAGGGACCAACAGAGGGACCAACAGAGGGACCAACAGAGGGACCAACAGAGGGACCAACAGAGAGACCAACAGAGGGACCAACAGAGGGACCAACAGAGGGACGAACGGAGCCTGAGAATTCACCGGGACATACAGGGTCTGTGGAGGAGAGTATTAATAAAAGCTCTCAGTCCTCCACCATCACCTCTTGGACTGAAGGTCACCCGAGCTCCACTGAGATAAGAACAGTAACAAACCCACAGACTGTCACTCCTAACAAGAACACACAACCAAACACCCAAGATATCTTAGATTCTATAACCGCTGTCTTAGATTCCATATCCTCTATTTATATGTCACAGGGGGTTGATATATCCTCCGATAGTCTCACCAGCACAAACATACTGCCACAGACAATAACACACCAAACGGCAGAAACGGCCCAAATGCCAAAGCACAGTTGGAGTGTCACCACTAAGTCTTTCCCCAAGGAAACGAAGATCCAAGATGAACTAGTTCCCCAGAGTGACCCTCTCACAGCCTCTGTCCCACACCTAACGTCCCCACAAACTACAGTCCCCACAACCCTGGTCACAACTCCACCAAGGATCACCGTCAACCCAACACAGGTAGAAACCACACTGACCAAACAACCCTTTGACTCTGGCACCCCACCCACGTCCCCACAGACCAGGGTCACCACAAGACGTCTGGCCTCGACCGTAAGCACTATTGGAACAAAAGAGGCCCCGGTCACCGAAACTCAGCCCAGTCAGAGTTCACCAGACCTGGGTGTTTCCGAGGCCAAAGCAGGGCCTGTGGAGGAACGACTGGGAGCAAACACCACCACCAGGACAGACGATAGAACACTAAGGGTTAACTCACCAACACCCAGAGGTAAGTCTCCAACACATCAACAGACATATTGATTTAGTATTAGTGATGGGCAGGCCAAATAACAATCAATGGATGTGATCAATCATTCAAACCAAATGGGGGTCTTCAGTCTGTTGAAGAAAAAGGCTGAAGAAAGTGAATGATGGATGGCATCTCTGAAATGACAGCCATGAGTCGCCACAAACCTCTCTCTAGCTAATATAGCCCAAGTCCCAGTTCACATACTTACATCTCTATTGCATCTTTATTATTCTCCTTCCTTGAGATAATCACTTGGTGAACGAACAGTAGTGGGAACCACACTGTCCCCTATCATGTTCCTATCATGTCCCTATCATGTTCCTATCATGTCCCTATCATGTCCCTATCATGTCCCTATCATGTCCCTATCATGTCCCTATCATGTTCCTATCATGTCCCTATCATGTCCCTATCATGTCCCTATCATGTTCCTATCATGTCCCTATCATGTCCCTATCATGTCCCTATCATGTCCCTATCATGTCCCTATCATGTCCCTATCATGTCCCTATCATGTTCCTATCATGTTCCTATCATGTCCCTATCATGTCCCTATCATGTCCCTATCATGTCCCTATCATGTCCCTATCATACATGATCACTCCAAGGTAAGGAAGATCGGAAGGAAAGAAAGACGCAATTCCACCACTTTAGAACAGACCCTAAAAATGATGCAGTGGTTGTTTTATTTTTTATAAGCAGATGATATTGGAACGCTCCACTGTGCCTGAAGGGGTGGGGGAGGAGAGAGAGGTACTGTAGTGTGTGTGGGGGGGGGGGGTAGTTAGTATCACTTTCACATGACATTGAGCGAGTACCCGTAGCCCGGCGCCAACCCCCACCGCCACTGTAGTGACGCTGGCTCTGTCTGGAGTCTGTATTCATAGTAAACCTCAGGAAGCCCCTCCCCCCGTATAGGCGCATCAATCATAGGAGGGTCAAAGGTCAGGTGATACAATGAGGAGACGATTATGGCCAACCAGAAGGCATTGTCACAGGAGAATGGTACAGGGGCCTACTATTGCATATATCTATGCACTGGAATGTATGCAATTATCATCATTATTACACATTTCTGTCACTCAGCACACCATTACTGGAAGCCAACTACGTATGATAGAGAGCATAAGCATATCGTTGGTGCATAAACCCCGTAACGCCTTTTAATGTTGCCACTTGACATGCCATCAGTCGGTCCCTCCAGGATTCCCCGATCGCAAATGTTTTGGAAAAATCAACAGTTCTCTGCATATAATGCAAGGGCTTGCAAATTTGACCCAATCACTGCACTCCTTTCGCATTAAAACAGTCGAATCATCGCAATATTATCGCATAACACTGACCCATCGCCGCAGTACAAAAAGAAGGCACACAATTTCAACCAATCACCACCCGTACACTTACTGCATAATATGGTTCAATCAACCGACACGTCAACAAACATTTTCCCTCCTCAGCTCTGTGTCACAATAAATTAGACAGAATGTGAAGAATGTCAGAGTTGCTGCAGCTAAATCAAGCACCTTAGCCTGCAAATATCAGCAACAATCCTGAGAGACTGATTATCTTTGATGAATATACGGATGAGCGATAGTGAGAAGAATAGTTTATTTTGTTGTGTTTACTGCAACGCAGCACACTGTGTTGTGTCTGGGCATGAGCACAACTTTGGAGGAGATTCCCATTGGCAGCATTCGTTTCGTCCGTTATGTCTAGGGATAGCTGTGGTAGTACGCAGTCTGTTAAGTATTTGTATGTGTTCTAATTTTGAATCAGTACACTGATGCATTGTTTTGTTATATCTAGGTGTCCTATGTGTGAAATATAGTGTGTTGTGTGTTGTGTTGTATTATGACTGTGTTGTGTTGTATTATGACTGTGTTGTGTTGTGTTGTATTATGACTGTGTTGTGTTGTATTATGACTGTGTTGTGTTGTATTATGACTGTGTTGTGTTGTATTATGACTGTGTTGTGTTGTATTATGACTGTGTTGTGTTGTATTATGACTGTGTTGTGTTGTATTATGACTGTGTTGTGTTGTGTGTTGTGTTGTATTATGACTGTGTTGTGTTGTATTATGACTGTGTTATGTTGTATTATGACTGTGTTGTGTTGTATTATGACTGTGTTGTGTTGTATTATGAAAGTGTTGTGTTGTATTATGACTGTGTTGTGTTGTATTATGACTGTGTTGTGTTGTATTATGAAAGTGTTGTGTTGTATTATGACTGTGTTGTGTTGTGTGTTGTGTTGTATTATGACTGTGTTGTGTTGTATTATGACTGTGTTGTGTTGTATTATGACTGTGTTATGTTGTATTATGACTGTGTTGTGTTGTATTATGACTGTGTTGTGTTGTATTATGACTGTGTTGTGTTGTGTTGTGTTGTATTATGACTGTGTTATGTTGTATTATGACTGTGTTGTGTTGTATTATGAAAGTGTTGTGTTGTATTATGACTGTGTTGTGTTGTATTATGAAAGTGTTGTGTTGTATTATGACTGTGTTGTGTTGTATTATGACTGTGTTGTGTTGTGTGTTGTGTTGTATTATGACTGTGTTATGTTGTATTATGAAAGTGTTGTGTTGTATTATGACTGTGTTGTGTTGTGTGTTGTGTTGTATTATGACTGTGTTGTGTTGTATTATGACTGTGTTGTGTTTGTATTATGACTGTGTTGTGTTGTGTTGTGTTGTATTATGACTGTGTTGTGTTGTGTTGTTTGTATTATGACAGTGTTGTTTTGTATTATGACTGTGTTGTGTTGTATTATGACAGTGTTGTTTTGTATTATGACTGTGTTGTGTTGTATTATGACTGTGTTGTGTTGTGTTGTATTATGACTGTGTTGTGTTGTGTTGTATTATGACTGTGTTGTGTTGTATTATGACTGTGTTGTGTTGTATTATGACTGTGTTGTTTTGTATTATGACTGTGTTGTGTTGTATTATGACTGTGTTGTGTTGTGTTGTATTATGGCTGTGTTGTGTTGTATTATGACTGTGTTGTTTTGTATTATGACTGTGTTGTGTTGTATTATGACTGTGTTGTGTTGTGTTGTATTATGACTGTGTTGTGTTGTATTATGACTGTGTTGTGTTGTATTATGACTGTGTTGTGTTGTATTATGACTGTGTTGTGTAGTGTTGTATTATGACTGTGTTGTGTTGTATTATGACTGTGTTGTGTTGTATTATGACTGTGTTGTGTTGTATTATGACTGTGTTGTGTTGTATTATGACTGTGTTGTGTTGTATTATGACTGTGTTGTGTTGTATTATGACTGTGTTCTGTTGTATTATGACTGTGTTGTGTTGTATTATGACTGTGTTGTGATGTATTATGACTGTGTTGTGTTGTGTTGTATTATGACTGTGTTGTGTTGTATTATGACAGTGTTGTTTTGTATTATGACTGTGTTGTGTTGTATTATGACAGTGTTGTTTTGTATTATGACTGTGTTGTATTGTATTATGACTGTGTTGTGTTGTGTTGTATTATGACTGTGTTGTATTGTATTATGACTGTGTTGTGTTGTATTATGACAGTGTTGTTTTGTATTATGACTGTGATGTGTTGTATTATGACTGTGATGTGTTGTATTATGACTGTGTTGTATTGTATTATGACTGTGTTGTGTTGTGTTGTATTATGACAGTGTTGTGTTGTATTATGACTGTGTTGTATTGTATTATGACTGTGTTGTGTTGTGTTGTATTATGACTGTGTTGTATTGTATTATGACTGTGTTGTGTTGTGTTGTATTATGACAGTGTTGTGTTGTATTATGACTGTGTTGTATTGTATTATGACTGTGTTGTGTTGTGTTGTATTATGACAGTGTTGTGTTGTATTATGACTGTGATGTGTTGTATTATGACTGTGTTGTATTGTATTATGACTGTGTTGTGTTGTGTTGTATTATGACAGTGTTGTTTTGTATTATGACTGTGATGTGTTGTATTATGACTGTGTTGTGTTGTGTTGAATTATGACTGTGTTGTGTTGTGTTGTATTATGACTGTGTTGTGTTGTATTATGACTGTGTTGTGTTGTATTATTGTGTTGTATTTATGACTGTGTTGTGTGTTGTATTATGTGTTGTGTTGTATTTGTGTTGTATTATGACTGTGTTGTGTTGTATTATGACTGTGTTGTGTTGTATTATGACTGTGTTGTGTTGTATTGTATTATGACTGTGTTGTATTGTATTATGACTGTGTTGTGTTGTGTTGTATTATGACAGTGTTGTGTTGTATTATGACTGTGTTGTATTGTATTATGACTGTGTTGTGTTGTGTTGTATTATGACAGTGTTGTGTTGTATTATGACTGTGATGTGTTGTATTATGACTGTGATGTGTTGTGTTGAATTATGACTGTGTTGTGTTGTGTTGTATTATGACTGTGTTGTGTTGTATTATGACTGTGTTGTGTTGTATTATGACTGTGTTGTGTTGTTGTATTATGACTGTGTTGTTGTATTATGACTGTGTTGTGTTGTGTTGTATTATGACTGTGATTTGTTGTGTTGAATTATGACTGTGTTGTGTTGTGTTGTATTATGACTGTGTTGTGTTGTATTATGACTGTGTTGTGTTGTATTATGACTGTGTTGTGTTGTGTGTTGTGTTGTATTATGACTGTGTTGTGTTGTATTATGACTGTGTTGTGTTGTATTATGACTGTGTTGTGTTGTATTATGACTGTGTTGTGTTGTATTATGACTGTGTTATGTTGTATTATGACTGTGTTATGTTGTATTAAATCAAATCAAATCTAATTTAATTTGTCACATACACATGGTTAGCAGATGTTAATGCGAGTGTAGCGAAATGCTTGTGCTTCTAGTTCCGACAATGCAGTAATAACAAACAAGTAACCTAACTAACAATTCCAAAACTACTGTCTTATACACAGTGTAAGGGGATAAAGAATATGTACATAAGGATATATGAATGAGTGATGGTACAGAGCAGCATACAGTAGATGGTATCGAGTACAGTATATACATATGTGATGTGTATGTAGACAAAGTAAACAAAGTGGCATAGTTAAAGTGGCTAGTGATACATGTATTACATAAGGATGCAGTCGATGATGTAGAGTACAGTATATACGTATGCATATGGGATGAATAATGTAGGGTAAGTAACATTATATAAGGTAGCATTGTTTAAAGTGGCTAGTGATATATTTACATCATTTCCCATCAATTCCCATTATTAGAGTGGCTGGAGTTGGGTCAGTGTCAATGACAGTGTGTTGGCAGCAGCCACTCAATGTTAGTGGTGGCTGTTTAACAGTCTGATGGTCTTGAGATAGAAGCTGTTTTTCAGTCTCTCGGTCCCAGCTTTGGTGCACCTGTACTGACCTCGCCTTCTGGATGATAGCGGGGTGAACAGGCAGTGGCTCGGGTGGTTGATGTCCTTGATGATCTTTATGGCCTTCCTGTAACATCGGGTGGTGTAGGTGTCCTGGAGGGCAGGTAGTTTGACTGTGTTGTGTTGTATTATGACTGTGTTGTGTTGTATTATGACTGTGTTGTGTTGTATTATGACTGTGTTGTGTTGTATTATGACTGTGTTGTGCTCCGGCCCGGTTTCTGCACGGTGTGACAGACAGTGTGCAGATAAAGTCAACCGGTTGGATGGAAAGTACAAAAAGGTTCTTCGGCTGTCCCCATAGGAGAAAAACCATTTTTGGTTTCAGGTAGAATCCTCTGTGGAAAGGGTTCTAAATAGAACCCAAAATGGTTCTACCTAGATCCAAAAAGGGTTCCTCAAAGGGTTATCCTATTAAGACAGCCGAAAAAGGTTTTAAATAGCACCTTATTTTGTTCTAAGAGTGTAGGAGGGAATACTCTGTGGTCTGTATCAGTATTCCAACAGCAAACCCCAATCCTATGGGACCATCCGCTCCTTTCTCCTCCACATCCCCTGTTCATGGATGCTGAACATGCGCCTCGTCATTTAGGCTCCCCCTCTCCCTGTCTACCCTCCCTCCCTCCCCCTCCCTCCCTCCCTCCCTCCCTCCCTCCCTCCCTCCCTCCCTCCCTCCTCCTGTAGGGGTGGTTGTGGAGGGCTAAAATGTCTCTGTAAGGATGATGCTGGTGATTATCAAAGCAGGGATGAAAACTGGGGAGGGAGAGAACTCTGCTATTTCCTTCTGTTCCAGTGCAGATACAATCTATGCATCTGTCTTGTGCAGAATCCTGCAGCGACAAAACAAGTGAAGCTCCTACGTCGCCAAACACCCCCAGCGGAGACTCAAATGTGAAAAGAGTGCAGGACACTCGGTACTATAATACATTTCAATGTTGAAGACGTGCAAAACATAACCAAAACCAATGAGCTTCCATTGATTCAGAATACGCTTGTTGTGTCACCTTCGTCCTTGACGTGTCTGTGTGTGTGTGTACGGTAACACTATGCCAATCTCATCCCTTTCAAAGACAAACTCCAGCTGCAGAGAGCAAAGCAAGGTCAATGAGATAAGAGGGAAGTGGAGGAGGGGGTAAAGAAAGGCTTGAGTAAAGGAGAAGAAGGAGGGTTGTGGCTGAGGAGGTGTGGGGGATGATAAATTAGTCTCTTTAAACCCATCGCGGCAATGCTTTAGATCCCCATCTCCACTCATTTCCCCCCCAAACAGATTACCCCTTTACCTTTACCTGTCCCTACATTACCATTATCATCAACACTAATGGGGGGTGGCAAGACTAAATAATACACACTCCATATGATACAGTGGCACTGTAGATACCATACAACACAGCCGTAGGATTTATAGCAGAACCAATCAATTATTATACTTTTTTTACCCCTTTTTCTCCATAATTTCCTGGTATCCCAATTGATAATGTCGTGTCTTTGGCTATGCCGGATTAAGTGATATGACATGCTATTCTATAAAATTCTTTCTCTGTAATTAATATTACCTGATTGAGCTAATCATTTAAATGTAATGAACTAGAGAGTCGGGGCACCACAAAATAATATGTATAGAGCTGTTATCTTCCGAATAAACTCTGAAAGACCTAGTAATATTTTACATCAATAGCAGTCAATATTAATCGTTACTTCCTGGTTATCTTCATGAACCCTGGCTAACAAGTTAAATCAGCAATACAAAATTGGGTTTAATTATTTATTTACTAAATACCTAACTAATCACATAGAATTACATATACAAAGAATGAATCATACCTTGATTACAAATTACGTCATAAAGGAAAACGTCCCTAGCGGGCGGAACAGATATGACAGCTGGTTACACAAAAGAAAAGGAGCTGGGTTTGAGTGAAAGAGCGGGAAGACTGAGGGACACAGGGAGAAGCTGTGCTATTGTAAATACAGTATCTTATGCATTCTAAATTACCACCCATTTGGAAAAGTCAAATGCAATAAATATTTACTCTGAGCTGCGCTTCGGTAGGTTGGTGGAAGGCCGTGTTGCCAAACCGAGTCCTTTGAAGAATGTCTCTGGTGGTCAATTGGATACGTTGTAGTAACGTCGTTGTGTGGTAGATGGAATACTCTGTCTGTTCTTTCCTAGCCCGCGTTTGCAGCTGATGTTGCTCACTCAAAGGCTAGGATATGTCACTTCCTTAGTGAATAAGAGTTCAAAGTTCATATCATTCGCAACCAAAGCTCATGCTTTGTTCTATAGTTGACATGTTAGTCCTTTTAACGCAGAGGCTGCAGACCTCACGCACTTGGAACAGGAGGTTACATTTTCGTCAAGGCTTTATATAGTGGAGCGAGACAGTAAGCCTGTTTGTGTTTCTACATTGAAGCACAGCAGCTCGGGGGAAATTACTTGAACCTAGCGTTAGACCCGACATCGTCGGCTAACATGCCACCACTGTGTTACCACGGTAACCCTGATTAGCCGTTGCCATCCTGTGCATCGCTAGGCTCATGTGTTTGTTTGGTCCAAAATGTAAATTCAGGGAGTAGACTGTTGATCAGGCAAACACACACACACATTTCATCACCCAAGGTTACTACTAATACTCATTGAAATATACATTTAGAGAATGCAACGTATTCCCATTAGTATGAAGTCTACAAAACTAACCCAATAAGCCTGTGCACAGTGATGCAATATTCTGATTGCATTGAGCAAGAGTGGGAAGGGCAGGAAATTGGAGGATGAGGTATTGTAGCTATATCCAGTTTTAATGAAAACTAATATGACTGTCTGTCTCTCTTCACCCTCCTATCCTACCGGCTTCTATTTCTCATCACTCTAAGCTCCATATGTGTGTGTGTGTGTGTGTGTGTGTGTGTGTGTGTGTGTGTGTGTGTGTGTGTGTGTGTGTGTGTGTGTGTGTGTGTGTGTGTGTGTGTGTGTGTGTGTGTGTGTGTGTGTGTGTGTGTGTGTGTGTGTGTGTGTGTGTGTGTGTGTGTGTGTGTGTGTGTGTGTGTGTGTGTGTGTGTGTGACAGTGATGGAGATGTGCATGCTGGCAGAAGTGAGAGCAGAATTATACTGCCTGATCAACCACTGGATAAATCCCATCACAATGATCTCACGCCTTGTTTCTAATACAAAATGAAATGAAACACACACTTCCCCATCAGGAAGCTCTTGGGTACAGTATGTTGTGGTGGACTTTAATTACAAGTGCTTCACAGGAACCTGGTAAAATGATGTTTGTTGTGTAACTAGTCACTGAATGGCTCTGAATTCACATGCAGTCAAAGCTATAACCTCTTTTGGAGCTAGTGCTCTAGTGTAGTGTTCTAGTATAGTGCTCTAGTATAGTGCTCTAGTATAGTGTTCTAGTGTAGTGTTCTAGTATAGTGCTCTAGTATAGTGCTCTACTATCCTGATGTCGGCAGCAGATGAAAGTTGTATTCACAGCATTGCTAACTTAGCTAACTTAACTTAGCTAGAAAACAAGTTATATTAAGTGGCTAGCTAACAATATCATAATTTGGTGGCTAATCAGACAGAGCTAACTAATCAGCTGAGCTAGAAAACAAAATAACAAAAGTATAAATTTGGATTTGAAAAATACTCCACCAACTGGCTCTGCATTTCAGGAATCACAGTAGCAAGTAGGATACTCCTGGTCCACTGTTCAGTTAGTGGACTCACAGCACAGACCTATGCCAAACCTAAGGATGTGCACTTACTTGTGTGTAGTGGGAGTACCAGCCCCTCATTAACTGTCCCCCTCTCGCTTTGTGCAGACCCCAGTCTGTCAGGGAATGGGTGGGCCCTGCTTTAGACCCCAGTCTGTCAGGGAATGGGTGGGCCCTGCTTTAGACCCCAGTCTGTCAGGGAATGGGTGGTCTCTGCTTTAGACCCCAGTCTGTCAGGGAATGGGTGGGCCCTGCTTTAGACCCCAGTCTGTCAGGGAATGGGTGGGCTCTGCTTTAGACCCCAGTCTGTCAGGGAATGGGTGGGCTCTGCTTTAGACCCCAGTCTGTCAGGGAATGGGTGGGCCCTGCTTTAGACCCCAGTCTGTCAGGGAATGCGTGGGCTCTGCTTTAGACCCCAGTCTGTCAGGGAATGGGTGGGCCCTGCTTTAGACCCCAGTCTGTCAGGGAATGGGTGGGCCCTGCTATAGAGCCCAGTCTGTCAGGGAATGGGTGGGCTCTGCTTTAGACCCCAGTCTGTCAGGGAATGGGTGGTCTCTGCTTTAGACCCCAGTCTGTCAGGGAATGGGTGGGCTCTGCTTTAGACCCCAGTCTGTCAGGGAATGGGTGGTCTCTGCTTTAGACCCCAGTCTGTCAGGGAATGGGTGGTCTCTGCTTTAGACCCCAGTCTGTCAGGGAATGGGTGGGCTCTGCTTTAGACCCCAGTCTGTCAGGGAATGGGTGGGCTCTGCTTTAGACTCCAGTCTGTCAGGGAATGGGTGGGCTCTGCTTTAGACCCCAGTCTGTCAGGGAATGGGTGGGCTCTGCTTTAGACCCCAGTCTGTCAGGGAATGGGTGGGCTCTGCTTTAGACCCCAGTCTGTCAGGGAATGGGTAGGCTCTGCTTTAGACCCCAGTCTGTCAGGGAATGGGTGGGCTCTGCTTTAGACCCCAGTCTGTCAGGGAATGGGTGGGCTCTGCTTTAGACCCCAGTCTGTCAGGGAATGGGTGGGCTCTGCTTTAGACCCCAGTCTGTCAGGGAATGGGTGGGCTCTGCTTTAGACCTGTCTGTCAGGGAATGGGTGGGCTCTGCTTTAGACCCCAGTCTGTCAGGGAATGGGTAGGCTCTGCTTTAGACCCCAGTCTGTCAGGGAATGGGTGGGCTCTGCTTTAGACCCCAGTCTGTCAGGGAATGGGTGGGCTCTGCTTTAGACCCCAGTCTGTCAGGGAATGGGTGGGCTCTGCTTTAGACCCCAGTCTGTCAGGGAATGGGTGGGCTCTGCTTTAGACCCCAGTCTATCAGGGAATGGGTGGGCCCTGCTTTAGACCCCAGTCTGTCAGGGAATGGGTGGTCTCTGCTTTAGACTCCAGTCTGTCAGGGAATGGGTGGGCTCTGCTTTAGACTCCAGTCTGTCAGGGAATGGGTGGGCTCTGCTTTAGACTCCAGTCTGTCAGGGAATGGGTAGGCTCTGCTTTAGACCCCAGTCTGTCAGGGAATGGGTGGGCTCTGCTTTAGACCCCAGTCTGTCAGGGAATGGGTGGTCTCTGCTTTAGACTCCAGTCTGTCAGGGAATGGGTGGGCTCTGCTTTAGACTCCAGTCTGTCAGGGAATGGGTGGGCTCTGCTTTAGACTCCAGTCTGTCAGGGAATGGGTGGGCTCTGCTTTAGACCCCAGTCTGTCAGGGAATGGGTGGGCTCTGCTTTAGACCCCAGGCTGTCAGGGAATGGGTGGGCTCTGCTTTAGACCCCAGTCTGTCAGGGAATGGGTGGGCTCTGCTTTAGAACCCAGTCTGTCAGGGAATGGGTGGGCTCTGCTTTAGACCCCAGTCTGTCAGGGAATGGGTGGGCTCTGCTTTAGAACCCAGTCTGTCAGGGAATGGGTGGGCTCTGCTTTAGAACCCAGTCTGTCAGGGAATGGGTGGGCTCTGCTTTAGACCTGTCTATCAGGGAATGGGTGGGCTCTGCTTTAGACCCCAGTCTGTCAGGGAATGGGTGGGCTCTGCTTTAGACCCCAGTCTGTCAGGGAATGGGTGGGCTCTGCTTTAGACTCCAGTCTGTCAGGGAATGGGTGGGCCCTGCTTTAGACTCCAGTCTGTCAGGGAATGGGTGGGCTCTGCTTTAGACTCCAGTCTGTCAGGGAATGGGTGGGCTCTGCTTTAGACCCCAGTCTATCAGGGAATGGGTGGGCTCTGCTTTAGACCAGTCTATCAGGGAATGGGTGGGCCCTGCTTTAGACCTGTCTATCAGGGAATGGGTGGGCTCTGCTTTAGACCTGTCTATCAGGGAATGGGTGGGCTCTGCTTTAGACCTGTCTATCAGGGAATGGGTGGTCTCTGCTTTAGACCCCAGTCTGTCAGGGAATGGGTGGGCTCTGCTTTAGACTCCAGTCTGTCAGGGAATGGGTGGGCTCTGCTTTAGACCCCAGTCTGTCAGGGAATGGGTGGTCTCTGCTTTAGACTCCAGTCTGTCAGGGAATGGGTGGTCTCTGCTTTAGACCCCAGTCTGTCAGGGAATGGGTGGGCTCTGCTTTAGACCCCAGTCTGTCAGGGAATGGGTGGTCTCTGCTTTAGACCCCAGTCTGTCAGGGAATGGGTGGGCCCTGCGTTACAACCCAGTCTGTCAGGGAATGGGTAGGCTCTGCTTTAGACTCCAGTCTGTCAGGGAATGGCTGGGCTCTGCTTTGGACTCAAGTCTGTCAGGGAATGGGTGGGCCCTGCGTTAGAACCCAGTCTGTCAGGGAATGGGTGGGCCCTGCGTTAGAACCCAGTCTGTCAGGGAATGGGCCTTTAGCCCAAGAGGTTTAGAATCGAGGACTGGCGATGGATTAAGAATTAAGAGTTTGGGTTGTGGTACGCTGATACTAGATCAGTGCTTAAGATGCATCGAGAGGAGAGAAGAGAGAGGAGAGAGGGAGGGAGCGAGCGCATTGGTGAGAATGAGAGAGATGGCTTTAGAATAAGGGAGTCTGTTCTGTTCAGTCTGTTCAGTGCTTTGACTTGAGATAAATGGAAATTGTTTGCCGTTGTTTTTCCCTTGTTACATCTGTAAGATGGATGATGTGGCAGAGACATTGATGTCAGGACAGGATGCATATCCACACACACACACACACACGCACACACACACACACACACACACACACACACACAGAGGAAGAAGTCAATCTGATTAGACTACACAGGCCCGACTACTGGACCACGGATGGCTGGCTACGGCTAAACGGATGAGAGAAGGATGCATTTGACATATCTGGGTTATGAAACCTTCCTCCCATTCTGCCATCCCCATCTCTCAACTGCCTTCTGCCATCCCCATCTCTCAACTGCCTTCTGCCATCCCCATCTCTCAACTGCCTTCTGCCATCCCCATCTCTCAACTGCCTTCTGCCATCCCCATCTCTCAACTGCCTTCTGCCATCCCCATCTCTCAACTGCCTTCTGCCATCCCCATCTCTCAACTGCCTTCTGCCATCCCCATCTCTCAACTGCCTTCCAAGACACGCCAGTTCAGGAATGAACTGTGCCATTTTCTCTCAGTGACCTGGAGATTACAGAGTATTCCCGTAATCTGTGTTGCTCTAACGATCTCAGAGCGGTCGTGATTCAAGTCATGTGCAGTACTTTACTCTACAGTATGTTGTTTTTATTGTCTCGGAGGTTGAATTGCGTAACTCTATCTCCTCAGTGGTTCCTGATGAGGAGTGGCACGATGGGGATGAAGATGGGGTGGATCCTGTACCGAGGACACCACAGGAATGAGTTAGTCCTTTACATTTCAAAAACTAAAAGCATTGTATTCGGGACAAATCATTCACTAAACCCTAAACCTCAACTAAATCTTGTAATAAATCATGTGGAAATTGAGCAAGTTGAGGTGACTAAACTGCTTGGAGTAACTCTGGATTGTAAACTATCATGGTCAAAACAGATTGATACAGCAGTAGCTAAGATGGGGAGAAGTCTGGCCGTTATAAAGCGCTGCTCTACTTTCTTAACAACACGATCAACAAGGCAGGTCCTACAGGCCCTAGTTTGGTCGACCTGGACTACTGTTCAGTCGTGTGGTCAGGTGCCACAAAGAGGGACTTTGGAAAATTACAATTGGAACAGGGCAGCACGGATGGCCCTCAGAACAGGGCAGCACGGATGGCCCTCAGAACAGGGCAGCACGGATGGCCCTCAGAACAGGGCAGCACGGCTGGCCCTCAGAACAGGGCAGCACGGCTGGCCCTCAGAACAGGGCAGCACGGCTGGCCCTCAGAACAGGGCAGCACGGCTGGCCCTCAGAACAGGGCAGCACGGCTGGCCCTTGGATGTACACAGAGAGCAAACATTAATGATATGCATGTCCATCTCTCATGGCTCAAAGTGGAGGACAGACTTTATCACTACTTTGTTAGATGTATTGACATGTTGAAAACACAGAGCTGTCTGTTCAAACGACTAGCACACAGCTCAGACATCTATGCACAAGACATGACACCACAGGTCTCTTTACAGTCCCCAAGTCCAGAACAGACTATGGGAGGCGCACAGTATTACATGGAGCCATGACTACATGGAACTCTTTTCCACATCAGGTAACTAAAGCAGCAGTAGAGTCATACATTTTTGTTTAAACAGATAAAAAGACACCTTATGGAACAGCGGGGACTGTGAAGCAACACAAGCATAGGCACAGACACATGCATACAGACACGGTAACATACGCTCACGTACACATGGATTTTGTGTTGTACATACGTGGTAGTGGAGTAGTGTGTTGTGAAATCTGCTATGAATGTATTGTAATGTTTTAAAAATGGTATAACTGCCTTCATTTTGCTGGACCCAAGGAAGAGTAGCTGCTGCCTTAGCAGGAACTAATGGGGATCCATAATAAACCCCAGGAAGAGTAGCTGCTGCCTTAGCAGGAACTAATGGGGATCCATAATAAACCCCAGGAAGAGTAGCTGCTGCCTTAGCAGGAACTAATGGGGATCCATAATAAACCCCAGGAAGAGTAGCTGCTGCCTTAGCAGGAACTAATGGGGATCCATAATAAACCCCAGGAAGAGTAGCTGTTGTCTTAGC
Organism: Oncorhynchus gorbuscha; assembly: GCF_021184085.1. Taxonomy (NCBI): domain Eukaryota; kingdom Metazoa; phylum Chordata; class Actinopteri; order Salmoniformes; family Salmonidae; genus Oncorhynchus; species Oncorhynchus gorbuscha. Next base: position 8,662,348 of record NC_060186.1, read on the forward strand.
AGGAACTAATGGGGATCCATAATAAACCCCAGGAAGAGTAGCTGCTGCCTTAGCAGGAACTAATGGGGATCCATAATAAACCCCAGGAAGAGTAGCTGCTGCCTTAGCAGGAACTAATGGGGATCCATAATAAACCCCAGGAAGAGTAGCTGCTGCCTTAGCAGGAACTAATGGGGATCCATAATAAACCCCAGGAAGAGTAGCTGCTGCCTTAGCAGGAACTAATGGGGATCCATAATAAACCCCAGGAAGAGTAGCTGCTGCCTTAGCAGGAACTAATGGGGATCCATAATAAACCCCAGGAAGAGTCCATAATAAACCCCAGGAAGAGTAGCTGTTGTCTTAGCAGGAACTAATGGGGATCCATAATAAACCCCAGGAAGAGTAGCTGCTGCCTTAGCAGGAACTAATGGGGATCCATAATAAACCCCAGGAAGAGTAGCTGTTGTCTTAGCAGGAACTAATGGGGATCCATAATAAACCCCAGGAAGAGTAGCTGCTGCCTTAGCAGGAACTAATGGGGATCCATAATAAACCCCAGGAAGAGTAGCTGCTGCCTTAGCAGGAACTAATGGGGATCCATAATAAACCCCAGGAAGAGTAGCTGCTGTCTTAGCAGGAACTAATGGGGATCCATAATAAACCCCAGGAAGAGTAGCTGCTGCCTTAGCAAAGTCAAAGCCACTGATTACAGGTAACTGGATCGCACTTAACATTACACAAACACAAATAAGATACTGGACACACAAAGATACACACGCACACACCCTTAGAAACACACACACACTTGAACACACTATATCACAAGCCCTCCAATCACTCCTCGCTTACTTACTTCCCCAATCTAGCTCAACACACTGTCAGTTTGAAGAGCAAAGCAGCCTATTACTGTTACAATCTGTCTGAGAGTCACAGCAGCCAGGCAGAAACATTTCCCTCAGCCCTTCCTACAGTCTCTAATTGCCTCCAAAGGGAGGTGACTGTTGGTTGGAACCGTGTTGTTGAACATTTACCAGCCGGAGTCAAGCTAAGGACCTCTCTCCCTCTCTTCGTTTGATTAGTAGAAACCGTTTTCAGAAGAACATCTCAGGTAGAGAGGAAGTAGTAACATCTGGTGGATGGTCAGTAAAGATTCATTAATCATGTGATAATTAAGAGGTTCATTTGAAACCCACTTCTCCGCTGCAGATGTAACCCACATTACTGCCCAGAAATAGCAGACCTATTCAGCCAAATAGTAAAAATAGACTAGTTAAATGTGCTACTGCAGATGACGTGACACCACAGAGGCTTGTGTGTGTGAGAGAGAGAATCTGCTGCCTCCTTGTCATGCAAATCAAATATCAAACCAGTCCATAACATGTTCCTATGTAGGACTGTAGCAGGCCAGGGTCTGTTGATGTAAAGGAGTTTTGGGATCAGGGTCTGTTGATAGGACTGTAGCAGGCCAGGGTCTGTTGATGTAAAGGAGTTTTGGGATCATATCAGATCTCTGTGTGTATAACATGTTCCTATGTAGGACTTAGCAGGCCAGGGTCTGTTGATGTAGTTTTGGGGACTGTATATGCTATGTAGCAGGCCAGGGTCTGTTGATGTAAAGGAGTTTTGGGATCATATCAGATCTCTGTGTGTATAACATGTTCCTATGTAGGACTGTAGCAGGCCAGGGTCTGTTGATGTAAAGGAGTTTTGGGATCATATCAGATCCTTCCACATGTTCCTTTTTGCCAGGATCTGTTGATGTAAAAAATATCAGATCCTTCCACTTTTTTGCCACTCCTCTTCAATGTGCATGACAGCTCCTCCGACACTCGTTCCGGCTGAATTGCCTTTCTGAGGACAGTGAAATTGAAAGTGAAGGAAAACAGATGAAAGCTAAATGAAGCCTTGGATTTTCCTGACGCAGGGACAACAGGAGACCAATTAGAAAGATGGAGGGGAGGATGTCAGTGGGAGTTGAGTTCTGCAGTCAGGTGTCAAGGTTTACACTGGGATCCTGGAACAAATAGTCTTTAACTGGGTCCTTTCCTCCTATTTCCTTCATGACCACTGATGTTCTAATTTACCTATCAGTTGATGTGATGAAAATCAATAAAAGGGGGGCATATTAAGAGTATTAAAGGCCCAGTGCTGTCAAAAACGTGATTTACCTGTGTTTTATATATACAGGTAACTGCCAAAATAATGGAAACCCTTGAGTAAATGAAGGTTCTGGTGGCACTGTGGGGTGCATTTTCCTAGCATGGTTTAGGTCCACTCGATCCCTTAGAGGGCAAGGTAAATGTCAATTAATACACAGCCATTCTGAGTGATCACCTTCAACCTATGGTGAATCATGTCTATCCTGATGTGAGTGGAGCCCCCATCCACAGGGCACGAGTGGTCACTGAATGGTTTAATGAGCATGAAAACGATGTAAACCATACGCCATGGCTGTCTTAGTCACCAGATCTCAACCAATGACTGGAACACGTATTGGAGATTCTGGAGCGCCCCCTGAGACAGTGTTTTCCACCACCATCAACAAAACACCAAATGATGGAATTTCTCCTGGGAATTTTCTCCTATAGAGTTCCAGACACTTGTAGAATCTACGCCAACTTGCCAAGGCACATTGAAGGTGTTCAGGTTCAGGTGCCCAACACCCTATTATGACACTTTATGTTGGTGGTTCATTTATTTTGGTAGTTACCTGTATTTAGTGTGAAATTGTGAAAATGCTGATAATGCCGTAATAACGTAAGAGCTGTTTGACAAGACCGGATGTGATTTCTGCCTGTTCAGGTGGGATGGATTTTGGACTGTCTGGCGACAGGCAATATTTAATAATAATTTGGGGGTGCTTATATTTGTCCTGTTACACACAGGTGTATAATGGGAATGTGTTTCTTGCATATCCCAACTCTCCCTGAGACACCCACAGAGAGTGGGGTCATGGCCAGGGTCACGTACAATGCCCCTGAAGCAATTAGAGTTAAGTATCAAGGGCACAGCGACAGACTTTTCTCCTTGTAGGCTCTGGTACTCGAACCAGCGACCTTTCGGTTACTGGCCCAACATTAACCTTGAGGCTACCTGCCGCCCATAGACCAATAACAAAGAGAGTTTTAAACCTCTCTGCCAATAACAGCTAGTTTTGAGGTTCCATATCCCTCCCATAAAGCTTAGGCCCCTCACTCAGACCACTACCATAGTCCAAGCAAAATTCTTGCTTGAGAAATGTGTCTTTGCTAAGTGTCACGTTCTGACCATAATTCTTTTGTGTTTTCTTTGTTTTAGTGTTGGTCAGGACGTGAACTGAGTGGGCATTCTATGTTGTATGTCTAGTTTGTCTGTTTATATGTTTGGCCTGATATGGTTCTCAAGCAGAGGCAGGTGTTAGTCATTGTCTCTGATTGGGAACCATATTTAGGTAGCCTGTTTTATGTTGGGTTGTCTTCTGTCATTGCACTAGATAGGACTGTTTCGGTTTTCACATTTATTATTTTGTAGTGTTCTCGTGTATGGTCTTGATTAAACATGTTGAACTCTAACCACGCTGCATTTTGGTCCTCCTCTCCCTCAGCGGAAGAAAACCGTTACACTAAGAAGCAATTTGTTTATTTTTATTTTTACCATTTTAATTGGAAAAAAATAACAATAAAGTACTTAATTGTTGCCCAGAAATGATTTGATATTGAGATAAAAACAGATGCATTTAAGGCATAACTGCTGAGTTAGGAGACATACATCACCATGGAAACATTAAAATAGTAAAAATTTGTCTGATGTAAGTCAGATACTAATCGCTCAACTTCTGTTGAACTATGGGAACCTTACAGTATGTTCGCAACTCTGGTGTGTTTCAATGGCGATTTAAACAGACGCACAAAAAAAGACAACACTTTGATCCGAGTTGGATCATCGTCGGGTCATCTTTTTCTTGAATACGTTCTTCTGTCCTGCACCTGATGAGTTGGAATTTACTTTTTCTCTATTTTCTAACCCTCTACAAAAAATCTCTGCCCAAGCTATTGTAAAGTAGCTTGTTTTTGATTATGGTGTCTACATATATACATACATAGGCTGTTGGCATTGAATCCGGGCAGTGACATGACATCCATACATGTGACTGACTGTAAACCTGAGGGGTTCGTCACAAGTGGAATGTAGACTATAACTAGGCAGCAACACGCGATGGAACGGACCGGACTTTGCTGTCCCCGTCGCACGGCCACATTCCAACAAGGGCGTAGGGTATCCAGGACGGCGGACTGGCTGGACGCTCCGATGGGCGATTATTTGACCCGAGCGAGACAGGCAGGAACCCTTGGCTCTAGTCCAGAAACCCTAGTCACGTTTTCCACTGTGCCCGCGGGGCAGCTAGGGCATCGCCCAGGAAAGTAAACAAACGGGCGGAACAAGCGACTGGCCTGCCACAACATGACCACCCTTATCTGTGGCAGTTGCCTCGCCTGGCGCTTCCCGTTTGTGTTAAACCCCGCCCACATCTGCCACACTGTGCAGGCAGGGTGTCTAGTATGACAATATTACATCATTATTGTTACGACACTGCTTCTCGTCTCTCCTGTAGTAATAGCCATCTTCAAAAGGAATCTTTTAGTGACAGATAAGCAACATGATTACAATTTAACCACTATCTGTAGGTGTCATCATCATTGATGGTTCCAATGAGTTACTGACTCATACAGGTGGCTGGAAAATAGTGGGCTGAACCAACACTAATATTCTATGGGGGTGCCATGTTATTGCTTTTGGGGAGGGGCAGTGCCCAGAACCCCTGGCTACCAGTGTAATTCTAACCCTGTCAGAACAAATACAATTTATTGTTCATTTCACCCTCCAGATTAGTTGAGTAATAAACTATGTCAGAGGTGTTGGTGTGTTGATTCACCTCAGTGGATTTTAGACGAATACAAGACTGTTGTAACTGCAGTCTGCTATATATTCAGCTGAATGGACACTCATTAAATGTGCGAAACTTAAAGGGAATGTATCAATAGCCATGTTGTGCTAGGGTATACTATATCCTACAGGGGACTAGAGAGAGAGAAACATCATGGAACGATGCACGGAGGAACCTCTTTAATAACCACGTTTCGTTTCTGTCCATTAAAGATTCAGCGGGCCTAATTAAAAAACCCTGCATCAGGGAAAAACAAAGCCTCTTAAAACATTGGCCGTCAGTATTTCACTGCATTAGCGCCATGATTAAAGCCACGGTCGCCCGTCTCGTAACCGTCTGACAGAGGTAAAATAAAAATGGTGACATCGTGCCGCGAGACAGATCGCTCACTCAGGTTTCCCAGATCTTGACGGGTTCGTCATCAACTCACACCGAATCTCGGGAATCGGTGGCTGAGCACGGAATGAAGACTAACCGAGTGCCAAAAGAAGACAATCAGTACTCTGCAGGACAGCGCTGAGGTTTATGTTGAAGACCCTCTTTAAAAGGATCAGCCACACGAGTCAGGCTTTGATAGAAACGTTCAGGAGTCCGTGTTGTGGTTTGGGCTTCCTGATTAGAGTGGAGAGGTTTCTTTGGTCGGTGAATGAGAGGGACCAGCGAGGCTGATGGGAGGTGGAGAATACAGTCTTAATGACAACCTTTCTACAACACACCATGTTAACAGGAAGCACTCTTGCATTAAACTGAGAGAAAAAGGGTTTTGTGTTTCAGCATCCTCAATATGGTTGCAGGGCCACATGTATGCACACCTTACCCAAAGCTGTTCACATTAGAGCTCAATTGAGCCAGGGTTTGCCAGGCAGTCTATTTAGACAGGGAGAGAGAGAGAAGGGGCCATGCGGGAGGAAGAGAGACACACAACGATGGGGTAGAGGTTAAGAGGAAGAGAGAGACACACAACGATGGGGTAGAGGTTATGAGAGGAAGAGAGAGACACACACAACGATGGGGTAGAGGTTATGAGAGGAAGAGAGAGACACACAACGATGGGGTAGAGGTTATAAGAGGAAGAGAGAGACACACACAACGATGGGGTAGAGGTTATGAGAGGAAGAGAGAGACACACACAACGATGGGGTAGAGGTTATGAGAGGAAGAGAGAGACACACACAACGATGGGGTAGAGGTTATGAGAGGAAGAGAGAGACACAACGATGGGGTAGAGGTTATGAGAGGAAGAGAGAGACACACACAACGATGGGGTAGAGGTTATGAGAGGAAGAGAGAGACACACAACGATGGGGTAGAGGTTATAAGAGGAAGAGAGAGACAACGATGGGGTAGAGGTTATGAGAGGAAGAGAGAGACACACACAACGATGGGGTAGAGGTTATGAGAGGAAGAGAGAGACACACACAACGATGGGGTAGAGGTTATGAGAGGAAGAGAGAGACACAACGATGGGGTAGAGGTTATGAGAGGAAGAGAGAGACACACACAACGATGGGGTAGAGGTTATGAGAGGAAGAGAGAGACACACACAACGATGGGGTAGAGGTTATGAGAGGAAGAGAGAGACACACACAACGATGGGGTAGAGGTTATGAGAGGAAGAGAGAGACACACACAACGATGGGGTAGAGGTTATGAGAGGAAGAGAGAGACACACACAACGATGGGGTAGAGGTTATGAGAGGGAGAGAGAGACAACGATGGGGTAGAGGTTATGAGAGGAAGAGAGAGACACACAACGATGGGGTAGAGGTTATGAGAGGAAGAGAGAGACACACACAACGATGGAGTAGAGGTTATGAGAGGAAGAGAGAGACACAACGATGGGATAGAGGTTATGAGAGGAAGAGAGAGACACACACAACGATGGAGTAGAGGTTATGAGAGGAAGAGAGAGACACACACAACGATGGAGTAGAGGTTATGAGAGGAAGAGAGAGACACACACAACGATGGGGTAGAGGTTATGAGAGGAAGAGAGAGACACACAACGATGGAGTAGAGGTTATGAGAGGAAGAGAGAGACACAACGATGGGGTAGAGGTTATGAGAGGAAGAGAGAGACACACAACGATGGAGTAGAGGTTATGAGAGGAAGAGAGAGACACACACAACGATGGGGTAGAGGTTATGAGAGGAAGAGAGAGACACACAACGATGGAGTAGAGGTTATGAGAGGAAGAGAGAGACACAACGATGGGGTAGAGGTTATGAGAGGAAGAGAGAGACACACAACGATGGAGTAGAGGTTATGAGAGGAAGAGAGAGACAACTATGGGGTAGAGGTTATAAGAGGAAGAGAGACACACAACGATGGGGTAGAGGTTATGAGAGGAAGAGAGAGACACAACGATGGGGTAGAGGTTATAAGAGGAAGAGAGACACACAACGATGGGGTAGAGGTTATGAGAGGAAGAGAGAGACACAACGATGGGGTAGAGGTTATAAGAGGAAGAGAGACACACAACGATGGGGTAGAGGTTATGAGAGGAAGAGAGAGACACACACAACGATGGGGTAGAGGTTATGAGAGGAAGAGAGAGACACAACGATGGGGTAGAGGTTATAAGAGGAAGAGAGACACACAACGATGGGGTAGAGGTTATGAGAGGAAGAGAGAGACACACACAACGATGGGGTAGAGGTTATGAGAGGAAGAGAGAGACACAACGATGGGGTAGAGGTTATAAGAGGAAGAGAGACACACAACGATGGGGTAGAGGTTATGAGAGGAAGAGAGACACACAACGATGGGGTAGAGGTTATGAGAGGAAGAGAGAGACACACACAACGATGGGGTAGAGGTTATGAGAGGAAGAGAGAGACACACACAACGATGGGGTAGAGGTTATGAGAGGAAGAGAGAGACAACGATGGGGTAGAGGTTATGAGAGGAAGAGAGAGACACACACAACGATGGGGTAGAGGTTATGAGAGGAAGAGAGAGACACACACAACGATGGGGTAGAGGTTATGAGAGGAAGAGAGAGACAACGATGGGGTAGAGGTTATGAGAGGAAGAGAGACACACAACGATGGGGTAGAGGTTATGAGAGGAAGAGAGACACACAACGATGGAGTAGAGGTTATGAGAGGAAGAGAGAGCGTGTGTGTCAGAGAGAGAGAGAGAGAGAAAAAAAGAAGAATGGTCTTCGAGGGAGGAAACAGGACCAGTATAGAAGAGACGTCACAAACAAAACAGTTCATTATGGATCTGGGACTGAGACGGGGTGGAGAAACAGACAGCTACCATACAACACAATCAGAGGAGCTAGGGTCTCATATATCACTAGAGAAAAGGGACAACTTAAATGTAGAAATACATTACTTAGTTTTGTGGTACAGAAGTTTGTACATAAATTGAGGTTGCATAACAACATGCAATCAATGTACCATCAGACATGATCTATTCTCGTTTATCATCCAAACTGCATTTTAGTACCATACAGACCACATTTTGGGACCATTTGACAAATGCCTGGGTTGCATTATTCAATATTCAAAAGCATCCTTATTTTACTCAAATCCAACCCACAGTCCACTTCACACCACTATCACAGACAGACATTTCACAGAGTCACAAGGTACTCTACATCTAGCAGCTCTGTAACTGCTAGTACCTCGCTGTATACCAGGATATCCTGCTCATTTGTCTCCGTCTCTGTAGCCCAATAAGGAGCCTGGTGGGAGGACGGCTCATAATAATGTCTGGAACGGAGCGAACGGAATTATACCATCCCATTGATTCTGCTCCAGCCTTTACCACGAGCCTGTCCTCCCACATTAAGGTGCCACCAACCTCCTGTAGATTATATCTGATAGGGCTGGGCTTGAATGACTGATGAGGCTGTGTGTCTGTGTCTGGATACAAGATGTAATTCGGCCTGTTTGTGTTTTCACGTCTTCAATAGGAGGAGTGAGGAGAAGCATGGAAATAAATGGGTGCCCGCTGGTCTGTTTGATGTCCTAGCTGATCTGTTTTACTGAAGTGGCATTGATTGAGGATAATTCTTTGGCTAATGGCTATTATGGACGTCATGTAAGATGTTGGCTGCCGAAGTCTGTAAAGCTTTGAAAAGGAAGAGCCTAAAACCGTGCGAGGGAAACTGGCGCTGGTGCCCATCCGTGATGCATTTGTGTGTAATGACTACTAGGTTCACACATCCAAGTCATCTTCCATGCATTGATCTTACCAGTAGCCTTTATAAACATATACGTTTAACAGCGCAGATGAGTCTTGCAGCCAAGCCAGAGTTCTAACATACACTCATGTACAATTTAATAAGGGACACTCCAAGTCTGTCCCAAACCAAGCCACAAACAGCCATTTCCTCCCACGGTGCACTAAATAACATGTATAATACAATCATCGTCAGCCATGTTTGTATGGAAACAACAGATGTTCACTGGCTGCTTATGTCATAGAACGAAGGAACCAGCTCTGTGGTCTTCAGGCCCCACTGATCTGCCCTTTTCTCTTCCCCCTTTCTAGGCCGAGTCCAGTTGGAGGTTACCTCCTTACAGCCTTAGCCCACATGCTTTCACAGACTTGGCCCTCAGCCCACATGCTTTCACAGACTTGGCCCTCAGCCCACATGCTTTCACAGACTTGGCCCTCAGCCCACATGCTTTCACAGACTTGGCCCTCAGCCCACATGCTTTCACAGACTTGGCCCTCAGCCCACATGCTTTCACAGACTTGGCCCTCAACCCACATGCTTTCACAGACTTGGCCCTCAGCCCATTAGTGTCTAGGCTCGAATGTTGAGTAAACGTTGTGTATTCTCATGTGTGCCTGTTTAGGATGGACTCTCTTGGGTGTTGCCCTCTGCTGGTAAATTGTATTACTATGCTGTTATCAGAAAACAGCATCCTGAGGACGATGTGGCTGTGCAGCATTGTGCTGTATAGACGCTGCTGCATATGGCATTGATCTATATTTGGGACGGTCAGATGAACACAGGTGGATTTCACATGTCAAACCTCATGACAAATTGCTTTTTAGGAAGCGATCAACTTTTTATGGAATCGAAATTCTATATTTTCTCAATGTTTTTTTCAGGTAAACTTCCTGATGCTGAAGACTGGCTATCTGACCCAATGGGTAGTGAAGCCACCTACCTCCCAGACTGCAATCAGGAACGTTCGGGAATCTGCAATATCTCCGACACCTGGGCGCCGCTTACCACCTCTGACGTGCTCCCCACCGCCAACACCCCCTCCGCAAACCAATCAAATAACCCCTTCCTGATTCCGTCCCGGCCCATGTTCATATCCCTGCACTCTGATTGGAACAGCGCTATGGCCGCCTGGGGGTTAGCCTGGGATGCACACGTGTACGGTCTGGGCTCCATCTTCGCCATGGTGACCCTGGCCTCGACGCTCAACCTGCTGTGCCTGCCCCTGCGCTGCCCTTCCGGCTGTGGCTACTTCGGCCTGGTCAGCGTCTTCCTCCTGGCTGCAGGGTGTACCAGGGCTTTCTCCCTCCTCTACGATGCCTACGGCCACCAGGACCGGCTGCCCTCCACCGAGGCCTCCCTGCTGCTCTACGAAGCTCCGTTCCCCTGCCTGACTGCAGCCTTCGGCCTGGTCTTCCTGCTCCTCTCTATGCGCTCCAGAATGCAGCTATCCTACTCAGCCTTCCAGAGACCCTGTTTCCTGGCCTGTCTGGTGTTGCTGCACTTCGCAGCAGCTTTTGGTCCTGTAGCCTTGCTGAGGCTCTACCAGAGGAGGACGCCCTTCTGCCTCTTCATCTCGCTCATCTCCAGGGGAACGTTTGTGGCGCTGGTTTCTTTTCTATCGGTCGCCTATTTTGTGTTCTTCTGCTACGTACGGGCGGATTCAAAGCACATTTACCACCTGAATAACACCTCGCCCACGCCAGCTGAGCGATACAACCGCTGTCCATTCGCAGAGAGCAGGGACTGGGACCGTGCGGCTGCGACAGTGTGCCTTTCGGCTCTGTTCTGCCTGGCATGTGCCGGGCTGCAGCTGTACGCCATGCTCCACTCTCTGGGGCTCGCCGGAGGAGCAGATGTGTTCCGCCCCTGGCCTTGGTGGACCTTCCAGCTCAGCTGCAGGGTTTGTGAGGCCGGAGTTTGTCTCACCTTAGCCCTGGTGGTGGCCCAGCCAATCTACTGCTCTGACCACCTTCCCCAGCCTGGAAGCTGCTGGACGGAGCTGCTGGCGATTAAGTCGCCCATTATGCCGGGAACCTACCAGTGGACCCTGAGCCAGCAGGAGAAGCTGGCCATCTGTGACATTGGGCACGGGGAGACAGAGTGCCTGCCCCTCTACACGCTGATGGATGAAAGGCTAGGCAGCAGCTTGAACGGCCTGGACCTCCTGTACCACAGCAACCGGGCCTTGGCTTACAGAGACCTGGACCTGAATTTGGATCTGCCTGGCTCCAGCAAGCCCGAGGACAGGTGTGGTGGAGAGGCGTCCGGGGGTTCCTCCTTCACCAGTGACTCCACGGCTGACCTGCGGCCGCCATCGCCCATCAACCTGCGCCGTAGTATTGATGAGGCGCTCTTCAGCGAGGACCTCTTTCCCATAAGCCTCTTCAGATCGTCCATACCCTTTTGCTGCAGTGACCTGTCACTCAACATCCCCTACTCCACGTCCACCCGGCCCAATGGTGGCCAGGTGCTTCGAGAGACCCTCTCAGCTGACCCAGGCCTGTACCGGACGACCTCCTGCGTGGAGATGCCCCCTCCTCCCCCAAACCATCTACCAAACCGACCTATGGCAGGCAACACCATCCTGGGTGCTCCACCATCTCCCTCCCTGTCCTCCAACTCCTCTTCCCCAGAACGCTGGAGGGGAAGTTCCTCCTCCTGCTGCTTGTACAGACCCTCATTAGGGGGGTCCTTTCTGGTACTCTGTTCCAGCCCAGAGGGACACGCCCAACCCTCATCCCTAGGCGGCAGCTCAAGCCGCATTACAGCCTCCAGCCACCAGGGCTCACACATGCAGAGACACTATCGCACACTGGGGTCAGCCTCACAGGAGAGTCTTGACCTAGAGTCTGAAGCGGACCGGTCCGTACAAGAGGAGTTCATCAATGTCTGCAGACAGATTGATGCGATGAGCATCTGCAGTGAGACAATTGACCTGTAGGCAGAGCTCTCAACAGTCAAGGGCTAAAAATGAGGACTGGACTGAAATAAGGTGTTGTGAAGAAGGATTCAAGATGGTGTCACGATCTGTAAGGAGCCACAAGCGGTTTGATTCATCAGGCTAGCCTTCATTGTCAAGAAAGGTAAAATAGTGCCAAATGTTTGAGTAAATGAACTGAGGGAATGTTTGTGAATGTTGAAAGGAGTCTTTTATGTGCCACAGAATGCCACATGCCAAGGAGAAATTTGTGACATTTTTTTCACATTTCCTATTGGATGATGAAGTTTGATACGTTAATAAAAGTTGCATTTTCCTGTGCATTTCAAGAGGGGCACAGGAAAGCAAAATACATGCTTATTTCAATACATACTGTGATTGAAATAAGCACTTAAACGACTACTGAAAATCTTATTTTAACATACTCTTAACCAGATTGTGAGTGCATACATTCTCATACTTTTTCTTCTCCATACTGGTTCCCTGTGGGCATCAAACCCTGGTGTTGCCAGCACCATGCTCTACCAACTGAGAGCTACACGGGACTGATAAAACAAATGTACTTTACATTTTCATAGAGTAAGATTGTTATTCAATGCCACGTTGTTTCAATTCAGTAAAATATAATTGTGTTGTGAGCCTCTACATGAAGAATAGACATGTTAGAGATGTGCTTTAAGATCCATCCAATAAAGGAAAGCTTGATTTGAACTAAAGGCAACATTGTAGCGGAGCAGCAGTGAACTATACTGGTAGGATTAGCGCCGATACTATTGTGTTTTAACTTCGGACTGACACACAGTACATTTTATATGAGCCGCTTGATATTTTATTAATGTTTAAAAAATACTTTACTCAAAACATGATTAAATAAAGAGAAATGTCAACATTTAAGTGTGCATGTTTTGTTTTCACCAAGTTTCAGGTCATGTATAACATATCTTCTAGTTACATTTGGGGATATTATTTTTGACAACGCAATATTATTTTTGCACCAGTTGGCTGTATCTGCCCCAAAACACCAGTATTTTTACTTCATAGTTTGATCTCCATCTTTTCAAATTAGGTAGACAGTTTGTATTCAACACTTTTACTTCCACGACTGATCAAAACTCACGACTCTTGTCCCTCTGCAGCAGACATATGGTGAGAAATATGTTTGGAACATTGAATCGCAATACATGTAGAATTGTAATACATATTGTATCAGCACACAAGTATCGTGACAATATATTGTATCCTGAGGTCCCTGGCAATTCCCAGCCTTAATAACAACCCACAAATCAACATATTTGGACTTTTATTGTTTTACAGCATTAGGGACCGGTTTCTGTTGTAATCCCATTGTAAACAAGGCCTGTTTCATAATCAGTGGAGATTCTCAGAACTAAAGGTGGGAGACTGCAAACAACCATTTCAAACAGGATACAGGTATATAATTCTCCATACATCTTCATGTACATATTTACTTAATATTCATGTCAACTGTAAGAGTACTGTTAGTCAAGTGAGGTCCCGGTAGGGCAAAGTACATTCGCACAAAACGGAAAGAAAGTCACTCCTACAGCTTAGAGACATCCTAAAAAAAACATCTGGCAAAAAGGACATTGTTTACGAAAAAAGTTAGAAAAATCTATTCCTACACAAGCTGAATGATAAAGATACGGTATCTCAGTGAGAAAGGGGGTGAGGAGGATGTATAGCGCCATGCACATACACAGTTCTTACGGGAATTTAACACTTTCTGTCGTGTGCGGTCATCATTGACCCCCATTTCAAGGCATATCTCTGGTAATCAGAGCAGGTCAAAGCTGCTAGCAATCGATGCCACAATCTGGGACAGGGGTGGAGCGAGGGACTACATTGCTGGCGATTCGTAGCTTTAAATTTGGGCTTTTAGTATTAATAACACCAAAGTGTAACAGAGAGCATATTGATACATTTGGCAGTATGTACGGAATTAGAAAAAAGCGGAATATAAATAGAGCCGTGTTGAGGCTTTAAAAAACTAAAAAGCATGCATATCAAAACCCTTCATGCTCCTTCGAGCCACTGGGACTTTCTTCAGCAGAGATCGTCAACTAGATTCAGCTGCGGGACGATTTCTTGGGTGGATGGGCAGGGGCCGGAACATAATTACAAATCATTTGTAGACTGCAAATTGACCGCAGGAGGCCCAAACAGATATAACTTAAACAATCATTTCAAACCTTGCTTACATTTAGTATACGATGACATCTCTGTATTATCTGTAGGAATACTTGGGAACAGATATCCAAATTTAAAATCACTTGGTTCTGATTAACTGGTGTTTTACACTCTTTTGTTCCAAACATAATAATTATTTATTTACCGGGGGGGGCCAAATGAAACCACGTGGGTCAAATTTGGCACGTGGGCTACCAGTTGGGGAACCTTGCTCTGCAGCTTTTAAATCAAACAATTCTCTAAACTTGTTTTATTCCAGTCTAAAAGATTATCGCATTACCTATCGGAGACCGACACTGTGGTGCCGATCTATGGCCGATGTCTATCTTTTGGCCCCAACCGTGCTCTCAACACACTAGAAGCATTGTGATAGGCCACTAGTTGATTGGTTCACGTCGACTAAGGGGGGTATGACATGGCCACTACAGCGAGGGAACGTCACCTAGTCTAGAATCCCAGCTAATGAGTCTGTCGGTTGAATCACAGTCAAAAGTTTAACAGAACAGTCTACTTTTCTCAAAGCAGTTAACATCTTTCTGCATAAACAGAGCTAACTACATAGATAAAGGAGCATTGCCACAATACACTTGCACACAGAGTAGCAAGACAAGTGTTTTTCCACATATATATATATATAGTTTAATTGGGATGTTTGTGGCTTCTGATGTGGAGGTGTCGGTACGAGCAGATCCCAGAGAATACAGAGGGGTGACAGCATGGCTCTCTCAGTTTCACCAGGAAGAGGAAGATAGCATAACAGCACCTTCTTCACCGAGTTTGTCCTCACACACTCTCTCACACACTTCCTTCAACACGCTCTCACACACCCCAAGGGGACCGGTATTCTGGGAGGGGGTTATGGTGAAAACCCTGATGTTCCGCTTCGTAAGTGCAAAATCCCATGTTTCCCAGGTGATGGTGTTTGTTTTGCAGGTGCTCCCCCCAGACCTCTCCCGTGGGGTGTGTGGGGAGTCAGCAGGGAGAGTGATGAGGTGGGTGTCAGATGTGGCGGGTACGTTTGGTCACAACGGGGGTGGGGGTGTTGGGGGCGGCCCTAGTCCGCTTCTTTCTGGCCCCTCCATCAGTAAAGTCGTTTCTCGTAACTACAGAGAGAGAGAGAGAGAGAGGGCATTGTGAAAGCACAATGATACCATCAATCAGTTAATGATAATCAATAATATAACGACCACACAAAACAATTCCTATCACCTGCCCTAAAACACACAGAACAATTCCTATTACCTGCCCTAAAACACACAGAACAATTCCTATCACCTGCCCTAAAACACACTGAACAATTCCTATCACCTGCCCTAAAACACACAGAACAATTCCTATCACCTGCTCTAAAACACACAACCATTCCTGTTACCTGCTCTAAAACACACAACCATTCCTGTTACCTGCTCTAAAACACACAACCATTCCTGTTACCTGCTCTAAAACACACAACCATTCCTGTTACCTGCTCTAAACCACACAACCATTCCTATTACCTGCTCTAAACCACACAACCATTCCTATTACCTGCTCTAAACCACACAACAATTCCTATTACCTGCTCTAAACCACACAACAATTCCCATTACCTGCTCTAAACCACACAACAATTCCTATTACCTGCTCCAAAACACACAACAATTCCTATTACCTGCTCCAAAACACACAACAATTCCTATTACCTGCTCTAAAACCACACAACAATTCCTATTACCTGCTCTAAAACCACACAACAATTCCTATTACCTGCTCTAAAACACACAACAATTCCTATTACCTGCTCTAAAACACACAACCATTCCTATTACCTGCTCTAAAACACACAACCATTCCTGTTACCTGCTCTAAAACACACAACCATTCCTGTTACCTGCTCTAAAACACACAACCATTCCTGTTACCTGCTCTAAACCACACAACCATTCCTATTACCTGCTCTAAACCACACAACAATTCCTATTACCTGCTCTAAACCACACAACAATTCCTATTACCTGCTCTAAACCACACAACAATTCCTATTACCTGCTCCAAAACACACAACAATTCCTATTACCTGCTCCAAAACTAAAACCACACAACAATTCCTATTACCTGCTCTAAAACCACACAACAATTCCTATTACCTGCTCTAAAACACACAACAATTCCTATTACCTGCTCTAAAACACACAACAATTCCTATTACCTGCTCTAAAACTAAAACACACAACAATTCCTATTACCTGCCCTAAAACAACTGGATAGAACCCTTTCCTACTACATCAGCTATCAATCTGTCTAAGCAATAAGATACTGATTCAACTATAAAACAAAGGTTGACAAATCCCATTCAATCCCCCATCATCTTGCCAGTATACTTATTACAGGGTTATCTGCCCTATGGATAACTGGGGAAGGAGAGGATGGAAGGAGGCTAGTGGACAGAGGGGAGACTAACAAAGCTTCCCATAATTCATCCCCATTCAAAGATGAAATACGTAATGGCGAGCACCCCTCCTCCCACTAACAAGATAATAGTCTGAAGGGGAACATCACATGGCCATATTAGCCGTCCTTATAGGCTAGCTGCCAGATTCAAACATCAAGATGGGAAGCACTTATCTAAAGGTAAGATTTACATTTCCCACCTGGATCATTTAAATCAACAAGATTAAACTTAGCCATTCAATTTAGAAACAAGGGGAGAGTTGTTCTACATGTAAATGGCGATGTGGGGCCCACCACTAGGCCACACCCTTCACAGGTCTATGTACATGTACTTACATGGAACAACAGAACATCTATGGTGAAAGACAGAGAGAGAAAGAGGACTGATGACTGAGAAAGAGGCAACACTACCAGTCGTAGAAAAGTCATGGCTATCTACTGCTACACACACACACATTTAAATTCCACTGTGTGTGTGTGTGTGGGAGACAGAGTCCAACGTACGAGTGAAGCCCATGGACTCCTCCTTCCACCTGAGCAGACGTGGTCCTCTTCTCAAACTTCAGCTCTCCAGAGTACATCATGGAGCTGTGGAAAACAACACAATATCAGAGATCACTCAGTCACACAGACACTATTATCAGAGATCACACACTGGTCCCCTCTACCTCACACACACACAACTCACCGTAGAACAGAGAGACTCTTGGCGCCGATGTCCTGACAGCCATGTTGGATGCCAGCGATCAGGTAGGGGATAAACTTGTGGATGGAGCCCTTGTCCTGAACAGAGCCGGACACGCCCTGAGCAACCTTCACCTTGTCCCCTTCACTGTGGAATCAGCCAGTCAGAACACAGAGACAGGTTAGACACGGCTGTGGAATCAGCCAGTCAGAACAGAGACGGGTTAGACACTGCTGTGGAATCAGCCAGTCAGAACACAGAGACGGGTTAGACACTGCTGTGGAATCAGCCAGTCAGAACACAGAGACAGGTTAGACAGGTTAGCGCGGATGAAAGTTCAGTACAAAGGCCGAAGCCATCTCTTCAACACACCGGGAAAAGTGCACACTTTTCTCAAAGAACTGAGCAACGTCTGAGTCTGAGACAGGACGGTCTCTCTGGGGGATAAAATGCAGTTTGTTTGTTTTCTCTTATCCGGATTGAACTGCTGGTATCTCCCGGTCACTTTAATTGATTTGTACATTTTCAACTAACCGTATCTTCCCGGGGTGAGTTCTATTACATTTACAGGAGAGTATATTTTGGTTTAGTCCATATCTACTGGGCGAAGCAATAAGTGGGTTTAGGCCCACTGCTTTCCCCCTTATTTATGTTAATCTTTCGTAAAGGGACTCAAGCAGCCCTTACCGTGGGCAGTAAATATTCAGCCATAAATATCTATTCGCAACATTTGTTTTCAATTTAGAGAGCTCGCAGGTTTTAGTTTACGCCATGGTTTAGCTAGATGGAAAGCGAGCAGCAACGTATCTCTACAAGTGTATTCATGTTTGATTGTTGGGACTGTTGTTCTAGTCTGACAATCGGGGTGGGTGGGATTTTTATTTTATTTTTCTTCATTTTTTCTATGTTTATTGTTTCCTTCTTAAAAGAGACACACAGGTCACTTTTGTGCTCAAACCAAAGTTGAAACATTTCCTAATTATCTGCATATGATAGATTTCTATTCAGTTACATATTTGAAACCCAACCTATGCTTAATCCACTAAAATATGTCACATTCAACGTAAAAGGTCTTAACAGCCCGATTAAAAGGAAAAGAGTCTATACATACCTTGAGAAAGTAAAGGCTGACATTGTGTTTTTTACAAGAAACAGATCTTACAGCCAGTAAACACAAGAAATTGAAGAGGGAATGGGTAGGACAAGTTTTTGCATCCTCTTTTAACTCCAAAGCAAGAGGAACTGCAATTTTGATAAGTAGACACATCCCCTTCTGCGTCAACAACACCATCTCTGATCCCTCTGGCAGGTTTGTTTTGGTGCAGGGGCATATGTTTTCAGAGTCTGGGACCCTATTGAATATTTATGCTCCTAACTTCGATGACCATGTGTTTATTCAGAATGTCTTCCTTCAGGTTGCTCAAGCACCACCAGGATGGCTACTGGTTGGAGGAGATTTTAATTTTTGCTTAGATACAGTTCTTGATAGGTCTTCTGATAAACCCTCACTTCTTACCAAAGCCGGCAAGCTCACCATGTCACTCATGAAAGATCTCAATTTACTAGACATCTGGAGACAGTTGCACCCACAGGATAGGAACTACACTTTTTATTCACACCCACACAAGACACACACACACGCATAGATAACTTTTTACTTTCGACACAACTGTTTCATAGAGTGTTAGATGTCGAGTATCTCCCCAGATTGCTTAGTGACCATTCTCCTCTGGTATTATCAATCTCCATTCCTACCAAGGTAAATGGAGCATATAGATGGAGACTAAATTCTACACTTCTAAAGCAACCTGAATTTTGTGCATTCATCAAAGAGCAGATCAATATTTTTCCTTTGACAAACAAACCCTCTGCTCCTGACAGCTTCATTCTTTGGGACACATTGAAGGCCTACCTGAGGGGACAGATTATTTCCTATACTAAAGGGCTGAAGAAAAAAACACGGTGCGGAACTGAGTGCCCTTGAATCTGAAATCTCAGAGCTCGAGAAAACCTACCAAAAAGGCTAAAGATCTATACAGGCTTTTGGTAAATAAAAAACTTAAATATAATATTCTGAACACATATCAAGCTGAGAGGGCCATCACTAAATCAAAACAGCGTTATTATGAGCTTGGAGAGAAAGCTCAAAGTATTGGCATGGCAACTGAAAGCAGAGGAAAGTAAGAGGACAATTAATGCCTTAGAAACTCTCACTAAAGAGATATCCTTCAACCTTACTGAAATTAATAATACTTTTAAGAAATACTATGAAGAACTCTACACTTCCCAATCAAGCGATGATCTATCAGAGATAGACTCCTTTCTCTCCTCTCTCAACCTCCCATGCCTGTCAGGGGAAGACAGCGAGCGCCTGTGTGAACACTACTCAGTCCCTGAATTGTTGGAGGCCATTAATTCCTTACCTTCTAATAAATCTCCTGGGGAGGATGGCTTCCCTCCAGAGTTCTATAAAGAATTTAGGGAGCTGTTGGTCCCCTACCTTATGGAGGTACTTAAAAAAGCCAGAGAAGACAACTGCTTTCCAGAGTCCTTCTCTCAAGCAGTGATTACTGTAATCCACAAGAAAGGGAAAAACCCGCTAAAGTTCGCCTCCTATAGACCAATCTCTCTCCTTAACACAGATTGTAAACTGGTCACCAAGATGCTATCTAAGAGACTGGAGTCATGTCTTCCCCTGTTGGTCAACCCAGATCAGACTGGCTTCATAATTAATAGATTGTCCTCCAATAATCTCAGAAGGTTCTTTGATATAATTCACCTTGCTAACAAAAACAAAATACCTGGTGTCGCAGTCTCCCTCGACGCTGAAAAGGCCTTTGATAGGGTTGAATGGCCATACCTCTTTCGCGTCTTGGAAAAGTTCGGTTTAGGTACCGCGTTTGTAAATTTGATAAAATCACTCTACAAATCTCCTAAAGCTAGGATTGCTACCAATGGGATTACTTCCTCCTCTTTCCCTCTTTATAAGGGGAACAGACAAGGTTGCCCAATTAGCCCCCACCTCTTTGCCCTCGCCATCGAACCGTTGGCTGAGGCTATTAGAACGTGCCCTGACATACATGGCTTTGAGGTGGGCCTCCATACCCATAAATTATCACTCTTTGCGGACGACCTTATCTTATTCCTAACAAACCCAGAACACTCCCTCTCTCACTTGCAGATCCTACTACAGTGTTATAGTTCTTTCTCTAGATATAAGGTCAATCTCGATAAAAGCGAAATCTTACCGTTGTCTGTCTTTGACCATCATACCATCAAGCACAAGTTTCCTTTTAGATGGTCGCCTATGGGCTTCACATATTTGGGCATAATGGTGGATAGTAATCTGAACAACCTCTATAAACTCAATCTGGCCAGTTTGTTGCAAAAGGTGGAGGTTGAACTTTGTAAATGGATGGATTTACCTCTCACTCTACTGGGTAGAATCAATGTAATTAAAATGAATGTCCTGCCCAGGTTTCTATATTTGTTTCAATCTCTCCCTATCCCTGTTCCCGCAGCATTTTTTTCCTCTCTCGACAAGGTGACCAGACGGTTTATCTGGCACGGCAAAACCTCTAGGGTTGGCCTGGATAAACTGACCCTTGATTACAGTCAAGGGGGCTTAAACCTCCCCAATTTTAGAATGTACTACTGGGCTGAACAGTCTAGGTTTCTGTCTCAGAGGTTTGACAATGGTCCCTCTCCCTCATGGTTGAACATTGAAACACTTGAGGTAAATGATGACACTGGGGCAGATTTGTTTTACAAATGGGACAGAAAATCTATAAAAACCATCACAGACAACCCTTTAATCATACATTCCGTCCTGGCATGGTGCAAACTGCATGAGCTGTTCGGACGAGGGGGATTCCTTTCCCCTAAAACCCCTTTATGGAACAATAGATTGATCCCTATGTTTTTCCAGAATAGTAACTTTAGACCATGGTCTGATAAGGGGATCACTCTTCTGGAACATTGTTACGAGGAGGGAGTTCTTATGTCTTTTGATCAGCTGAAACAGAAATACCACTTGCCTAACAGGGACTTCTTTAGCTACCTACAACTACGAAACTTTATTAGGGTGACTCTCAAGGGACATTGGAACCTACCTAAGATGTCACCTATTGAACAACTCTGCCACGCAGACCAACCACTGTTCAAGACCATTTCCTGTGTTTACAATGCTCTTATGTCAGGACTAACACTGCCTGGGCTAGATAAACCCCGACTTAGATGGGGAAAAGATCTGGGTATTGATCTTGATGAGGATCTATGGAGTGACCTATGCAGGGATGGGGTTACATCCACATTGAACTCCAGATACAGACTGATCCAGTTTAATTTCCTCCATCAGCTCTATATCACCCCATCTAGACTGCACAGGTTCAACCCAGATATCTCCTCCCTATGTTTTAGATGTGGCTCAGATGAAGGAACATTCCTCCATTCCACTTGGCAGTGTTCAAAACTACACAGTTTCTGGCAGGGGGTATGCGATACCATATCCTCAATTCACGGGGTTGCATTCCCTTTAGACCCGGAGGTCTGTCTACCGGGTAATTTTACTAACACCAATCTTAGGTAAAGCCATACTATAAAGCTAACAAAAATATTGCTAGCGATTGC
Organism: Oncorhynchus gorbuscha; assembly: GCF_021184085.1. Lineage (NCBI taxonomy): Eukaryota > Metazoa > Chordata > Actinopteri > Salmoniformes > Salmonidae > Oncorhynchus > Oncorhynchus gorbuscha. The sequence goes on from NC_060186.1 coordinate 8,684,340, forward strand.
CAAGAAATGTATTGCCTTGAAATGGAAATTGGATTCCTCCCTGCCAGTTGCAATGTGGCTTTCGGAAGTTAATAGTTGCATCCCTTTGGAGAAAATCACTTACTGCTTGAGGAATAAGTTAGACATTTTACAGAATTTGGCAACCTTTTATTGACTATATGGAGAATCTCCCCCCACATCTCATTGATTGAATCTATATATAATCCTCACATAATGTTTCACACGTAATGTATATTATGTAGCCTACGGCAGGTGATCCAATGTCGTTATATATATATATATATATATATATTTTTTTAAATATTTTTTTTTATTATTGCATGTTTGTTTATATAACTATAATTATAATGTATTTTTGTTATGTTCATCTGTTACCGTCACTTTGTCCTATCGTTGTCTAATATCTTTTCACTTTTGTTTTGAATGTTCGTAATTGGAAAATGCAAAATAAAATATATATTTTTTTTAATGAAAAAACCTCTTTGGGCTGCAATCCCGTTAACGGGATGATATGACAACAGCCAGTCAAAGTGCAGGGCGCCAAAATCAAAACAGAAATCTCATAATTAAAATTCCTCAAACATACATACATCTTATACCGTTTTAAAGGTAGTCTTGTTGTTAATCCCACCAGTGTCCAATTTCAAATAGGATTTACGGCAAAAGCACCACAAACAATTATGTTAGGTCACCACCAAGCCACAGAAAAACACAGCCATTTTCCCAGCCAAAGAGAGATAAATGAATCACTAACCTTTGATGGTCTTCCTCAGATGACACTCATAGGACTTCATGTTACACAATACATGTATGTTTTGATTGATAAAGTTCATATATCAAAAAATATGAGTTTACATTGGCGCGTTACATTCACTAGTTCCAAAAACATCCAATGATTTTGCATTGCCACATCGATTTAACAGAAATACTAATCATAAATGTACATGATAATACAAGTTATACACATGGAATTATAGATATACCTGTCCTTAATGCAACCGCTGTGTCAGATTTTTTTTTTTACTTTACAGAAAAAGCAAACCATGCAATAATCTGAGACAGCACTCAGAACAATCAAGTCAAATTAGCTGCCATGTTGTAGTCAACATAAACCATAAATTACATGCTAAATATTCCCTTACCTTTGATGATCTTCATCAGAATGCATTCCAAGGAATACCAGGTACACAATAAATGCTTGATTTGTTCGATAATGTCCGTTATTTATGTCCAATTAGCTACTTTTGTTAGCGCGTTTGGTATACATATCCAAACGCTCGTTCTGGTCAGCGTTACGTCGGACAAACTTCAGAAAGTTATATTACAGGTCAAAGAAACATTTCAAGCTAAGTACAGAATCAATCCTTAGGATGTTTTTGTCATTAATATTCAATAAAGTTCCAACCGGAGTATTCCTTTGTGTCTTCAGGAGCCATGGAACGCAGGTCCCGATCATGTGAAATGTGACCAGAAAATGTCTGACTGCAAGACACCTGATTCATTCTGCTCTCATTCAGTCTCACAACACAGTAGAAGTCTCATTCAAATCTCTATAGACGGTTGACATCTAGTGGAAGCCCTAGGAAGTGAATCTTCATTAATATCTCAAGGAGATTTCAATGGGAACAGTGTTGAGTACATACCAACCTCAGATCTCACTTCCTGTTTTGATTTCTCCTCAGGTTTTTGCCTGCCATATGAGTTCTGTTATACTCACAGACATCATTCAAACAGTGTTAGAAACTTCAGAGTGTTTTCTATCCAACACTACTAATACTATTCATATATTAGCAACTGAGACTGAGGAGCAGGCCATTTACTTTGGGCACCTTATTCATCCAAGCTACTCAATCATGCCCCCCAGCCATAAAAAGTTTTTAATTAACAGCAACTGTTGATGTGCAATAACTTTGTTTACCTGGTCTTCATTCCAACCCCCCTATGAATTTTTATGTCTGATCAAGAGTTAGTCTACGTCCCCTATGGCCCCTGGTCAGAAGTAGTGCACTATACAGGCCAGGGAATAGGATGTGATTTGGGCTGCAGCTCTAGTGTGTGATGGCCTCCCTACCTGAAGTAGCGTTTCTGGCTGCTGGTGCTCTTCTCCATGGCGTCCAGAGAGCCCATGCCGCGGTACTTCTTCAGCCGCACGCCGTCCGAGAAGAAGTACTCCCCCGGAGCCTCCGTGGTCGCCGCTAGCAACGAGCCCATCATCACTGCGGAGGGATGGAAGAAGTCATAACTCAAAATCATTGGTTGGTACACATTTCTCAAACTAATTGTCATTATAGCTAGTGTTTTGTTATATCGATTACCATCAATCAGCTTTGAATGAATTAGAGTAATAGACCTGAGATCAACAGTGGATTAGATTAGACCTGAGATCAACAGTGAATTAGAGAAAAATAGACATGAGCTCAACAGTGGATTAGAGGAATAGACATGAGCTCAACAGTGGATTAGAGGAATAGACATGAGCTCAACAGTGGATTAGAGGAATAGACATGAGCTCAACAGTGGATTAGAGAAATAGACATGAGCTCAACAGTGGATTAGAGAAATAGACATGAGCTCAACAGTGGATTAGAGAAATAGACATGAGCTCAACAGTGGATTAGAGAAATAGACATGAGCTCAACAGTGGATTAGAGAAATAGACATGAGCTCAACAGTGGATTAGAGAAATAGACATGAGCTCAACAGTGGATTAGAGAAATAGACATGAGCTCAACAGTGGATTAGAGAAATAGACATGAGCTCAACAGTGGATTAGAGAAATAGACATGAGCTCAACAGTGGATTAGAGGAATAGACATGAGCTCAACAGTGGATTAGAGAAATAGACATGAGCTCAACAGTGGATTAGAGAAATAGACATGAGCTCAACAGTGGATTAGAGAAATAGACATGAGCTCAACAGTGGATTAGAGAAATAGACATGAGCTCAACAGTGGATTAGAGGAATAGACATGAGCTCAACAGTGGATTAGAGGAATAGACATGAGCTCAACAGTGGATTAGAGGAATAGACGTGAGCTCAACAGTGGATTAGAGGAATAGACGTGAGCTCAACAGTGGTAAACAGAAAACTAGCGCAAAGACATCAAGATACTGTAAGACTATAGACCTGGGCTATTCAATTCTGCTCCTGAAAGGCTGAAAAACTTGCACTCACCTGGTGTCCCAGGTCTGAATGATTAGAAGGAGAGGATGAAAACCAAAAGTGTTTTGGCCCTCCAGGACCGACATTGGATAGCCCTGCTATACACCTATTCTAGCCTATGAAATTAACCACATTGACCTAGTGCATGCTATAAAAGGGGTTCATGAAGGATTAAGCTAATGAATGAATGAATGGGTGAATAAATGACAACAGAAGAGTGAATGGTAATGAATGCATGACAATGAAACAATGAATGACTATGAAAGAGTGAACGCAATTAACAAGTGAATGAAAGGTACCTGTGGATGCCCCGAGTGAGAGAGCCTTGACCACGTGGCCCACGGTCTGAATGCCGCCGTCTGCGATGACTGGCACACCGAAACGTCTAGCATACTCTGCCACCTTATACACCGAGGTGCCCTGAGGCCGCCCGCACGCCATCACTACGGGAGATGGAGACAGGAAATGCGCTTGCCATTATTTGCTGAACATAATGCTGTGGAGAAAGTCATCGCCATGGTAACCAAGAGCAGAGCCTTCATAAATCACCACAACGACAGAGACTAGCAACCAGCGTAGCATCTTGGTTGGTTACTCGCTGCTCTGATCCTTCTCCAGTTTTGCTGTGTAGCTTCAGCGGTTGACCTATACATTAGAACTGATCCAAAGCCAGCTGCTATGGGTAGAGAATCCTATGCCAATTATCACATTTCTATTTAATATCACTAAACTCATAACATTTAGACGTAATACTACAATTCCAAATCGCACATTGCACTCAAGGTGTATCATTCTGGGTTGGGTCAATTCCATTTCAACTCAGTCAATTCCGCAAGTGGGTTGAAATATAAAACCAGCAACATCCTCTCCTGCATTCAGATGTGAATTGATCCTGTAAGGTTGATAGTATCAGGGGGTGGGGTCACTACCTTCCTGGGTGATACAGATGGAGCCACAGCCCATGCCCACTCTCAGAGCGTCCACTCCTGCATCAATCAGGTTCTTGGCCTGGGCTGCCGTCACCACTACAAGAGACAAAACACAACATCATCAGAAGGCAGGAAAAGAAAGGTTTAGTGTGTAAGTGTCTAATGTATTTCCCCCCCCCAAGACCGATCTTGATAACCTCTCAAAGATCTGAAACTGGATGGCTGAAAGTGTCATAGTGATAAATCCTGTCCCAGCGCTCCACTCTCTCACCGTTCCCTCCCACCACCTGCAGCTCGCTGTACTTCTGTTTGATGTAGTTGATCATGTTGACCTGATACACAGAGTTGCCTTGTGAGGAATCCTGCAGAAACAGAGAAAACAAGTCATGTCTGCACTGCAGTGCCACGGTCTACTGCCATTTAGACCTGAAACCCAACCGTAACTCGACCACAACCCCTAACCACCATGTCCACCAAAACTGTATAAACAGGTCAACCCCTAACCACCATGTCCACCAAAACTGTATAAACAGGTCAACCCCTAACCACCATGTCCACCAAAACTGTATAAACAGGTCAACCCCTAACCACCATGTCCACCAAAACTGTATAAACAGGTCAACCCCTAACCACCATGTCCACCAAAACTGTATGAACAGGTCAACCCCTAACCACCATGTCCACCAAAACTGTATGAACAGGTCAACCCCTAACCACCATGTCCACCAAAACTGTATGAACAGGTCAACCACTAACCACCATGTCCACCAAAACTGTATGAACAGGTCAACCACTAACCACCATGTCCACCAAAACTGTATGAACAGGTCAACCATTGTCTATCTCATCCCCATACTGTTTTTATTTATTTACTTTTCTGCTCTTTTGCACACCAATATCTCTACCTGTACATGACCATCTGATCATTTATCACTCCAGTGTTAATCTGCTAAATTGTAATTATTCGCCTACCTCCCTCATGCCTTTTGCACACAATGTATATAGACTTTTTTTCTCTCTACTGTGTTATTGACTTTTTAATTGTTTACTCCGTGTGTAACTCAGTGTTGTTGTCTGTTCACACTGCTATGCTTTATCTTGGCCAGGTCGCAGTTGTAAGTGAGAACTTGTTCTCAACTAGCCTACCTGGTTAAATAAAGATGAAATAAAAAATAAATAAAAAATAACCTCAAACCCACCAGTACGACCACGTCGACCCCAGCCTGCATCAGTAGGTCCAGTCTGTACTTGTCGTCGTCCCTGGTGCCGATGGCGGCTCCGCACAGCAGCTGTTTGCGAGAGTCTTTGGAGGCCAGGGGGTAGTCCCTGTTCTTCTTCAAGTCTGTCCTGGCGATGATGGACACCAGCTCATCACTGTCATTCACAATGGGTAGCTTGCCTGGTGGTGGTGTGGGGGGGGGGGGGGGGACTTTGTTAACCTCTCTGGGATCGTTCGGGACACTAGCGTCCCACCTCGCCAACAGCCAGTGAAAGTGCAGGGCGCAAATTTAAAACAACAGAAATCTCATAATTAACATTCCTCAACCATACAAGTATTTTACACCATTTTAAAGATACACTTCTCGTTAATCCAACCACAGTGTCCGATTCACAGAAAGCATTCAGCCATTTTCCAACCAAAGAGAGGCGTCACAAAAAGCAGAAAGAGATTAAATTAATCACTAACCTTTGATGATCTTCATCAGATGACACTCCCAGGACCCAATGTTATTCAATACATGTATGTTTTGTTCGATCAAGTTCATATTTATATCCAAAAACCTCAGTTTACATTGGAGCCATGTTCAGAAATGCCTCCAAAATATCCGGAAATATTGCAGAGCCACATCAAATAACAGAAGTACTCATCATAAACTTTGATGAAAGATACATATTTTACATAGAATTAAAGATAAACTTGTTCTTAATGCAACCGCTGTGTCAGGTTTAAAAAAAACTTTACGGCAAAACCACAATATTCAATCATCTGAGAACAGCCTTCAGCCACAAAAGCAAGCCATACAGTTACCTGCCAAATTGTGGAGTCAACAAAAGTCATAAATAACATAAAACTTCACTTATCTTTACTGAACTTAGTCGGAATGTACTCCCAGGACTCCCACAAGAAATGTTTGTTTTGTTCGATTACGTCCATATTTATGTCCAAATACTCCCGTTTTGTTCGCGCTTTTAGTTCACTGTTCCAAAGGCATAATGCGCGAGCACAAAATCCAGACGAAAAGTCAAGAGTTCCATTACAGTTTGAAGAAACATGTCAAACGATGTTTACAATCAATCCTTAGGGTCTTTTTATAATAAATCTTCAATAATATTCCAACCGGACAATAGCGTATTCATTACAGAGGAAAAAGAGGGAACACCGCGCAGTAAACAACTGATTGGCCTCAGCCTAGTCCACTCGTTGAAACAGCTCTTACTCGACACCCTTCCACAATAGAAGCCTCAAACAACTTTCTAAAGACTGTTGACATCTGCTGGAAGCCTTGGGAAGTGCAATCTGGCCCCATAGACACAGCATATTGGATAGGCAATCAGTTAAATGAAACTTCAAACCTCAGATTTCCCACTTCCTGGTTGGATTTGTCTCAGGTTTTCGCCTGCCATATGAGTTCTGTTATACTCACAGACATCATTCAAACAGTTTTAGAAACTTCAGAGTGTTTCTATCCAATACTAATAATTTGCATATATTAGCATCTGGGACAGAGTAGCGGCAGTTTACTCTGGGAACATTATTCATCCAAGCTACTCAATACTGTCCCCCTATCACCAAGAAGTTAAAGGTGACCAAGTAATTCTGCCATCTAACCTCAAACAGTTCATAAATGACCTTGTACAGCAAACCAAAGACAATCTAATCAATAATACGTTGAGGATGATACAATAGAACAATGTACCAGAAAACAGGCCACAATAGACTCCCAGAAGGACTGTACCGACTGGCTCACCTTTTTTGCTCCGCTGTAGAATGTCGTTAGCCTCTTTCAGCGTGACACCGGCTGGGGCCACCACTAGCTCCTCCCTCTTAGTCATGGCCTCCTCCAGTGGTCGGCTGTGGTCCTTCTCGGAGAGGAAGTCGATGTCTCTGGAGGTGATGATGCCCACCAGCTTGCTGCCCATCTTGCCAGTCTCGGTGACAGGGATGCCAGAGAAGCCGTGGCGAGTCTTGGCCTCGAACACGTCCCCCACCGTGTGACGCGGGCTCATTACAAGAGGGTCTGTGATGAAGCCCTGCTCAAACCTCTGGACAAACAACAAATATCTGTTAATAAACCATTGTGTGTATAGATGCACCGCAAACCATTTAATACCAATCAATATAAAATGATGCAAGTCATTAACTACAAAGGGTAAATGCTTTGATAGGCGTTTATGGGGTCTCACCTTAACCTTGCGGACCTCGTTGGCTTGGAATTCAGGGGTGCAGTTGTGATGGATGAGGCCGATGCCTCCCATGAGCTAAAGGCATTCAAAAACACCCGACAAATTAAACACACTTTTGGGAGACGGAATACAGTTTATGGTACGTTTCCCCCCAGCAACACAAAACACTTAGATTGGGGCAGATGTGGAAAGCACACAGTAATTTCTAGCATAGAGGACACACATATATATATATTTTACTGGCTCGAATGTCAGGCTGCAAGGTCTCACCGCCATGGCGATGGCCATCGATGACTCTGTGACTGTGTCCATCGGGGAGGAGATGAGAGGCGTCTTCAGGGTGATCTTCCTGGTCAGGGCAGAGGTCAGATCCTGGTGGAGAAAGTAAGGAGGATATCTTGGCTCAATAACCCACAACATGTTCAGGAAATCAGTCACTCAGCACAATAGATAATATTAAATCAAATCAAAGTTTATTTGTCACATGTGCTGAATACAACAGGTGTAGTAGACCTTACAGTGAAATGCTTACTTACAAGCTCTAAACAATAGTGCAAAAAAGGTATTAGGTGAACAATAGGCAAGTAAAGAAATAAAACAGTAAAAAGACAGGTTATATACAGTAGTGAAGCTATAAAAGGAGCGAGGCTACATACAGACATGGTTAGTCAGGCTGATTGAGGTAGTATGTACATGTAGACATGGTTAAAGTGACTATGCATATATGTTGAACAGAGAGTAGCAGTAGAGTAAAAGAGGGGTTGGCGGGTGGTGACCATCATTGCTTGTAATGGTAAAGGTTGCTTTCTCCGTTGTCCACTAGGGGGCAGACATGCTCCAACAAGCAAATTTGTCCTATGTGGATTGGCCTAAGGAAAATGACAGCTTTTGGTCACGGCTCTCAGGCATGTTTCCAATGGCTGACTGGACGATGAGTCTCAAAGTCTCAGACGAGAGTTGCAACAGCAAGTAAAGAACATGCAACTGGAAAGCAGACATCGCCATCTAGCCTAAACGTAAATTATCTCATTTTATCTGGGCTCCCGAGTGACGCAGCAGTGTAAGGTACTGCATCTCAGTGCACGAGGCATTACTGCAGTCCCTGGTTCGAATCCAGGCTGCATCACATCCGGCCGTGATTAGGAGTCCCATAGGACAGCGCACAATTGGCCCAGCATCATCCGGGCTAGGTCGTCACTGTAAATAAGAATTTGTTCTTAACTAACTTGCCTAGTTAAATAAATGTAAAAAATAAATAAATGTATAAACCTGTCATCAGAGAGACAAGACCGATGTTGCTTTGACTAAACTGATGCATGTGACTGAGGGGACCCAAGTCTTTCTGGAGACGTTTTTGCACAATCAGTTTCTAACAAGGTCACGGCCTATCTGCCAACACACTGGGAAAGTTCCCTTTTCTAAAATAAAACAATCACGGCCACTTCCACAGTCTTCTCAGCTGGGAGGGAAAACATGGCATGAGAAAACCATGAGAAAACCAGAGTGTGCATTTTATGACATCAAGAGCTGTCCTCCCTCATCTTTGGCAAAAGTAAACTACCATACCAACTATTGTGTTTCTGAAATGGGGGGGTGAAGAAAAAGGCTGGACACTGGCAGCCATTTTGTTAGCTCAACTGCACCACCCTGCCAAATTCTACTAACCTTTAAAATGGAGAGACCACCTCTGCACATGGTGTGACCAGCAATAATTTCCCCATTGAAACACCAGACAGAGGCCCACCTCACACGTATAAAACATCACTGTGTGGAAGAGGGTGGGGGCGTCTATTTTAAACTAGTCTAAACAAATATTATTGCATGAACTTTGACTGTATTCACAGTTGAGGCAGACAAACACAGGCTCGTCCAAGTTACCAGACTGACTCCACCGTCAAGAAAATAGACCAGGTTACAACCCTACGGAGACTACCCACAACGCCACGGCAACAACGCAGACAGGCACCTTCCACAGCAACAAGGGCTGTGTTCTAGTCTGGACAAAAAAGGAGATTAGAGATATCAATTAGATTAAAAACTCCTGATGGACGAGAGAGAAGGGCAGGGGGATTTCACATAAAGCCTGAGATTAACACTCACATCATCCCCTGAGAGAAGAGTGAGCAACCAACCAACCAGGCACAACCGTAAACAGAGAGAGACAGAAAGACAGAGAGACCAGATGTGGGAGGCCATCTTGGTAAAAAATAGGGTGGCTAGGAGGTTAGGGATGACGAAGGAAGCTGAGAGCAAAAAAATATTTTTGGAAAAGCTGCAATTACAGAATGAGGTTTTGGCTTTGAATGCAGAGGGTGGTTTGTGCATCTGTGTGGACACAGCATACTGTAAAAGGCTTTGGTTTGTGCATCTGTGTGGACACAGCATACCGTAAAAGGCTTTGGTTTGTGCATCTGTGTGGACACAGCATACCGTAAAAGGCTTTGGTTTGTGCATCTGTGTGGACACAGCATACTGTAAAGAGGCTTTGGTTTGTGCATCTGTGTGGACACAGCATACCGTAAAAGGCTTTGGTTTGTGCATCTGTGTGGACACAGCATACCGTAAAAGGCTTTGGTTTGTGCATCTGTGTGGACACAGCATACCGTAAAAGGCTTTGGTTTGTGCATCTGTGTGGACACAGCATACTGTAAAGAGGCTTTGGTTTCAGAAGTGGCTCTGGCAAGGAGTGTCTGCTGAAATAATAAGGAATGTGTAGGAAGCAATACTGCTCCCACTTGGTGCACCCATAGTCATTATCCCTGTAGTTTTCAGAGATCTGGAAGGACCAGTCTGGGGCGGCAGGTAGCCTACTGGTTAGAGCGTAGGGGTGGCAGGTAGCCTAGTGGTTACAGTGTAGGGGTGGCAGGTAGCCTAGTGGTTAGAGTGTAGGGGTGGCAGGTAGCCTAGTGGTTAGAGTGTAGGGGCGGCATGTAGCCTAGTGGTTATGGTGTAGGGGCGGCATGTAGCCTAGTGGTTATGGTGTAGGGGTGGCAGGTAGCCTAGTGGTTAGAGTGTAGGGGCGGCATGTAGCCTAGTGGTTATGGTGTAGGGGCGGCATGTAGCCTAGTGGTTATGGTGTAGGGGCGGCATGTAGCCTAGTGGTTATGGTGTAGGGGCGGCATGTAGCCTAGTGGTTATGGTGTAGGGGCGGCATGTAGCCTAGTGGTTATGGTGTTATGGTGGGGCGGCATGTAGCCTAGTGGTTATGGTGTAGGGGCGGCATGTAGCCTAGTGGTTATGGTGTAGGGGCGGCATGTAGCCTAGTGGTTATGGTGTAGTGGTTATGGGTGGCATGTAGCCTAGTGGTTATGGTGTAGGGGCGGCATGTAGCCTAGTGGTTATGGTGTAGGGGCGGCATGTAGCCTAGTGGTTATGGTGTAGGGGCGGCATGTAGCCTAGTGGTTATGGTGTAGGGGCGGCATGTAGCCTAGTGGTTATGGTGTAGGGGCGGCATGTAGCCTAGTGGTTATGGTGTGGACCCGGTGGAGATGGTGGTCCTCAGGGAGATTCACAGAATATGACCTGATCATGAGGGCGCTGAGGTAAGACTAAACCAACGCACGTTTATGTTTCAGACGTGGTGTGTTTCAGGACAGAATCTTAAGATTTACATCTAAGGTTACTGATAGTTAGTTCTGCATAAAAGTGAAATTGTCTGACTGGTCAGTTTTAGTACTGATAATAGACAAGTAACGTTAGCTACCTTGCTTTCAGTTATCCCATTCATAGTTATAAAATATGGCGTATTTTTGTAGGCACTAACTCCACCATGGTTAGTAAACTAGACCAACGAAAAAATCACAACAAGGGAGAAGTTGCCATATTTATACAATAAACACTTTTCCATAACGTTATTGAGCCAATGAATATCATAGTAACTTGTAATGACGTTAGAATCTATTAAAACTTTATTATTGAAACTATTACACTCAACTGAACGACTTGATTAGTGTAGTGTTAGCTAGCTACATAGTTGTCTTTGCTGTCTTCATATCCAAGATAATTGTGTAGTTTAGAGCGTGTAGTCTTAGAGTGATTATCTTAATTTACTGAGGTTAGCTAGCCAGCTATTTGTCGTCCTTAACGTAGGAGACACTGCTAGCTAGCCAACGTCTACCGAATAGAACAACCCGGTCGCATTCCGCTTCGCTCCACAGGTAGTATCACATTTTTCATTTCATTTCATTACAGCACAACGATTTGATTTGTTTGATCGTAGCTAGCTACATAGCTAGCTACATAGCCGTCTGTGTATCAAAGATAATTGTTGTCGTTCTTTTAACGCAACGTAACGTAATCAACACTGCTAGCTAGCCAGCTAGCCCCCGAATAGCAGCACTGTAGAAACTATTACACTCAACGGAACAACTTGATTAGTGTAGTGTCAACAACGCAGCCACTGCCAGCTAGCCTACAAAGTCAACAACGCAGCCACTGCCAGCTAGCCTACTTCAGCAGTACTGTATCATTTTAATCATTTTAGTCAATAAGATTCTTGCTACGTAAGCTTAACTTTCTGAACATTTGAGACGTGTAGTCCACTTGTCATTCCAATCTCCTTGCATTAGCGTAGCCTCTTCTGTAGCCTGTCAACTATGTGTCTGTCTATCCCTGTTCTCTCCTCTCTGCACAGACCATACAAACGCTCCACACCGCGTGGCCGCTGCCACCCTAATCTGGTGGTCCCAGCGCACGACCCACGTGGAGTTCCAGGTCTCCGGTAGCCTCTGGAACTGCCGATCTGCAGCCAACAAGGCAGAGTTCATCTCAGCCTATGCCTCCCTCCAGTCCCTCGACTTCTTGGCACTGACAGAAACATGGATCACCACAGATAACACTGCTACTCCTACTGCTCTCTCTTCGTCCGCCCACGTGTTCTCGCACACCCCGAGAGCTTCTGGTCAGCGGGGTGGTGGCATCGGGATCCTTATCTCTCCCAAGTGGTCATTCTCTCTTTCTCCCCTTACCCATCTGTCTATCGCCTCCTTTGAATTTCATGCTGTCACAGTTACCAGCCCTTTCAAGCTTAACATCCTTATCATTTATCGCCCTCCAGGTCCCCTCGGAGAGTTCATCAATGAGCTTGATGCCTTGATAAGCTCCTTTCCTGAGGACGGCTCACCTCTCACAGTTCTGGGCGACTTTAACCTCCCCACGTCTACCTTTGACTCATTCCTCTCTGCCTCCTTCTTTCCACTCCTCTCCTCTTTTGACCTCACCCTCTCACCTTCCCCCTACTCACAAGGCAGGCAATACGCTCGACCTCATCTTTACTAGATGCTGTTTTTCCACTAACCTCATTGCAACTCCCCTCCAAGTCTCCGACCACTACCTTGTATCCTTTTCCCTCTCGCTCTCATCCAACACTTCCCACACTGCCCCTACTCGGATGGTATCGCGCCGTCCCAACCTTCGCTCTCTCTCCCCGCTACTCTCTCCTCTTCCATCCTATCATCTCTTCCCTCTGCTCAAACCTTCTCCAACCTATCTCCTGATTCTGCCTCCTCAACCCTCCTCTCCTCCCTTTCTGCATCCTTTGACTCTCTATGTCCCCTATCTTCCAGGCCGGCTCGGTCCTCCCCTCCCGCTCCGTGGCTTGACGACTCATTGCGAGCTCACAGAACAGGGCTCCGGGCAGCCGAGCGGAAATGGAGGAAAACTCGCCTCCCTGCGGACCTGGCATCCTTTCACTCCCTCCTCTCTACATTTTCCTCCTCTGTCTCTGCTGCTAAAGCCACTTTCTACCACTCTAAATTCCAAGCATCTGCCTCTAACCCTAGGAAGCTCTTTGCCACCTTCTCCTCCCTCCTGAATCCCCCCCCCCTCCTCCCTCTCTGCAGATGACTTCGTCAACCATTTTGAAAAGAAGGTCGACGACATCCGATCCTCGTTTGCTAAGTCAAACGACACCGCTGGTTCTGCTCACAGTGCCCTACCCTGTGCTCTGACCTCTTTCTCCCCTCTCTCTCCAGATGAAATCTCGCGTCTTGTGACGGCCGGCCGCCCAACAACCTGCCCGCTTGACCCTATCCCCTCCTCTCTTCTCCAGACCATTTCCGGAGACCTTCTCCCTTACCTCACCTCGCTCATCAACTTATCCCTGACCGCTGGCTACGTCCCTTCCGTCTTCAAGAGAGCGAGAGTTGCACCCCTTCTGAAAAAACCTACACTCGATCCCTCCGATGTCAACAACTACAGACCAGTATCCCTTCTTTCTTTTCTCTCCAAAACTCTTGAACGTGCCGTCCTTGGTCAGCTCTCCCGCTATCTCTCTCAGAATGACCTTCTTGATCCAAATCAGTCAGGTTTCAAGACTAGTCATTCAACTGAGACTGCTCTTCTCTGTATCACGGAGGCGCTCCGCACCGCTAAAGCTAACTCTCTCTCCTCTGCTCTCATCCTTCTAGACCTATCGGCTGCCTTCGATACTGTGAACCATCAGATCCTCCTCTCCACCCTCTCCGAGTTGGGCATCTCCGGCGTGGCCCACGCTTGGATTGCGTCCTACCTGACAGGTCGCTCCTACCAGGTGGCGTGGCGAGAATCTGTCTCCTCACCATGCGCTCTCACCACTGGTGTCCCCCAGGGCTCTGTTCTAGGCCCTCTCCTATTCTCACTATACACCAAGTCACTTGGCTCTGTCATAACCTCACATGGTCTCTCCTATCATTGCTATGCAGACGACACACAATTAATCTTCTCCTTTCCCCTTCTGATGACCAGGTGGCGAATCGCATCTCTGCATGTCTGGCAGACATATCAGTGTGGATGACGGATCACCACCTCAAGCTGAACTTCGGCAAGACGGAGCTGCTCTTCCTCCCGGGGAAGGACTGCCCGTTCCATGATCTCGCCATCACGGTTGACAACTCCATTGTGTCCTCCTCCCAGAGCGCTAAGAACCTTGGCGTGATCCTGGACAACACCCTGTCGTTCTCAACTAACATCAAGGCGGTGGCCCGTTCCTGTAAGTTCATGCTCTACAACATCCGCAGAGTACGACCCTGCCTCACACAGGAAGCGGCGCAGGTCCTAATCCAGGCACTTGTCATCTCCCGTCTGGATTACTGCAACTCGCTGTTGGCTGGGCTCCCTGCCTGTGCAATTAAACCCCTACAACTCATCCAGAACGCCGCAGCCCGTCTAGTGCTCAACCTTCCCAAGTTCTCTCACGTCACCCCGCTCCTCCGCTCTCTCCACTGGCTTCCAGTTGAAGCTCGCATCCGCTACAAGACCATGGTGCTTGCCTACGGAGCTGTGAGGGGAACGGCACCTCAGTACCTCCAGGCTCTGATCAGGCCCTACACCCAAATAAGGGCACTGCGTTCATCCACCTCTGGCCTGCTCGCCTCCCTACCACTGAGGAAGTACAGTTCCCGCTCAGCCCAGTCAAAACTGTTCGCTGCTCTGGCTCCCCAATGGTGGAACAAACTCCCTCACGACGCCAGGACAGCGGAGTCAATCACCACCTTCCGGAGACACCTGAAACCCCACCTCTTTAAGGAATACCTAGGATAGGATAAAGTAATCCTTCTCACCCCCCTTCCCCCCTTAAAATATGTAGATGCACTATTGTAAAGTGGCTGTTCCACTGGATGTCATAAGGTGAATGCACCAATTTGTAAGTCGCTCTGGATAAGAGCGTCTGCTAAATGACTTAAATGTAATGTAAATGTAATGTAAATGTAGGGGTGGCAGGTAGCCTAGTGGTTAGAGCGTAGGGGCGGCATGTAGCCTAGTGGTTATGGTGTAGGGGTGGCAGGTAGCCTAGTGGTTAGAGCGTAGGGGCGGCATGTAGCCTAGTGGTTATGGTGTAGGGGTGGCATGTAGCCTAGTGGTTATGGTGTAGGGGTGGCATGTAGCCTAGTGGTTATGGTGTAGGGGTGGCAGGTAGCCTAGTGGTTATGGTGTAGGGGTGGCAGGTAGCCTAGTGGTTAGAGCGTAGGGGTGGCATGTAGCCTAGTGGTTAGAGCGTAGGGGTGGCAGGTAGCCTAGTGGTTAGAGTGTAGGGGTGGCAGGTAGCCTAGTGGTTAGAGTGTAGGGGTGGCAGGTAGCCTAGTGGTTAGAGTGTAGGGGTGGCAGGTAGCCTAGTGGTTAGAGTGTAGGGGTGGCAGGTAGCCTAGTGGTTAGAGTGTAGGGGTGGCAGGTAGCCTAGTGGTTAGAGTGTAGGGGTGGCAGGTAGCCTAGTGGTTAGAGTGTAGGGGTGGCAGGTAGCCTAGTGGTTAGAGTGTAGGGGTGGCAGGTAGCCTAGTGGTTAGAGCGTAGGAGCCTAGTGGTTAGAGCGTAGGAGCCTAGTGGTTAGAGAGTAGGAGCCTAGTGGTTAGAGAGTAGGAGCCTAGTGGTTAGAGCGTAGGAGCCTAGTGGTTAGAGCGTAGGAGCCTAGTGGTTAGAGCGTAGGAGCCTAGTGGTTAGAGCGTAGGAGCCTAGTGGTTAGAGCGTAGGAGCCTAGTGGTTAGAGCGTAGGAGCCTAGTGGTTAGAGCGTAGGAGCCTAGTGGTTAGAGCGTAGGAGCCTAGTGGTTAGAGCGTAGGAGCCTAGTGGTTAGAGCGTAGGAGCCTAGTGGTTAGAGCGTAGGAGCCTAGTGGTTAGAGCGTAGGGGCCTAGTGGTTAGAGCGTAGGAGCCTAGTGGTTAGAGCGTAGGAGCCTAGTGGTTAGAGCGTAGGAGCCTAGTGGTTAGAGCGTAGGAGCCTAGTGGTTAGAGCATAGGAGCCTAGTGGTTAGAGCGTAGGAGCCTAGTGGTTAGAGCGTAGGGGCCTAGTGGTTAGAGCGTAGGGGCCTAGTGGTTAGAGCGTAGGAGCCTAGTGGTTAGAGCGTAGGGGCCTAGTGGTTAGAGCGTAGGAGCCTAGTGGTTAGAGCGTAGGGGCCTAGTGGTTAGAGCGTAGGGGCCTAGTGGTTAGAGCGTAGGGGCCTAGTGGTTAGAGCGTAGGGGCCTAGTGGTTAGAGCGTAGGGGCCTAGTGGTTAGAGCGTAGGAGCCTAGTGGTTAGAGCGTAGGGGCGGCAGGTAGCCTAGTGTTTTTTTGTTGTTGTTTTTTTTCACCTTTATTTAACCAGGTAGGCAAGTTGAGAACAAGTTCTCATTTACAATTGCGACCTGGCCAAGATAAAGCAAAGCAGTTCGACAGATACAACGACACAGAGTTACACATGGAGTAAAACAAACATACAGTCAATAATACAGTATAAACAAGTCTATATACAATGTGAGCAAATGAGGTGAGAAGGGAGGTAAAGGCAAAAAAGGCCATGGTGGCAAAGTAAATACAATATAGCAAGTAAAACACTGGAATGGTAGTTTTGCAATGGAAGAATGTGCAAAGTAGACATAAAAATAATGGGGTGCAAAGGAGCAAAATAAATAAATAAATTAAATACAGTTGGGAAAGAGGTAGTTGTTTGGGCTAAATTATAGGTGGGCTATGTACAGGTGCAGTAATCTGTAAGATGCTCTGACAGTTGTTGCTTAAAGCTAGTGAGGGAGATAAGTGTTTCCAGTTTCAGAGATTTTTGCAGTTCGTTCCAGTCACTGGCAGCAGAGAACTGGAAGGAGAGGCGGCCAAAGAAAGAATTGGTTTTGGGGGTGACCAGAGAGATATACCTGCTGGAGCGTGTGCTACAGGTGGGAGATGCTATGGTGACCAGCGAGCTGAGATAAGGGGGGACTTTACCTAGCAGGGTCTTGTAGATGACATGGAGCCAGTGGGTTTGGCGACGAGTATGAAGCGAGGGCCAGCCAACGAGAGCGTACAGGTCGCAATGGTGGGTAGTATATGGGGCTTTGGTGACAAAACGGATTGCACTGTGATAGACTGCATCCAATTTGTTGAGTAGGGTATTGGGAGGCTATTTTGTAAATGACATCGCCAAAGTCGAGGATTGGTAGGATGGTCAGTTTTACAAGGGTATGTTTGGCAGCATGAGTGAAGGATGCTTTGTTGCGAAATAGGAAGCCAATTCTAGATTTAACTTTGGATTGGAGATGTTTGATATGGGTCTGGAAGGAGAGTTTACAGTCTAACCAGACACCTAAGTATTTGTAGTTGTCCACGTATTCTAAGTCAGAGCCGTCCAGAGTAGTGATGTTGGACAGGTGGGTAGGTGCAGGTAGCGATCGGTTGAAGAGCATGGATTTAGTTTTACTTGTATTTAAGAGCAATTGGAGGCCACGGAAGGAGAGTTGTATGGCATTGAAGCTTGCCTGGAGGGTTGTTAACACAGTGTCCAAAGAAGGGCCGGAGGTATACAGAATGGTGTCGTCTGCGTAGAGGTGGATCAGGGACTCACCAGCAGCAAGAGCGACCTCATTGATGTATACAGAGAAGAGAGTCGGTCCAAGAATTGAACCCTGTGGCACCCCCATAGAGACTGCCAGAGGTCCGGACAGCAGACCCTCCGATTTGACACACTGAACTCTATCAGAGAAGTAGTTGGTGAACCAGGCGAGGCAATCATTTGAGGAACCAAGGCTGTCGAGTCTGCCGATGAGGATGTGGTGGTTGACAGAATCGAAAGCCTTGGCCAGATCAATGAATACGGCTGCACAGTAATGTTTCTTATCGATGGCGGTTAAGATATCGTTTAGGACCTTGAGCGTGGCTGAGGTGCACCCATGACCAGCTCTGAAACCAGATTGCATAGCAGAGAAGGTATGGTTAGATTTGAAATGGTCGGTAATCTGTTTGTTGACTTGGCTTTCGAAGACCTTAGAAAGGCATGGTAGGATAGATATAGGTCTGTAGCAGTTTGGGTCAAGAGTGTCCCCCCCTTTGAAGAGGGGGATGACCGCAGCTGCTTT
This sequence comes from Oncorhynchus gorbuscha, assembly GCF_021184085.1. Lineage (NCBI taxonomy): Eukaryota > Metazoa > Chordata > Actinopteri > Salmoniformes > Salmonidae > Oncorhynchus > Oncorhynchus gorbuscha. Next base: position 8,702,628 of record NC_060186.1, read on the forward strand.
CCAATCTTTGGGAATCTCAGACGACACGAAAGAGAGGTTGAACAGGCTAGTAATAGGGGTGGCAACAATTTCGGCAGATAATTTTAGAAAGAAAGGGTCCAGATTGTCTAGCCCGGCTGATTTGTAGGGGTCCAGATTTTTCAGCTCTATCAGAACATCAGCAGAATGGATGGCAGGCATTTTTAAAAAATATCCAGGCATCCTCTACTGACGGGATGAGATCAATATCCTTCCAGGATACCCCGGCCAGGTCGATTAGAAAGGCCTGCTCGCTGAAGTGTTTCAGGGAGCGTTTTACAGTGATGAGTGGAGGTCGTTTGACCGCTGACCCATTACGGATGCAGGCAATGAGGCAGTGATCGCTGAGATCTTGGTTGAAGACAGCAGAGGTGTATTTAGAGGGGAAGTTGGTTAGGATGATATCTATGAGGGTGCCCGTGTTTAAGGATTTGGGGGGGTACCTGGTAGGTTCATTGATAATTTGAGTGAGATTGAGGGCATCAAGTTTAGATTGTAGGATGGCTGGGGTATTAAGCATGTTCCAGTTTAGGTCGCCTAGCAGCACGAGCTCTGAAGATAGATGGGGGGCAATCAGTTCACATATGGTGTCCAGAGCACAGCTGGGGGCAGAGGGTGGTCTATAGCAGGCGGCAACGGTGAGAGACTTGTTTTTAGAGAGGTGGATTTTTAGAAGTAGAAGTTCAAATTGTTTGGGTACAGACCTGGATAGTAGGACAGAACTCTGCAGGCTATCTTTGCAGTAGATTGCAACACCGCCCCCTTTGGCAGTTCTATCTTGTCTGAAAATGTTGTAATTTGGAATTAAAATTTCAGAATTTTTGGTGGTCTTCCTAAGCCAGGATTCAGACACAGCTAGAACATCCGGGTTGGCAGAGTGTGCTAAAGCAGTGAATAGAACAAACTTAGGGAGGAGGCTTCTAATGTTAACATGCATGAAACCAAGGCTATTACGGTTACAGAAGTCATCAAAAGAGAGCGCCTGGGGAATAGGAGTGGAGCTAGGCATTGCAGGGCCTGGATTCACCTCTACATCGCCAGAGGAACATAGGAGGAGAAGAATAAGGGTACGGCTAAAAGCAATAAGAATTGGTCGTCTAGAACGTCTGGAACAGAGAGTAAAAGGAGGTTTCTGGGGGCAATAAAATAGCATCAAGGTATAATGTACAGACAAAGGTATGGTAGGATGTGAATACAGTGGAGGTAAACCTAGGTATTGAGTGATGAAGAGAGAGATATTGTCTCTAGAAACATCATTGAAACCAGGAGATGTCATTGCATGTGTGGGTGGTGGAACTAATACATTGGATAATGTATAGTGAGCAGGACTAGAGGCTCTACAGTGAAATAAGCCAATAAACACTAACCAGAACAGCAATGGACAAGACATATTGACATTAAGGAGAGGCATCCTTAGTCGAGTGATCAAAAGAGTCCAGAGAGTGGAGTGGTTGGTTTCGGGGTCAAGGCGATTTAGACAGCTAGCCAGGACATCGGTAGCAAGCTAGCATAGGAAGGGGGTCTGTTGTTAGCCACCTCTTGCGTTCCGTCAGTAGATTAGTGGGTTTAGAGCGTAGGGGCGGCAGGTAGCCTAGTGGTTAGAGCGTAGGAGCGGCAGGTAGCCTAGTGGTTAGAGCGTAAGGGCGGCAGGTAGCCTAGTGGTTAGAGTGTAGGGGAGGCAGGTAGCCTAGTGGTTAGAGTGTAGGGTCAGTAACCAGCAGGTAGCCTAGTGGTTAGAGTGTAGGGCCAGTAACCGGCAGGTAGCCAAGTGGTTAGAGTGTAGGGGCGGCAAGTAGCCTAGTGGTTAGAGCGTTGGGCCAGTAACCAGCAGGCAGCCTAGTGGTTAGAGTATAGGGCCAGTAACCAGCAGGATGCCTAGTGATTAGAGCGTTGGGCCAGTAGCCAGCAGGTAGCCTAGTGATTAGAGTGTAGGGCCAGTAACCAACAAGTAGCCTAGAGGTTAGAGCGTTGGGCCAGTAACCAGCAGGTAGCCTAGTGGTTAGAGTGTAGGGGCGGCAAGTATCCTAGTGATTAGAGCGTTGGGCCAGTAACCAGCAGGTAGCCTAGTGATTAGAGTGTAGGGCCAGTAACCAGCAGGTAGCCTAGTGGTTAGAGTGTAGGGGCGGCAGGTAGCCTAGTGGTTAGAGCGTAGGGGCGGCAGGTAGCCTAGTGGTTAGAGCGTAGGGGCGGCAGGTAGCCTAGTGGTTAGAGCGTAGGAGCGGCAGGTAGCCTAGTGGTTAGAGCGTAAGGGCGGCAGGTAGCCTAGTGGTTAGAGCGTAAGGGCGGCAGGTAGCCTAGTGGTTAGAGTGTAGGGGAGGCAGGTAGCCTAGTGGTTAGAGTGTAGGGTCAGTAACCAGCAGGTAGCCTAGTGGTTAGAGTGTAGGGCCAGTAACCGGCAGGTAGCCAAGTGGTTAGAGTGTAGGGGCGGCAAGTATCCTAGTGATTAGAGCGTTGGGCCAGTAACCAGCAGGTAGCCTAGTGATTAGAGTGTAGGGCCAGTAACCAGCAGGTAGCCTAGTGGTTAGAGTGTAGGGGCGGCAGGTAGCCTAGTGGTTAGAGTGTAGGGGCGGCAAGTAGCCTAGTGGTTAGAGTGTATGGGGCGGCAGGTAGCCTAGTGGTTAGAGCGTAGGGGCGGCAGGTAGCCTAGTGGTTAGAGCGTAGGGGCGGCAGGTAGCCTAGTGGTTAGAGCGTAGGGGCGGCAGGTAGCCTAGTGGTTAGAGCGTAGGGGCGGCAGGTAGCCTAGTGGTTAGAGCGTAGGGGCGGCAGGTAGCCTAGTGGTTAGAGCGTAGGGGCGGCAGGTAGCCTAGTGGTTAGAGCGTAGGGGCGGCAGGTAGCCTAGTGGTTAGAGCGTAGAGGCAGCAGGTAGCCTAATGGTTAGAGCGTAGGGGCGGCACGTAGCCTAGTGGTTAGAGCGTAAGGGCGGCACGTAGCCTAGTGGTTAGAGCGTAGGGGCGGCAGGTAGCCTAGTGTTTAGAGCGTAAGGGCAGGAGGTAGCCTAGTGGTTAGAGTGTAGGGGCGGCAGGTAGCCTAGTGGTTAGAGTGTAGGGGCGGCAAGTAGCCTAGTGGTTAGAGTGTAGGGGCGGCAAGTAGCCTAGTGGTTAGAGTGTAGGGTCAGTAACCAGCAGGTAGCCTAGTGGTTAGAGTGTAGGGTCAGTAACCAGCAGGTAGCCTAGTGGTTAGAGTGTAGGGCCAGTAACCTAGTGGTAGCCTAGTGGTTAGGTAGTGTGATTAGAGCGTTGGGCCAGTAACCAGCAGGCAGCCTAGTGATTAGAGTGTAGGGCCAGTAACCAGCGGGTAGCCTAGTGATTAGAGCGTTGGGCCAGTAACCAGAAGGTAGCCTAGTGGTTAGAGCGTTGGGCCAGTAACCAGCAGGTAGCCTAGTGGTTAGAGAGTAGCCTAGTGGTTAGAGCGTTGGGCCAGTAACCAGCAGGTAGCCAGTGGTTAACCAGTAACCAGCAGGTAGCCTAGTGATTAGAGTATCCTAGTGATTAGAGCGTTGGGCCAGTAACCAGCAGGTAGCCTAGTGATTAGCGTTGGGCCAGTAACCAGAAGGTAGCCTAGTGGTTAGAGCGTTGGGCCAGTAACCAGCAGGTAGCCTAGTGGTTAGAGCGTTGGGCCAGTAACCAGCAGGTAGCCTAGTGGTTAGAGCGTTGGGCCAGTAACCAGCAGGTAGCCTAGTGGTTAGAGCGTTGGGCCAGTAACCAGCAGGTAGCCTAGTGGTTAGAGCGTTGGGCCAGTAACCAGCAGGTAGCCTAGTGGTTAGAGTGTAGGGGCGGCAAGTATCCTAGTGATTAGAGCGTTGGGCCAGTAACCAGCAGGTAGCCTAGTGATTAGAGTGTAGGGCCAGTAACCAGCAGGTAGCCTAGTGGTTAGAGCGTAGGGCCAGTAACCAGCAGGTAGCCTAGTGGTTAGAGCGTTGGGCCAGTAACCAGCAGGTAGCCTAGTGGTTAGAGTGTAGGGCCAGTAACCAGCAGATAGCCTAGTGATTAGAGCGTTGGGCCAGTAACCAGCAGGTAGCCTAGTGGTTAGAGTGTAGGGCCAGTAACCAGGAGGTAGCCTAGTGGTTAGAGCGTTGGGCCAGTAACCAGCAGGTAGCCTAGTGGTTAGAGTGTAGGGGCGGCAGGTAGCCTAGTGGTTAGAGTATAGGGGCGGCAAGTAGCCTAGTGGTTAGAGTGTAGGGCCAGTAACCAGCAGGCAGCCTAGTGATTAGAGCGTTGGGCCAGTAACCAGCAGGTAGCATAGTGATTAGAGCGTTGGGCCAGTAACCAGCAGGTAGCCTAGTGGTTTGAGCGTTGGGCCAGTAACCAGCAGGTAGCCTAGTGGTTAGAGCGTTGGGCCAGTAACCAGCAGGTAGCCTAGTGGTTAGAGCGTTGGGCCAGTAACCTGCAGGTAGCCTAGTGGTTAGAGCGTTGGGCCAGTAAACAGCAGGTAGCCTAGTGGTTAGAGCGTTGGGCCAGTAACCAGCAGGTAGCCTAGTGGTTAGAGCGTTGGGCCAGTAACCAGCAGGTAGCCTAGTGGTTAGAGCGTTGGGCCAGTAACCAGCAGGTAGCCTAGTGGTTAGAGCGTTGGGCCAGTAACCAGCAGGTAGCCTAGTGGTTAGAGCGTTGGGCCAGTAACCAGCAGGTAGCCTAGTGGTTAGAGCGTTGGGCCAGTAACCAGCAGGTAGCCTAGTGGTTAGAGCGTTGGGCCAGTAACCAGCAGGTAGCCTAGTGGTTAGAGCGTTGGGCCAGTAACCAGCAGGTAGCCTAGTGGTTAGAGTGTAGGGCCAGTAACCAGAAGGTTGCTGGATCGAATCCCTGAGCTGACATGGTAAAAATTTTGTTTTTAAAATTTTTATTTAGTAGTTCTGCCCCGGAACAAGGGAGTTAACCTACTGTTCCCAGGTAGGCCGTCATTGTAAATAAGAATTTGTTCTTAACTGACTTGCCTAGTTATATAAAGGTTATATGAAAATGTAAAACTGGAGGACACTAACCAGTTCAACAGGCTAAGAGCAGCCTTCATCGTATGGCTTGTACCTACCCATTACTCTACCCCATTACTCTACCCCATTACTCTACCCCATTACTCTAAACACTTAAGAGGAATGGGATAGGGAAGAGGGTCTCAGAACAAAGTGGAATTGAGCCCATGAACAGAACAGTAGGCTGAAGCTTGGTCGAAGGGTAGTCTGTAGCTCAAAACCTATATTGAATTTTATTCGCTTTCTAGAAGTTCTTGACATTCAAAGAGAGGACTACTCACCACATCGTCTGAGGTAAAATCAATGAAGCCCGGCAGAATCAGGAAGTCGCTGAAAGACAGACAGAGCAAAAGGTCAGGGGTCAAGGTTCACAGGTTGTCATGACTAAAGAAAGATGGCTTAAGACAAGAGGACTACAATATTCATTGTGCAGTGCAATACAACTGCCAGCCAACTGGTGACAGTGGGTCAGAAGTGGCCTATTATAAACCCCTCACCCTTTCCCCCACCCAATTTCAACGTTTACAAGTACCTCCACCATGTTGGAGTTGGGTCCAAAGCAGGAAGTGTTGAAAGCCAAAAGGGGAATATGTGCAAATTAGCCCCTAGAACTGCCACTTCGACCGAGCCTGGTAACGATATAGGAAAAACTAGTTCTCGCAATGGTTGAGGAGTCTGACCCGAAAGTTGCCTGTGATATACATTTGAATAAACTAAACTACAAGTGAGTTTGCGTTAAGAACTAAATAGAAAGTTTCTTGATCCCAAAAATGGTACGTTCATAAGTTCGCCCTCTAGTGATCGCTGATCAAGCTGCCCCTTCCCTTTGCCTTGTCCTCTAGTCTAAAGAGAAACACTGTCTCACCCTGTTCGTCCAGTGCTTCACAAAAGCATCTGGGGTTCAACTTCATTTCTTACACTGTATGAACACAATGGCAGGCAGAGAGAGAGCGGTAGAGAGCATATGAAACAGAGGGAAAAAGGAGGATGATGTGTTTTTCAGATGGGTGGATCTGGTGGTTTGGCAGATGGGTGTGAAAACAGACAGACTGGACAGAGAGGGAGAGACGAATAAGTGAGTCTTTGTCTGAGAGAGAGAGATGGGGAAAAAGTGAAAACCAGAATAAGATGGAGGAGAACAGGAGAGAATGGCTCTAAAGCAGATAGAACGGGAGGAGCGAGCGAGAGAAACAAAAACACAGAGAGAGAATGGCCCCCTGTCCTTTATCACCCGTCAGACCATTCCTCTCTCTCCTCCGCCTGTGTGGGTGAAGAGATGGAGCCTAAAATATGTCTACCAAACGGGACAGGGAGGGGTCCGCCTGCAACCGCCAGACACCTCACAAACATCAACACAGTCTGGCACAGGGAGGCAGAGGGGAAAATATCTGCCAGCATTTAAGGAAACCACAAACCTCCACTGGTTCTGGATCAGCTCTCACTAGCCAGACCAACCCCTAACCAGCATGAGCCAAACAGTTATGACCATTCAACCACTAAGTAGAGAAAGTGGGTAGGTCTGATTTAGAGTGCACTTACCTGTCTAGTCTTGCACACTATTAATGTTTAAATATCTATTGCCTGACAGTTCTGTTATTAAAACCGCTTCTGGCCCTAGTAATGCTGGGTGCGACTTGATTCATCTTCATTTCATGCAGACAATTTGACACAAGCCTGGATAGCACTACTTCATAACGTGGTTCTACACTTCTGCAAAGGCAGTGCACTACACATGAAGAATTATGTCACGATTGTAATCTTTTCATTTCTCGTCCCTTTGCCACATAAGTGGATTGAGAATACAGTCTTCTACACCAATGTCCCGGGGGAGAATTGCGTTGGAGAGATGAGGGGGCTTGAACGGGGCTAATTAGAAGCCGAGGATGATTAGGTGGTTGTGATCATAAGACATCATCATGGAATCATCCCATGAAGCCATTGACAGAAAATGACTGCATTGATGAATTCTTTATGACAGGGGTAATATATGATAATAACACGCAGCAGAGTCGTCTGCAGTACTAGAAAATGTTGAGTTGCTGAAAGAACATTGATCCAGCTTGGTGAAATGGTCTTGAGACCCTGACAGAGCATCTCAGCTCACCCTGATCCAGCTTGGTGAAATGGTCTTGAGACCCTGACAGAGCATCTCAGCTCACCCTGATCCAGCTTGGAGAAATGGTCTTGAGACCCTGACAGAACATCTCAACTCACCCTGATCCAGCTTGGTGAAATGGCCTTGAGACCCTGACAGAGCATCTCAGCTCACCCTGATCCAGCTTGGTGAAATGGTCTTGAAACCCTGACAGAGCATCTCAGCTCACCCTGGCGAACACTTTCATAAGGGAGCGTGTATTCAGCTCCAGCGTGTTGGTGTGGACAGTAAACCTGCCAGATTAAAGCAGCAACAGGTAAGCAAACACCTCAAAGCCAGTAGGCCTTAGAGCCAGTGAGAATACATCTGGCTTTCTCAATTTATCTTGCCTTCGAATCCTTGCATCCCCGCCTCCCTCTCAAAATACATTGGAGAAGAAAGTCAGAGGGGAGTGACTTTAGACCCTCTCCTTTAATAGGGTTAAAAAGGAGCCGAGGAGATAGGGAAAGACAAATTGAGATTGAGCCACTGTCGCTACCGTCCTGGGTAGCCATGTTTGTGAGGCAGTTGTCTGTGGTTGCCATGGTGGAGACACAGCTGTATGATACAGGTAATACGGGCCCAGACTTCCTCTGATGTCGTCCCCCGAGACGCTCACATGACAGTACCTCGGGCTAGTCATGTGCTCTGCCTTGCCTTTAAGCAGGACGTGCTTCATTAAGGAGTGGAGGGACGCTCCGGTATCACACGCACCGCCTAATCAATTAACCCCTGTGAACTGGGACTAACTCTCCATTCAAATTTGTAATGTAAATAGTGAATACACTTATTGTGTGGATGTTAAGTCTGAACCATAACATTTAGCAGACGTTCTTATCCAGAGCAACTTACAGCAGCAATTAGGGTTCAACTGTAAGAAACAAAATGGTTGAGTTGTACCTGCTTCTTGTCTAAATAGTGTTTTTCTCACAAACGCCACATAATGAATGAATATATATAGATTTTTGTTTTTTACTTTTACCCCCCCCCCCCCTCCAATTTCATATTTCATTGGCAGTTACGGTCTTGTACAATTGCTGCAACTCCCCTACGGACTCTGTTTAGGCGAAGGTCAAGAGCCATGCATCCTCCGAAACACAACCCTGCCAAGCCGCACTGCTTCTTGACACACTGCTCGCTTATCCCGGAAGCCAGCTTCAGCAATGAGTCGGAGGAAAGACCGTCCAACTGGCTACCGTGTCAGCTTGCAAGCGCCCGGCTCGTCAGAGCACTGATGCACCATTTGGGAGGCCCTACGGTATCCATTTAATCTGTAACATAGGTTCCATACTAAATGGCACCCTATTCCCTATAGTCAAGAGTAATGCACTTTGTAGGGGACAGGGTACCATTTGGGACGGAGCCACATATAGTCAAAAGACATAGGCAACAACATCAACACAAGGACGTGAATGTTACTATATTTTAACAAGTAGGTGTTGGAAGCATTTTATAGCAGATAGTCATTTTTGTAAAGTCCTCTAGCCAGAGGTATGTTCAAGAAGCAAAACGATGCACAGAGTTTTGGGCAACAGTCTTGGGCAAAGGGGTGAAATTAGTGAAGTAGCTTGCTGTGGCAACATACCAATGCAATGACCGTCTGCCATATTGGGGCAGCCCAATGCATCGCTTGTTGAAATCAAGTTAGTTTTAAACAGAGTGAAAGTGGATTGAGGGTTATTCAGTGAAAGTAAAAACAAGTGAATATGAAATGAGCAGATAAAGGGCCTTAGGATATGAGTGCAGTCAGATGTCATTACTAGATAGATTAGATAGTGATTGAATGTCTCAAAGAATCAAATAGCAGTTCATGCACTATGATTCTTCAGAGCAGTTAAAGATGCAGTCATATCATTACCGGAAGCAAATATCATCCTATGGTGCAGATCAGGTTAATAAGCAATCAACCCCCACCACCCCTGTCCTACTCATTCATCTGTACAGATCAGTGTTTTTCTCAGCCAGCTAAAAGTTAAAATACAATTGGTGGCGAATGTGGTGTTTACTTCTGCCAAATTCATCAACAAGGTACTTTATTGATTCAAATCTATTTTTAATGGGACAATCATTTGCTTCCCCTATATGAACTCATCGTTTGGAGACAATAGGTTTTCACAGTATAGTGTATATAGTGTCAAAATGGTTGAAAAGTCAACCGTTTTACTCACTTGTAAGTCAACCCGTCGCCTTTAGAGCATAGCTCTTCTGCCGTTTGACCATCAGCGACAACAGACTGTTGTTGAGCAGATCTGCGATTCAAAACGTGTTGGCCATCATTACAAAGCGCCGCCCGCATATCGTCCATCATCGCTTGCGCTTAGGTTTGGACAGTTCGAGAGCGTACTTGCACAATACGGTTCTATTTGGCATTTGTATTGTGGTTGAACTGAACTTACTTGTAGGTGAGGCCGTCTCCAACGGAGAAAAGCTGTTGTGCGGAGAGTCCGTCTTCTGGGACATAGCCCGTACCACCACTGATCAGGTAATCAGCCATGCTGTCAAATGAAAAGGACGACAAGCAGGCATTAGATTGTAGCATTCGATGCATTTTCAAATATAATTAGCCATCAATAGATGAAGGGTTAAAAGGTGACGACGCTTTGCGCCTGTGAATGACTATTAGTTCTGAGTGATTAACCCAAAACGCTGGTGTTTTGTTGTTATTGTATTATTTAAACAAGGCATTTCGTTCAGGTTTCTTCTGTGATATCAATGCGCATATTGCGCAGTTTCTCTAGAGACAAATGATATCAAGCACGAACTGTTCAATGTAGTAGGGAGTTGTAGTTTCCAAAAGGCCAATATTCCTTATAGTTTAGCATGGAAAACATGGCATTTACCTATAATGACCATAATCCATTTCATGCCTACTTGTCCATTTGTGTTTCTTTTAGCTTGCCTCATTAAAGAGACAAGAAAGCTCGTTTGAAAGGAGAGCAGTTGCTTCACGAGGTACACTACACAACCAAAATTATGTGGACACCTGCTTGTCAAACATCTCATTCCAAAATGATGGGCATTTATACGGACACATTGCTGCTACAACAGCCTCCACTCATGAAAAACAGCCCCAGACCATTATTCATCCTCCACCAAACTTAACAGTTGGCACTATGCATTCAGGAAGGTAGCGTTCTTCTGGCATCCTCCAAACCCAGATTCGTCCATCGGACTGCCAGATGGTGAAGCATGATTCATCATTCCAGAGTCCAATGGCAGCAAGCTTAACACCACTCCAGCCAACGCTTGGCATTGTGCATGGTGATCGTGGGCTTGTGTGTGGCTACGCGACCATGGAAACCCATTTCATGAAGCTCCAGACGAACCGTTGACGTTGCTTCCAGAGACAGTTTGGAACTTGGTAGTGAGCGTTGCAACCGAGGACAGAATGTTTACACACTATGCGCTTCAGCACTCCTGCTTTGTGTTCTTGTGTGGCCTACCACTTCGTGGCTGATCCGTTTTTGCCCCCAGACGTTTCCACTTCACAATAACAGCACTTACAGATGACCAGGGCAGCTCTAGCAAGGCAGAAATTTAACTGCCTTATTGGAAAGGTAGCATCCTATAAAGGTGCCACGTTGAAAGTCACCGAGCTCTTCAGTAAAGCCATTCTACTGCCAATGTTTGTCTATTGAGGTTGTGTGGCTGTGTGCTCGATTTTATACACCTCTCAACAACGGGTGTGGCTAAAATAGCTGAATCCACTCATTTGAAGGTGTGTCCACATACACAAAAGTATCTCTACCTGAAATTGACAGTTGGTATTCAGCAGTCAAAAAAGTATGCCTTGTTTTACATTGAAGAAATACTCAAATTGTGATTTTGTCAGGCAGCAGCTCTATAGAGGTGAGATGACTTGAAATGAAATAGTCATCAAATAAAACAAATGTAATATACCAAACTGAAATATTGTATTGAAGTAAAATAATGTGAATAAATGGTTAAGTGATAAGCAGCCACTACCATCATGGACATTTCATCCACAGTTCATTATGTGTTGTTATTATCGAACCTGAAATCATGATTTCTTTAAATATTCAAACTGAAACCTAGCCGAACTTACAAACCCAGATCGCTGCGCCCTAACGACTATGCGTTTTCAAAATGTGGATGACCAACTAACATCTATAAGAAACCTTTCTATTAGAGGGGGCATGCTGGCAAAATATAGCCTGACGAAATTAACCCTTTCATGCACGGTTGTGTAAATATACATGCCTAAAATAGCAGCAGCACTAATGTTAAATAAAACACGTTGCTTTACATTTTTTCATGTTTATATATATTACAATTTACTGGATAAACACCAGGAAAATAGAGTAGTTCTTTATCTTTATTGCTTGTGGTGGCGGTCCATGCAAACAAAACAGCCATCAAGCGTGTTAAACAGTGATGTGTTCAGCAAAAACGTTTCCTTCAAGCACATATTTACCCAGACTACCTAGTGTTCTGGATAGCTGCTGAAAGGCAACCGTGAGCAATGCCTGTCAATACCGTAGCTAGCTACAGTAGTTAGCTAGCACTTACTAACGTTAACCGGCTACTGTACAGCTGAGTACCTAACAATGGTTTCAATGCCATGAGCCCAAAATACATGCGGGGAGAATAAAACATGGCTATATTAACGATTAATGACGAATCTAGCAAACTGTCCGCAGCCTAAGTATTTATAGATTTCCATCCATCATATGATGTCTTTAACATATCGTTTGCAATGCATTTTATCACCAAAGCTGCACTATAAATTAGCCATCTAATTTCTTGCCACGCAGGTCAAAATGATCCGTGCGTTATTCAGGAGCATGTGTCAGCTAGCGTTAGCCGGTTAGCAAGCTAACTAACATGTTTCAACTCATTACTGAAGATGCTCTGTATTCTATGCAATTAGCCACCTCACCACGTTCTTAGTCTTACTTACAGTTACCTAGTGTTAGCTACGTTAAGAAAATGTGACACAAAAAATCAATTCCAGCCCGTTTTCTACCTCTTGAAGCTGACCACGTTGAAGGTGTTCGGAAATGCGAACTTTCCAGCTGTAGCTAGCTAGCAAGTCCAAAATGAGCGGAAGCAATGTGTGCTTTCTCTATTGTGGAGGTAACCAACACACAACTAATCCCCTACTACAAACTCAAGTGATGATGCGAGGCTGGTCCAAAGTTGATTGCCTGTCGCTGCTAGTGTATCCGCGTTAATAAGAAGAAGAATATTTTCGCAGAAGCGTCGAAAACGGATGCGTCACATCCCCTCTCCTCCCACGTGGGGCGCTCATTGAATACGAAAACATGAGGGTAAAATCCCAACTCAATCACAGACTACAAATTAGTGAGATTATATGTCCTTGTAATTTATGTAATATACCTAATATGCAGAGTGCAGACCATACATCTTTTGGAGGAGAAAATCATGCATTTAGGCTACAGGGAAATTGGCACTATATTCTGGCAGTGCCAATGTCCATATATTATCATTTTATAACCCACATATAACCACATAAACAGCCCTCCTACCATCCGTTTTTGGATCAATCATAAATCATTCAAATGTGTAGAAATCAACTTTTATAATGCTTATCTACTTGTATTTTGACAAAACCCACAAATCAACTATTCTCAGATGGTTCCATGAGGTGCAACGTTTGGAGGTATTAACTGAACAGCACCACTGTCAGATTTACAAGTCACATGCAACCAGTTACTAGTAACCAATTATACGGCCGACAGTGGCATTTTCTAGTCTAGATTGACTTCAACTGACCAGTAGAGTCAGCCAGGATACATACCTCCTTTAAATAGCCTATATCACATTTGACACATTTACAGTAGATGAGGCTACACATTGACGGAATTTACCCTAATTTTCTCCTTCTGATCTTGAATATCGTGGCCTATGACTTTCACTTTCAAATACAGGACAGACTGTTTAAAACAGAAAGAGAGAATGGCCCCCTCCTTTATCATCTGTCGAGACCATTCAGATAATAAAAGCACAAAAGTCAATAGACCATTGGCGTTCAAGCTGACGGATTTGGGAGAATCAGACTGAATTATTTAGGCTTGGCCTATTGTGCTGTATGTTGACCTGTGAATCCACAAGCATTGCGTACCGAACAGTTCCACACTCTCCCATGTCTGTGATGGTTCAGGGTTGGGATGAGGAGCACACACACACACGTACACAGACATACACAGACAGATGAAGTAGACCTCCCTCACAAGCACACACCTTTGTAAAAGGAGGACGGACAGCTCACTGCTGTCAATACCATCAGTGGCTGACGGTAGTCACTGATAAACAATTGCAACCTACATTTTGTTCTTCCTTGTCACCATCGTTTTCTGGAGAGTGGAGAATTCTAACCCATGCACTCTTGATCCTGTGCATGAAATGGAGTGGGACTGCTGTCGCTGTGTCCACTCAACCAACACACAGATATTCAGAGCAAATAAAACCAAATGCATTTGTAATGGTGACTAGTGATCCACCCTGCATTAAAACAGAATTTACCCCAAGTACATTTATCATGGGGATGTATATTGTCCCTTGGCCTACTCCCTGTGTGGCACTATACCAGGAGCCCCTCGTCCAGTACTACGCAAAACACAGAGGGCCTTCCCAGCCTTGACAAGTACCAAGGTGATCTGGCGGGTACTGTGTCTGTGCTTGAGTTCATTGCTTTAAATGTGGGTCACCCACAATATGGGTCAGAGATTCCTCTATGCACACCCGGTGGCTATTTCAAGCATTGATTCAAACCAAATCCCATTAAGCTCTCCACCTGCTGCCCTAGCTGCAAGGCATAAGGGGGACCTGCCACTCCAAAAATAGCCTTGAGGCAGTTTCTGTTGTTTTGGCATCAGAGTAGGCCACTGAATCATAGCTTTTCAATGTGTTTAGGGGCCACGCTTAGAATGACTCGCCATAAACCATATAAGACACAGGCGTCCTAGAGCTTCATTATGGGCTAACAAGGAGATTTAACTTCAAGGTTATTGACAAGCCAGGCTAAACACAGGGCTATGTGGCAGTGTAAACTGATACTACTCAATGGGCTGTATTTACATATTGTAACCATGGTGAAAGCAGAGTAATGAAAAGTAGTCAAAACAAGTGGGAGGAACTAATGCCACAGCTCGAATGCTCATCAGTCAAATATACACTGAATATACAACAAATTAGAAACACCTGCTCTTTCCATGACATAGACTGACCAGGTGAATCCAGGTGAAAGCTATGATCCCTTATTGATGTCACTTATTACATCCACTTCAATCAGTGTAGATGAAGAGGAGACATTGAGACATTGATTGTGTATGTGTGCCATTGTGAATGGGCAAGACAAAATATTTAAGTACCTTTGAACAGGGTATGCTAGTAGGTGCGAGGCCACCGTTTTGAGTGTCTCAAGAAGTGCAATGCTGGGTTTTTCATGCTCAACAGTTTCCCGTGTGTATCAAGAATGGTCCACCACACAAAGGACATCCAACCAACTTGACTGTGGGAAGCATTGGAGTCAACATGGGCCAGCTTCCCTTTGGAACGCTTTCCACACCTTGTCCATGCCCCGACCAATTGAGACTGTTCTGAAGGCAAAACGGGGTGAAACTCACAGGAAGCTGCCGAGGGCAGGACAGCTCATAATAATGGCTGGAAGGGGGTAAATGGAATGGCATTAAACACATTAAAACCATGTGTTTGATATATTTGATACCATTGGCTCAAGTCAATATGCCCGTCCTCCCCAATTAGGTGCCACCAACCCCGTGTGGTGCAACTCTAACTCAGGTTGGATTTCAACATGAGTCAGCCCTAGAGTTGCTACGCTATTAAACTATTCTACATTTCAGCATGTATCTAAAAATCTTCTTTGCCTGGCCCTTCACTAATATGTTGTTCTTTTCAAATGGATGCCATAATCTTGCTTTGCCCAACTCACCTCTCAGGGCCAAAGCCAGCCTGGATGCGGGTGGCGCTGTATCGCTGGGCGGCCGTCTCATGCCCGTGCCCATGTCCATGCCCATGGGGGCTGAGGCGGAAGAGGTGCTCCGCATCTTGTGGTGAGGGGTTGGAGCTGGGACAGGGTAGCTCTGTGTCCCCTACGATCCTCCGGTAGTCCATCTGGTGGCTGTCCCGCTCTCCATCCACCCCAAAGTGTTCGTAGCCGTACCCCTCCATGTTGGGTCCAATTGCCAAGCTCTCTTGCTCCAGTCTCTCACTCTGGTCGGTGACCTCACCGTCGCCCTCTGACCCTTCTGTCGGTGACGTCCCTCAAGTGGACTCAAGTCACGTAGGGACTGGGTGTTCCTGAACCGGGCTACCAGCTCAAAACAATTCCAACAGAACAGAACGAATTAGAACGATCTCAGCCAACCAACCAGACGAGTCAAAGGAGCTGAGGACCTGAGTTTGAAAAACAGAGCTACTTGTGAGAGACACAACACATTCTCTGGTTCAACACATTCTTATCTTGGTCTCATAGCTCCAGTGTTGTCTTTACCGTCAACTTTGTTTTCGAATCCCAGGTCAGATACAAAAATACTCAGAGAGATATGAGAGAGAGAGAGAGAGAGAGAGAGAGAGAGAGAGAGAGAGAGAGAGAGAGAGAGAGACAGAAAGAAGGTAGTTATGTCCCTCCCCCGTCTCTGTGCAGGGTGCACCTGCAAACCAACCCACAGTGTCCGCTAGGCGTGTCAGGAGAGGGTGTCACCGTGGTAATGCTCCTGCCGGGATGGCGTCGTCGTGGAAATGATGCCGGAGAGGCTTGTCGTTGTGGAGTCGTTGCCGTCCCAACGTTCCCCTTGTCCCTGTGAGAGAACTAATACTCACTGACCTGAAGGGAGATTGTGGTGGGAATGGGAGGAGTGAGATGGCAGAGAGAAAGGGTCCAGACTAATAGAGGGAGGGAGAGGTTGATAGAAAGAAAGATAATGCCTGCAGGGATAGAAGAGAAGCAGAATGGGATACTCAGTGTGTTTTTGTCCAGTCGAGTGCTGCTCTATGAATCTCTCTGCGTACAGCTTAACCCTGTTTTCTGTCAGTGGCACATGTCGCATTCACAAAGAGGATTGGGGAATTAGAATACAGTGTGCAGGAGATACATGCAGGAGGTAGAGAGGGCACTTAAACATACTCCAAACAGACTAGCACTGTTGCAAATGTGTGCGTCTGTGTGTGTGTGTGTGGCCGTGGGACAAACCCACAGTAATATAAAATAATTCCACAAACTGCTTGAGATAGTACCAAAGTATGGCCTTGAGGAGGATGCCTGGCTTGCCCTGGGCACAGACAGGTTCAGGGAGGTACAAACAGTGCTCACAATGCACCACAGGAGAGAGTGTAGCTAACACAAGGGTGACAGCTTCTTACATAGCCCCTGAAATACTCCTCAAATGTTCAGTACAATCTACAGTATATGCACAGTACAAACCATTCTGCTCCCAAACACTGTGTGTGGATGTACCTTTAAATAGGCCAGTCTGAGGCCTGTACTCTTAACATCTTCCAGACAGGGTTTTTCAAGCTTACAAAATAGAATGTTAAAGGCTCATTTGACATGGAGCATGGAGATAGCTATAGCAACAACCAAGGTAGTGGGTTCAATTCCAGCATGGGCCCCACATACCGTGCATTCAGAAAATATTCAGACCCCTTGACCTTTTCCAAATTTTGTTACGTTACAGCCTTATTCTGAAATGGATTCACATTTTTTCCCCCTACACACAATACCCTAAAATTGCAAAGCAAAAACAGCATTATAGAAATGTTTGCTAATAAAAATGGAATTATCAGATTTACATAAGTATTCAGACCCTTTACTCAGTACTTTGTTGAAGCAAACTCCCTCCAGTCTTCTTGGGTATGACGCTACAAGCTAGACACACCTGTATTTAGGGAGTTTCTCCCATTCTTCTCTGCAGATCCTCTCAAGATCTGTCAGGTTGGATGGGGAGCGTCGCTGCACAGCTTTTTTCAGGTCTCTCCAGAGATGTTACATCAGGTTCAAGTCTGGGCTCTGGTTGGGCCACTCAAGGACATTCAGAGACTTGTCCCGAAGCTACTCCTGTGTTGTCTTGGCTATGGGCGGCAGCGTAGCCTAGTGGTTAGAGCGTTGGACTAATAACCGGAAGGAGTTAAAACCCCCGAGCTGACAAGGTACAAATCTGTCGTTCTGCCCCTGAACAGGCAGTTAACCCACTGTTCCCAGGCCGTCATTGAAAATACGAATGTGTTCTTAACTGACTTGCCTGGTTAAATAAAGGTCAAATTAAAAATTAAAAAATGTGCTTAGGGTCCTGTTGGAAGGTAAACCTTCGCCTCAGTCTGAGGTCCTGAGCGGTCTGGAGCAGGTTTTCATCAAGGATCTCTCTGTACTTTGCGTTCATTTTCCCCTCGATCCAGAATTGTCACCCAGTCCCTCCCGCTAAAAAACATCTGCACAGCATGATGCTGTCACCACCATGCTTCACCGTAGGGATGGTGCCAGGTTTCCTCCAGACGTAAAGCTTAGGAATTCAGGCCAAAGAGTTCAGTCTTGGTTTCATCAGACCAGAGAATCTTGTTTCTCATGGTCTGAGAGTCTTTAGGTGCCTTTTGGCAAACTCCATGTTCCTTTTACTGAGGAGTGGCTTCCGTCTGGCTACTCTACCTTAAAGGCCTGATTGGTGGAGTGCTGCAGAGATGGTTGTCTTTCTGGAAAGTTATCCTATCTCCACAGAGGAACTCTGGAGCTCTGTCAGAGTGACCATTGGGTTCTTGGTCACTTCCCTGACAAAGGCGCTTCTCCGCCAATTGGTCAGTTTGGCCAGGTTGCCAGCTTTAGGAAGAGTCTTGGAGGTTCCAAACTTCTTCCATTTAAGAATGACGGAGGATCACTGTGTTCTTGGGGACCTTCAATGCTGCAGACATTTTTTGGTATCCTTCCCCAGATCTGTGCCTTGACACAATCCTGTCTCGGGGGCTCTGCGGACAATTCCTTCGATTTCATGGTTTGGTATTTGCTCTGACATGCACAGTCAACTGTGAGACCTTATATAGACAGGTTTTTGCCTTTCCAAATCATGTCCAATCAATTTAATTTACCACAGGTGGACCCCAATCAAGTTGTAGAAACTTCTCAAGGACGATCAATGGAAAAAGGATGCACCTGAACTCAATATCGAGTCTTATAGCAAAGGGTATGAATACTTATGTAAATAAGATATTTCTGTTTTTTATTCTTTATAAATTTACAAACCTTTCTAAAACCTGTTTTCGCTTTGTCATTATGGGTATTGTGTGTAGATTGATGAGGGAAAAAATGATTTAATCCATTTAGAATAAGGCTGTAATGTAACAAAATGTGAAACAAATCTAAGGGTCTTAATACTTTCTAAATGCACTGTATATGTCGACAGAAAGTTGCAATGGGGAAAATATCTCTTAAATGGGCTCTTCTCTTCATTTGTAAAAAACAATGTCAGAGGAAGAGGCTGAGAATGAGAAAGGGAAAGAAATAGGTACCAGTGAGAAAGAGGTATCTCCCCATCACCCCTTTCTCCCACTCCAGACCTGGTGTCTGAAAGGGGTCAGGAACAGGTGACTGAGTGTTTGTGACAGTTGCTCAGACTCGAGGACGGAAAATCCTCTTATGCTGCCTGTGGAGAGCATAGCAACGCCCATCCTTGTCCGTGCAGTCAACCCCTCCATGGAACCCTCTTTTCGCAGCTAGGTCAACACTGGAGCCGAAGCCTAACGCGAGATCAGCACGCTTGCTACTGTAAACTTTCGTGGAAATCACACACTGCTATCTATGTGATATGCATCTCAATTCAAGTTCAGATGTGCTCCTCTGTGTTGTTTACCTCGAAAGCATATATACAAATGCACGCACGCACGCACGCACGCACGCACACACACACACACACACACACACACACACACACACACACACACACACACACACAAACACTCACAAACACACACACGCACGCACGCACACACACACTCACACTCACACTCACACTCACACACACACAAACACACACACGCACGCACGCACACACACACACACAAACACACAAACACACAAACACACGCACACACACAAACACACACAATGGCATAGGGAGTTGGGTCACTTTAGTCCATTATCTGTACTCCGTCTTTGTGACTCTTCCGCTCATGTATTCATGTGTGTGAACCCCCCCACACATTCACTGGATTACCTGGATTACCATAATGTTAATGGGTTTCATGTGGAGTATGTGGCAAGGCGGTGTTGGCCGTACCCCTTTCCTGCAGTCAGTGATCAAAAGCACCCTTTTTGGTCTCATGTGTGGAATGTTTTTAATTATTATTATTTATTTATTTTTACAACAAAAATCCAGTGTTTTCTATGTCAAACAGTTGTATTATATTTCAGTCTTCTAACGTAGACACTGGCAGTGGCGAACAGGTGCAGGTGGTAATACAACAAACATGGAACAATACCACACAGGAGTAGCATCTTGACATGAAACACAAGCAATACTGCCTGGGGAAAGAACCTAAGGGAGTAAATGAGGTAATGGAGTCCAGGTGTGCCTCATGATGAAGCACAGGTGCTTGTAATGATGGTTGCCAGGACCGGTGGGTAGTACACCGGGACTCCACACCAACCTTTGGGGACCACCCTTGAGGAGAGAGGAGCAGCGATGGAGCTAAAGAAGACCGGTGGGTAGTACACCGGGACTCCACACCAACCTTTGGGGAGCACTCTTGAGGAGAGAGGAGCGGCGATGGAGCTAAAGCTCCTGAGGAAACGGCGTTGTAACCCGTTTATGGTGGTTGGGACTGGCCATAACCTGACTGCATCTACCTTCTTGACGTCCATCTTCACTCCTTGCGGGCTGATTTGGTCATCTAGGAAGGAGACAGCCTCCTGATGAAACTGGTACTTCTCAGCCTTGACAAACAGGTGGTTAGCCAGGAGGCGTTCCAGGACTACTCGGACTTGAGCGATGTGATCCTCCAAGGTAGCCAGGATGCCGTTGATATACACGACCACCTGCCGTCTTAGCATATCCCGGGACACCTCGTTGACGAATGCCTGGAACACTGATGGAGCATTGGCTAATCCAAATGGCATCACCAAGTACTCGTAGTGACCAGACATTGTGCTAAAAGCTGTCTTCCATTCAGACCCCTCCCGGATGCGGATGAGATTGTATGCACTCCGCAGGTCCAATTTGGTAAAGAACCGGGCCACACGGAGCTATTCGATGGCACCAATGGGAGAAGGTAACGGTACTTGGTGGTGATGTCATTGAGTCCTCTTGTAATCAATACACAGGGGTAACCCTCCAACCTTCTTGGCCATGAAGAAGAAGCCTGCAGAAGTGGACGTGTGGATGAAACCTTGTTGGAGCGCTTCATGGATGTGCTCCTCCATGGCCTTGGTTTCAGCCACCGACAGAGGGTAGATGCGTCTGGGTGGGGGCGCAGAGCCTGCAAGCAGGTTGAGGGCAAAGTCCCAGGGGCGATGAGGAGGGAGACAGGTGGAGCAGATTTTGGAAAATACCTTCCCCAGGTCATGGTATACCTTCGGGATGTTGGGCTGCAGGGCAACCACAGGACTCTCAATCGACGTGGATCCAAAGGGGATGGGAAAGCAGGCCCTTCGGCATTCGGGTGCCCAGTCGATGATTTTCATCCTCGACCATGAGATGGTGGGGTTATGGCTTTGAAGCCAAGGGAGGCCGAGGAGGATCTTGTGAGCTGGTGGTGAAGGGAATGTTCTCCTGATGGATGGACTCCACAGTGAAGGTGAGTGGTTTGGTGATGTGTGTGATGGTCCCGGGACCTAATGGCCGATTATCGAGGGCTTGAACATGGAAAGGAGAGGAGTGCAGGTATGAGGTGATGTTTAAGAGAGGAGGCAAGAGTCTGGTCAGTAAAGTTCCCCGTGGTACCGGAATCCACTAATGCTGTAGAAACAGACGCTGGGAGTCGAGAACCAGGTGCAGGTGGTAAGTTTAATATAACAAATAACTATACAACATAGGAATAGTGTATTGACATGAAACACAGAAACAATACTGCCTGGGGAAAAAAACCTAAGGGAGTGCAAGATAAAGGGGAGGTAATAAGTGAGGTAATGGAGTCCAGGTGTGCCTCATGATGAAGCACATGTGTGCGTAATGATGGTTGCCAGGACCGATGGGTAGTAAACCGGCGACGTCGAACACCAGAGGGGATCAGCGGGAATAGGCGTGACGGTGATGTATATAAAGTGTAATATTGGGATGCAAACTCAAAATGTCAACTCTATATCTGACATGGTAAAGGTGTCTTCTTTTTTCTTAAGCCCATAACCATGTGTGTGAGGTGTATACTTTTGTTTCAAAGTGTATGTCACTGTGTGTGACCCTGATTTAGCCCACTCCAGTAAAAGGTTATTAACCTTCTGTCTTATGTAACCATACCAAACGTAACATATCATCATGCCCTTGATTTACATTTACTGTTACGTCCACTCTACACTGAGTATACCAAACATTAGGAACACCTTCCTAATATTGAGTTGCACCCCATTTTGTCCTCAGAACAGACTCAATTCATTGAGGCATGGACTCTACAAGGTGTCGAAAGCGTTCCACAGGGATGCTGGTCCATGTTGACTCCAATGCTTCCCACAGTTGTGTCAAGTTGGCTGGATGGGCCATTTGGGTGGTGGACCATTCTTGATACACACAGGAAACTGTTGAGTGTGAAAAACCCAGCAGCATTGCAGTTCTTGACACAAATCGGTGCACCTGGCAACTACTACTAAACCCCAATCAAAGGAACTTAAATATGTTGTCTTGCCCATTCACCCTCTGAATGGCACACATACACAATCAATGTCTCAATTTTCTCAATGCTTAAAAATCCTTATTTGACCTGTCTTCTCCCGTTCATCTACACTGATTGAAGTAGTATAGTGACATCAATAAGGGATCATAGCTTTCACCTGGATTCACCTGGTCAGTCTATGTCATGGAAAGAGCGAGTGTTCTTAATGTTTTGTATACTCAATGTATGAGACCAGTCTTTGTGTGGACAATCATTGAGCAGAACGAAGACAAACGTCGGGCACGAGACTCCTCAACCCAGCGATGACCGAGCCCGACAACAGAGCCCTGTGTGTGTGTGTGTGTGTAGACTGAGGACATCCTCCATCAGATGACCTGAATACAGAGTCCCCCTGCCTAACTCATGTCACATTTAGCCACTTTGATAGAACAGTGCTCTCTCTTCACAGAACACTCCCTAGGCCAACACTAGGCTACTTTGTCAAATTCACTTTCTGCTCTTTTATTCTAGACATAATCCTATCTGTTGGCCTTCACATCTCTCAAAGCCTAAGTTACATATGCATGCAATGCAAGAACTGCAAGTAGATAAGCAAAACGACGTTGCGTAGCAAAAGTACGCAGATGTGCAGCCCTCCAATTTTAAACTCAATGCAAGTACTGGTACGCTGGATCGCCATGAGATGCAAACATTTTGTGCAAACATTCACTGCTTGATCCTCATGTTTGCGGCTTTGACCATGGCTTGTCTAATGTTGGGCATTGAATATGGCCACAGAATATGGCCCACAATCTTGTGACCATCAGCTCTCAACCAGAGGAGGCTGGTGGGAGGAGCTATAGGAGGACGGGCTCATTGTAATGGCTGGAATGGAATAAATGGAACAGTACCAAAAACATCAAATATATGGAAACCACATGTTTGACTCCATTCCATTTATTCCATTCCAGCCCGTTCCTCTCACCAACCTCCCCTGCAATATAGCCTCGTTGAATACAGTATTTAAAATGTGTTGTTTTCGTTGAGCTACTGCTTTAATGTATATTGTGTTACATTAGGTTATCTTTATTCTCCTGCTGGCATTAGGTTATCTTTATTCTCCTGCTGGCATTAGGTTATCTTTATTCTCCTGCTGGCATTAGGTTATCTTTATTCCCCTGCTGGCATTAGGTTATCTTTATTCTCCTGCTGGCATTAGTTTATCTTTATTCCCCTGCTGGCATTAGGTTATCTTTATTCCCCTGCTGGCATTAGGTTATCTTTATTCTCCTGCTGGCATTAGGTTATCTTTATTCTCCTGCTGGCATTAGGTTATCTTTATTCTCCTGCTGGCATTAGGTTATCTTTATTCCCCTGCTGGCATTAGGTTATCTTTATTCCCCTGCTGGCATTAGGTTATCTTTATTCCCCTGCTGGCATTAGGTTATCTTTATTCTCCTGCTGGCATTAGGTTATCTTTATTCCCCTGCTGGCATTAGGTTATCTTTATTCCCCTGCTGGCATTAGGTTATCTTTATTCCCCTGCTGGCATTAGGTTATCTTTATTCCCCTGCTGGCATTAGGTTATCTTTATTACCCTGCTGGCATTAGGTTATCTTTATTACCCTGCTGGCATTAGGTTATCTTTATTCCCCTGCTGGCATTCGTTTATCTTTATTACCCTGCTGGCATTAGGTTATCTTTATTACCCTGCTGGCATTAGGTTATCTTTATTACCCTGCTGGCATTAGGTTATCTTTATTACCCTGCTGGCATTAGGTTATCTTTATTACCCTGCTGGCATTAGGTTATCTTTATTACCCTGCTGGCATTAGGTTATCTTTATTCCCCTGCTGGCATTAGGTTATCTTTATTCCCCTGCTGGCATTAGGTTATCTTTATTCCCCTGCTGGCATTAGGTTATCTTTATTACCCTGCTGGCATTAGGTTATATTTATTCCCCTGCTGGCATTAGGTTATCTTTATTCCCCTGCTGGCATTAGGTTATCTTTATTCCCCTGCTGGCATTAGGTTATCTTTATTCCCCTGCTGGCATTAGGTTATCTTTATTCCCCTGCTGGCATTAGGTTATCTTTATTCCCTGCTGGCATTAGTTTATCTTTATTACCCTGCTGGCATTAGGTTATCTTTATTACCCTGCTGGCATTAGGTTATCTTTATTCCCCTGCTGGCATTAGGTTATCTTTATTACCCTGCTGGCATTAGGTTATATTTATTCCCCTGCTGGCATTAGGTTATCTTTATTCCCCTGCTGGCATTAGGTTATCTTTATTCCCTGCTGGCATTAGGTTATCTTTATTCCCCTGCTGGCATTAGGTTATCTTTATTCCCCTGCTGGCATTAGGTTATCTTTATTCCCCTGCTGGCATTAGTTTATCTTTATTACCCTGCTGGCATTAGGTTATCTTTATTACCCTGCTGGCATTAGGTTATCTTTATTACCCTGCTGGCATTAGGTTATCTTTATTACCCTGCTGGCATTAGGTTATCTTTATTCCCCTGCTGGCATTAGGTTATCTTTATTCCCCTGCTGGCATTAGGTTATCTTTATTCCCCTGCTGGCATTAGGTTATCTTTATTACCCTGCTGGCATTAGGTTATATTTATTCCCCTGCTGGCATTAGGTTATCTTTATTCCCCTGCTGGCATTAGGTTATCTTTATTCCCCTGCTGGCATTAGGTTATCTTTATTCCCCTGCTGGCATTAGGTTATCTTTATTCCCCTGCTGGCATTAGGTTATCTTTATTCCCCTGCTGGCATTAGTTTATCTTTATTACCCTGCTGGCATTAGGTTATCTTTATTACCCTGCTGGCATTAGGTTATCTTTATTACCCTGCTGGCATTAGGTTATCTTTATTACCCTGCTGGCATTAGGTTATCTTTATTCCCCTGCTGGCATTAGGTTATCTTTATTCCCCTGCTGGCATTAGGTTATCTTTATTCCCCTGCTGGCATTAGGTTATCTTTATTCCCCTGCTGGCATTAGGTTATCTTTATTACCCTGCTGGCATTAGGTTATCTTTATTACCCTGCTGGCATTAGCTGGAACAGAAATATAGTAATCTGAGTCAAATGACTTTGACACCCCTGTGCCAGTATTTATCAAGAGTCTCAGAGCTGGAGTGTGGATCTAGGAGCAGGTCCTCTACCCCTGTCCATGATAATCTGATCCATTGTAATCTGAAAGGCAAAAGTGATACCTGATCATCATTCCTACTCTGAGGCATTGTTAAATATACCTTTTTCATTCAGAAGGGTTGGGTTAAATGCAGAAGACACACTTCGGTTGAATGCGTTCATTGTACAGCTGACTAGGTATTCCCCTTTCCCCAATAGACTGACGCTTACAAAACGGGCCCAGGTTGCTGCCCTAGTGTTATATATGTATGTAATATATATATATAATATATATGTAATATATATATATATATATAATATATATGCCATTTAGCGGACGCTTTTATCCAAAGCGACTTACAGTCATGTGTGCATACATTCTACGTATGGGTGGTCCCGGGAATCGAACCCACTACCCTGGCGTTACAAGCGCCATGCTCTACCAACTGAGCTAGAGAAGGACCACATCTCTACTGTTAATGTTATCTCTACTGTTAGTGTTCTACTGTTAATCATCGCTATCTACTTACGAGCCCCTAACCAACAATGAAGTTTAAAGAAAAAAATATGAATAAGAATAAGAAATAAAATTAACAAGTAATTAAAGAGCAGCAGTAAAATAACAATAGCGAGACTATATACAGGGCCATCAGCTCTGTACAGAGCTCTGTACCTGTACAGAGTCAATGTGAGGGGGCACCAGTTAGTTGAGGTAATATATACATGTAGGTAGATTTATTAAGTGACTATGCATAGATGATAACAACAGAGAGAAGCAGAGGTGTAAAAGAGGGGGGGACAATGCAAATAGTCTGGGTAGCCATTTGATTAGATGTTCAGGAGTCTTATGGCTTGGGGGTTGAAGCTGTTTTAGAAGCCTCTTGGACCTAGACTTGGCGCCACCTCTTGCTGTGCGGTAGCAGAGAGAACAGTCTATGACTAGGGTGGCTAGAGTATTTGATCATTTTTAGGGCCTTCCTCTGATACCGCCTGATATAGAGGTCCTGGATGGCAGGAAGCTTTGCCTCAGTGATTTACTGGGCCCTACGCACTACACTCAGTAGTGCCTTGCGGTCGGAGGCTGAGCAGTTGTCATAGCACGCAGTGATGCAACCAGTCAGGATGCTCTCCATGGTGCAGCTGTAGAACCTTTAGAGGATCTGAGGACCCATGCCAAATATTTTCTGTCTCCTGAGGGGAAATAGGTTTTGTCATGCCATCTTCAAGACTGTCTTGGTGTGCTTGGACCATGTTAGTTTGTTGGTGATGTGGACGCCAAGGAACTTGAAGCTCTCAACCTGCTTTACTACAGCCCCGTCGTTGAGAATAGGGGCTTGCTCGGTCCTCCTTTTCCTGTAGTCCACAATCATCTCCTTTGTCTTGATCACGTTGAGGTAGAGGTTGTTGTCCTGGCACCACACGGACTCTAACCTCCTCCCTATAGGCTGTTTCATCGTTGTGGGATGATCAGGCCTACCACTGTTGTGTCATCGGCAAACTTAATGCTGGTGTTGAAGTCGTGCCTGGCCGTGCAGTCATGAGTGAACAGGGAGTACAGGAGGGGACTGAGCACGCACCCCTGAGGGGCCCCTGTGTTGAGGATCAGCTTGGTGGATGTGTTGTTACCTACCCTTACCACCTGGGGGCGGCCTGTCAGGAAGTCCAGGATCCAGTTGCAGAGGGAGGTGTTAAGTCCCAGGGTCTTTAGCTTAGTGATGAGCTTTGAGGGCACTGTGGTGTTGAACGCTGACCTGTCAATGAATAGCATTCTCACATAGGTGTTCCTTTTGTCCAGGTGGGAAAGGGCAGTGTGGAGGGCAAAAGAGATTGCATCATCTGTGGATCTGTTGGGGCGGTATGCAAATTGGAGTGGGTCTAGGGTTTCTGGGATAATGGTGTTGATGTGAGCCATGACCAACCTTTCAAAGCACTTCATGGCTTCAGACGTGAGTGCTACGGGTCGATAGTCATTTAGGCAGGTCCTTGTCCTTCGAGAATATTAAATATGGTGTGATTCATCTTTGGAGAGCTATCCTTTAGAAAATACTGTTAGGCCTACTAATACAGTTACTAGTTTTAGTTTGTAGGGTTCTATATTATGTCTGGTGGGGATTGCCCAGTGGTGGAAAAAGTACCCAATTGTCATACTTGAATAAAAGTAAAGATACCTTCATAGGAAATGACTCAAGTAAAACTGAAAGTAACCCAGTAAAATACTACTTAAAAGTCTAAAGTCTCATTCCTTATATTAAGCAAACCAGACAGCACAAATTGTATTCATTTTTTTTACGGATAGACAGGGGCACTCCAGGGGCACGTCATTTCAAGGTCTAGTTTTTATTTACATTTGGTCGAGTTGTCAACTAACATGAATTCAACTTGAAATCAACAAAATATGTCACCATGTCATTGGACAGGTTGAAAAAAAGGGAAAACATATTTTATTTGGATTACTTTTTGCAAATCCAATCAGTTTTACACATTGATTCAAAATCAGCCATTTAAATGTTTTGTTAAATTACATGGAAACAACATTGATTCAACCAGTTTTGGCCCAGTGTGCGTGACCAGAAACAAAACAATGTGACCAAAGTCATATAATTGATATGCTATTATTCAGAATATTATTTGTTTATTTAACCTTTATTTAACCAGTAAGTCCCATCCTTGGTTAACTTTTACCCAGAGTGCCTTTAGCAGCTCAGTGAATTTCCGTCCATTTGCTCCCTGTGGTCAATGTCAAGTCCTTGGAGAAACATGAGAGTGTATGACTGACTGATCGCAAATAGCAGGAGACAGGCCACAATAGGCCTACAACAATACTCGATGGTTGTTTGATTCACTGATTCTACAGAAAGCTGAAGCTTAAATTGTGAAATTTGCTGGGCGAAACTAGTACCCAAATCACCAGCCTAATGTGGAAGTCCCCTTTTCAGTGTACATCTGTCTGATTATATATGAAAGCCGAAAGGTCACTCGAGGGGTATGTTGGTGTATGTTAATAGCACTGTAAAAGAAAACCACAGAGTATGAAGCTGAACCTATTAATGTATGTGTAATCACTCTCTTTGACGCACACAGAAAATAGCCTAAAACAAAATGTGTCTCAGAACTGTGGGTTAGAATGCATTGTGCAACAACTCCTAACTTCCCAGAGCTACTTATTGAGTGGATTGTCAAACAACTAGAGTCTATGGTGGTTATATCCTTAACTGCTATGTCATTGTATTTCTTGGTGGAATGGGAATAGGCTAAATATAAAATATGTAGAGGACTTGTCTTATCACACAGGCAAGTAGTCCATCTAAGTCCAATCAGACTTCGGTAGCATTTTCTGCCATCTTTCGTGAGTTATCTGTGAAAGAGACTACAATTAAATAATTTGCAGGCCTATGTATCAACAATTGGAAATTCCCATCGATTTGATGATGTCATTACACACATGCTTTGAAGCAAGAGAGCGCTGCGATGCATCATGACTTTGCCGTCTGATATCAAGAGGAGAGTAACGTATTTACCTCGACTGTTTTAAAGAAAACTTGAGGAATATCTAAAGCCTGTGTCGTCATAACAAGGAAAGTCTGTCTTCCACGCCAACCTTGGATCGGGAGTTAAACTACTCTGCACAAATTGAAGGCAGGCAATATTGTAAGTGCTCAAACATTTTCTGGACGCGTTTATTTTGGTAGTCTACTTTCCCACCACGCGGTTAATGTGTGGTTGCGTTTCCGGATATGTAATAGTAATTTAGTATACGTTTTGGAAAATAAATGGAAAAGAGTAGAAACAAAATACATGTAATTCATATTATTTATATTTATGAAGGTGACGCTGCGGTTGTCCAACCCAAGACCACGTCCATTTCACTGGAGAAGCTATGATGACAGACGTCTTGAATATGTTTTTTATTGGGACAGCGTTCACTGTCCTCGCCGCGCTGATGGGAATGGTGGATTCATTTGGTGGTCTCATGTATGTCCAAGACGTGGATCCTGTATTTACAGTTGGACAGCAGTACCCATGACGTTGAATGAGTGGAAAACGGATTGGATTTGCAAAAAGTCATCAACGTAAGGGCACTCTGTCTCTTTTTGAACGTGAATCCAATGACATGGTGATATTTTTTGTTGAATTGTGCCATTCAGAACTAGACGTGTAACTGACGTCTGTGCGCAATGGGGTTTGATTTATACAGGTCACACGGGTTTGATGAGTTTAACTTGTTTTTCACATTTGAAGAACACCCTAGTTGATGTTTATAGTATGCTATTACTAAAGTACTAGGTCATATTGACAGCTATTATTTTGTATTTCTATCCACTATATACTATACTAATACTTACTTGGTAGGACAGCAGGTAGAGCATTGGGGCTGTAACTGAAAGATCGCAGGTTTGAATCCCCGAGCTGACTAGGGAAAAAATCTGTCTGTGCCCTTGAGCAAGTTACTTAATTTAGCAAACGCTAAATCGCTCTGGATGGGAGCGTCTGCTAAATGACAGAAATGTACTAATCTGTATACATGGTATTTGCCTATATCGTGTAGGCTATTTGTTGTATATTGAGAAGATCACATCATGTGTAAAAGAAAAAGGGCTACATTATGCACTAATTGACTCTTCATCATGCACTGTAATATTGTGTCATAAAGAAAGTTGTAAAGAATAAACACTTTTATAGGCTATTGTCAATAAAATGAATAGACACTATTGCTTGTCTTTTGACCATTCCCCCTTTTTTTTGTATGAATGAATGAGGATGCAGGAGAAACCAAGCCGGATGCCATATCCTTACATAGCTTTGCTTTCAAATATACAGTAACATGAGTAACCTGCTTCATTGATCACACAGCATAAACTAGGGTATAGTATAGGCTACAGGTGTTTTCCATCACAGATCACACAGGAAACAGAATAAAGAAAAATTAACTGAAAATGCTAAATGATGAGAAAACATGACACAGTAGATGTCTAACTATTCTCAATGTTCTATGTATCAGTTTCATATTGACCAACTTCTGTAATGATGTAGGCCTTTACATCATTCAGAATCACTATAGTCTTCAGGTTGGCCTTTTTAGCCACTGGGGCTATTAGACAATGCTACTGTTGACTGAAATGCAATGCTTTTATGCCAGGCTATTAGCCACTGGTGCTACTAGCCACATCATTTTGTACTATGCCCTTGCATCTAAGATGTAAGTTGCTCTCTCATCTTGCATATAATTTGATTTGATATACTTCATTGTCCCAGAGGGGAAATTTGACTTGGACAATTAAAGAGTGCTGCTGATTCCACATAAATACATACAATCAACTGACACAACAGACATTTGAATGTATGCCAGCAAGGCTGTGACTTGTTATCTCCCTAATCAACTTCTGTGTTTCCCCTGCTGTTTACAAAATCTATTGACACGGGGACAAAATAATGTTTATATCTGTTCAGCCTGCATCTTGGCATAACGGGTTCTCAAACCTTTTGGGGCCGTGG
Source organism: Oncorhynchus gorbuscha (assembly GCF_021184085.1). Taxonomy (NCBI): domain Eukaryota; kingdom Metazoa; phylum Chordata; class Actinopteri; order Salmoniformes; family Salmonidae; genus Oncorhynchus; species Oncorhynchus gorbuscha. The sequence continues at coordinate 8,733,166 of NC_060186.1, forward strand.
AACCCTTTTGTGACAGCAGATTTGTAAGGGACCCCCCTGATAATCAGAACACAACTCCAGTGTTGTACATGGCTGGACGAACCAAGTCTCAGGCCTTGTGATGGAACATTTTAAAGGCCCACCTACTAGCATCGGAGAGAACATTTAGCAGTTTCTAGCTAATTTCCTGCAGTTCTATGCATTTTATCATGGGGCAGAAAAATAGTTTGTTGGTCCAACTTTAAAGCTAATATCCTGCAATTCTACACACATTGTACAGTTTTTTCAGAGTAGCACAGCGTTCTAAGTCATTGCATCTCAGTGCTTAAGGCGTCACTACAGACACCCTGGATCGAATCCAGGCTGTATCACAACAGGCTGTGATTGGGAGTCCCATAGGGCGGCGCACAATTAGCCCAGCGCCGTCCGGATTTGGCCTGTATAGGCCGTCATTGTAAATAAGAATTTGTTCTTATCTGACTTACCAACTTAAATAAAGGTTCAATAAAAAAATATTTAAAAATTGCAGTGCATTCATGTAAACAAATAAATAACTGATAATTGATGGAGCACTGTGGATACTAATATCCCTGTGAGCCTCCCATGCCCATGTTGCCCAGGGTTAACCTTTTACTCAGTGGGCTAACACAGGGTCACAGATTGTTTCTGTTTCTGTAAACTGTTGTTCTGATTAAAGAAGCAATAAAACTGGCCTTCTTTCGACTTTCTTCTGAAACTCGTCAGTCTATTCTTATTCTGAGAAATGAAGGCTATTCCATGAGAGAAATTGCCAAGAAACTGAAGATCTCGTACAACGCTGTGTACTACTCCCTTCACAGAACAGCGCAAACGGGCACTAACCAGAATAGAAAGAGGAGTGGGAGGCCCCGGTGCCCAACTGAGCAAGAGGACAAGTACATTAGTGTGTCTAGTTTGAGAAACAGACGCCTCACAAGTCCTCAACTGGCAGCTTCATTAAATAGTACCCGCAAAACCAGCCTCAACGTCAACAGTGAAGAGGCGACTCCGGGATGCTGGCCTTCTAACAGAGTTGCAAAGAAAAAGCCATATCTCAGTCTGGCCAATAAAAATAAAAGATTAAGATGGGCAAAAGAACACTGACACTGGACAGAGGAAGATTGGAAAAAAGTGTTATGGACAGACGAATCAAGGTTTGAGGTGTTCGGATCACAAAGAAGAACATTTGTGATATGCAGAAAAAAGGTATAGATGCTGAAGGAGTGCTTGACGCCGTCTGTCATGGTGGAGGCAATGTGATGGTCTGACTATATTTCCTATTCATTTTGCAACTCATTTCATGTATGTTTTCATGGAAAACAAGGACATTTCTAAGTGACTTTTGAACGGTAGTGTATATACAGTGGGGCAAAAAAGTATTTAGTCAACCACCAATTGTGCAAGTTCTCCCACTTAAAAATATGAGAGAGGCCTGTAATTTTAACCATAGGTACACTTCAACTATGACAGACAAAATGAGAAAAAAAATCCAGAAAATCATATTGTAGGATTTTTTATGAATTTATTTGCAAATTATGGTGGAAAATAAGTATTTATAGTATTTTGAGATTTGGCCAGTGGTCCCCGGACCCCACATCGAGAAATCTTGCCCTATAACACCTTCCTGGTTGCATCAACTGGGACTCAATGTTCAGTACACGTGTGGAGTCCGATATGATCTTTCTTGCCTGTGTAATGATGGTCTCCTTAAAAATGTTATTAAGCGCTGAGGGACTTATTGAATGTAAATGTTACTAAGTCTCTCCTCTCTCTCTGGCAAACTCAACTCATCAGAAACAACAGAACATGAACTTGAACTTGTAAAAAAAAAGATTACAAAAGGAATTGGTACGAGTGGCTACAGTGTTCTCTTATAGGCCAACTGCGTCATCTCGCGGTGTTGGAACAGTTGTTTCACTGTCTGCCGGGCAAGGGAGAAGCGCATAAATAGTTGCTGATTACATTACATCTATTAGATAGGTTGCTTAGTTCTATGTAGTAATACTTTGCAGACTACTGTATATATGTTGCTATGGTGGGAGATACTTTTCTCACACTTGTAATACATAAATTACTTGTTATGCTACAGGGAATTTAGCCTATAGCTACTATAGCGTTAACATTGAGTCATAGGCTGCTATAGGCTTAGCTTACTATTAGTATTTGCAAAGGCGTTATAGTGGCTGATGTGAAGGAGGTTTTGTAGCCTATATATGTATGGACATCACTTGGATGCGGCATGGGGGCGAACAACCGTTGATATATCCACTGGCAGCAGAATTTAGGTAAATGACTCGTCAAACATGTGTCTCTCCGCCCCCATCCATTCAAGTGCGACACTTGTCATTTGTCACCTGAAGCGACAGGCAGTGCTAGTCTGTAATACCCGACCCGAACTGTGGGATTTAGGATTTTACCGTTATTTAGCCCACCACATCAAAATGACTTGGAGACTTTTGGTCCTCGGGGGGGCATGCTTGCTTCTTCTGGGTGTGAGGGGTCAGTGCAAAAAGCAACGAAACCGGAGAACGGTGTCTTTCCATCAGACTCAGCAAGATGGGGACCAACGCCAAGTCCTCTCACGGCCAGAAAGGGATGCCACAGCTTCTCCAAGACCCACTTTCACCGCTTGTAAACTCCCTCTCACACCATTAGAACACCGGGTGTTGGATCAAAATACACACGAGGTGAGAGCATATATCAGTGCTGTTTTTGACGTACTTTATCAATTACTATAGCATCAACACCGCAGTTTTACTTTTGCAATTGCATTATTAATGATTTTGTGTAGGGCTACTTGGGGTTTTTGAGGGTAGGGCTACTTGGATTGTCACAAGGTTCATCAGCTCTGAAGGTGTGATGTTATGGGTGTATATGAGGAAAAATATTAAGTAGAGTCTAACTCCCTCTTTTTTCAATTCAAATTGCTTTACTGGCATGACGTGACAATGTACCAAAGCTTTCTTTGGAGATTTACAATATTTACATAATTAATAATAATCGATATTGTCAACTGGACAACAGTAACAAAAATAACCAAGGGTAAAAATAACCATGCATTGAATAATAACAATAAGCATAGAGGACATGTGCAGTTTGGTTGGTCTGTCAGACACTGTCCCTCATCTTCTCTCTCTCTCTCTCTCTCTCTCTCTCTCTCTCTCTCTCTCTCTCTCTCTCTCTCTCTCTCTCTCTCTCTCTCTCTCTCTCTCTCTCTCTCTCTCTCTCTCTCTCTCTCTCTCTCTCTCTCTCTCTCTCTCTCTCTCTTTCAGACAGGGTTTCATGGTGACGATGGCTCCAGTTTTACTGTCACATGGGTTGGAGACGGGACAGGGGTACGTATGGTCGTCACTTAATGGATGATGGATGTAGCATCATTGTTATCATCACTCATTGGGTGCATCTGAAAGGGGTGCAGCTCAGTACGCTGGAGTAGCTTCCTCCCCTCGTTTCCTCTCTTCCACCTGCGGTAACCAGACAGTGAGGCAACGTGATCATTTGCTTTCACCTGTCCAGTTCTCTCACACCGATGCAGATGAAGGAAAGGAAAGGGGACGAGGAGAGAGGAAACCTTTTAAACCTTTGACAACAGTTTTTTAATTTGGTTAATTTATTGATTTGTTGATTGAGTGATTGATTGAGGGAGTTACTGAGTGAGAGATTGGTTGCTTGTAGTGACGGGTGGATAAATGGGAATTGCTAACTGCATAAACTGGTAATAGTACAGTCATGGTGAAGTTTAGCCAAGTGTTCATTTGTGTCCCACCAGGTAATCTTGGTGTTGTCTACAATCAGTGCTCCTCTAGATTCCTTCTTCGAGGGCGGTTCTTCACGATTGTACCGCAGGTTAGTGGATGGTGGCAATATGTCTGTCTGTATGTTTGTGGCTCTAGATGAACCGAGCCAGTGTTCTGACATTTTGGCTCGTTATACTCCCCTCTCAGTGCAGACTATGGCAAGTCTTTCCATGATATTTCTCATCTCATCAATAACACCTTCATAAGGAAGGAATTTGGACTTCTTGCTGGACCAGGGAACTCTCAACAGGTAAGCTGCCTGATCACAAGTGTACATGCAGGAAAGCATTCTGGCTGATGACAGTCTGTGTGTGTGTCTGTGTGTATGTGTGTGTGTGTTTGTGACTGTCTGGCGTGCATGTGCAGACACGTCAGCCGTCTTGGTTCTTGCTGTCCAATCAGCTTGAGCCACCACAGCTCAGTTTCAACACTCTCCTCCACATGCCACTGTGGTCACGCTGCTCAGAACACTGGTGTGAAGACAGTGAGAACAACAAAACCACCAAACCCATTGCACCTAAACAACCACATCAGGGTGGTATCCATTAGGGCACAACGTAGCAAAACAATTTGCAACGGAAAATGTTAAGAAACAAAAGCAAGCTTTTCTTATTGGACAAATTCAGGTCTGTTGCAGTTTGTTTTTGTCTGCTTGGCATCTAATGAATGCACCCCAGGATGAGGCCTCATAGTTTTATGTTGGGGGAGGTGATTTACATGAAGACAATAGAGGAGACAAGTGGAGGAAGCCAGTTTAGACTATTGAGATGCATGTTAAGGCAACCTTCCATCACGTATGGTGCTTGTTCTGATTGACAGGTGATTCTGACTGCAGACATACCGGTTTTGGACAACCCCGGTGGCGTCATCTTTACCTCAACTGACGCCGGAGTGTCGTTTAAGTCTGTCCAGCTGCCTTTTCACCCGGCCCAGCCAATCACCTTCCACTTCTTGAATCCCGAGTACTTAGTGGTAATCAGCATAGATGTGAGTAAATAAACAAAGATGCTCTTTATCTCTTTGTGATCACACTCACCTCACACATACGCACACATGATCACACACGGCACATACACACACAAATACACATACAGTACATACATACATACATACATACATACATACATACATACATACATACATACATACATACATACATACATACATACATACATACATACATACATACATACATACATACATACATACATACATACATACATACATACATACATACATACATACATACATACATACATACATACATACATACATACAGTACATAAAGGTGCCATTTGTAAAAAATCACTGGTAGAAAAAATTATAATAGTTAACCTAATTTCAGTTTATGTGACAAAACAAGCAAGTATAGTGTAGAGAATCATCTAAACCGCTGTGAAATATATTTTCCATAACCAGAAAGATTGTATTTTCTGCTATTTGAAGCTGGTGTACAAAACCAAAAGTAAAAGATGCAAGAACTAACTTAATAACAGAAGGCATAGTAATAGCACAGATAAAACAGATCTACCACTTCTTAGACTTGCTTTCAATGAGAATTACAGATCTATAACTCACATTTCTATGGGAATTTGGTCGGGTCGCCCAAAAAGTTACATATTCCATCATTAAATACACATTCTCCTATGCTTTTCTCACTTGCAGGGTGGCCTGTGGCTTTCTCTGGACTTTGGGGCTGTGTGGAAAAAGGTTCACGAAGGAACACAATCTTTCACGTGGTGAGAACAAACGGGGCATACACACACACACACACACACACACACACACACACACACACACACACACACACACACACACACACACACACACACACACACACACACACACACACACACACACACACACACACACACACACACACACACACACACACACACACACACCACGGAGCTCAGTTTGATCAGCCGTGCCCAGACAAAGAGAGGTGTGTCGTGTTCAATCTAAATACTGACTTCAATACATCAATGTAGTAAACACACAGAGCTCATAAAGCACACACGTCTACAGTCTGTTGTCTGACTGAATTGGAATGTTTAGCCCAGGTCTGGTGGCAACTATAGTGTGTCTGGTAGGAGTGAGAAGCTCCCTAAAGACATTTTCACTTAGTCATGCATTGACATCAATCTGTGGGAGCCTCAGTGAAAATGACTTGAGTGTAAGTTCTAGGATTTGCCCCTATGTAATAAAAAGTAACAACATGTAATAAATATGATTATTAACTGGGTCTCTCTCTCTCTCTCTCTCTCTCTCTCTCTCTCTCTCTCTCTCTCTCTCTCTCTCTCTCTCTCTCTCTCTCTCTCTCTCTCTCTCTCTCTCTCTCTCTCTCTCTCTCTCTCTCTCTCTCTCTCTCTCTCTCTCTCTCTCTCTCTCTCTCTCTCTCTCTCTCTCTCTCTCTCTCTCTCTCTCTCTCTCTCTCTCTCCTTATTTTGCCAGGGGCTCCGGCATCACTCTCTTCTTCAGCTTCAGTCCCAAAGGAACAGGTGAGCGCGCGGTCGTATTCATTAGTACACACCGTAGCAACACGTTAGTTTTGTTCTGTTTGGGCGCTGGTCTAGTAATATGTTGTGTCGTTAGTGGAGGCAGACAGAAGAGGAGAGCTGTTCCTAAAGAGGACAGAAGACCTGGGGAAGACGTTCACCACCGTGGCACACAGCATCTTCTCCTTCGGCTATGTAGGAGGCTTCCTCTTCACCTCAGTCATAGAGACACTGGTGAGACACACACACTGATGCAACCCCACACACACACACACACACACACACACACACACACACACACACACACACACACACACACACACACACACACACACACACACACACACACACACACACACACACACACACACACACACACACACACACACACACACACACACACACACACACACGGGTATCAACATATAAGCTGACATATACTGTACAATCATTTACACTCTGTGTTATTCTGTGTTATTTCCACTCACTCTGCCTTTCATTGGTCCAGTCAGTCAACAGTCCTACACCACATTGTGGTTCTTGCTTGGTTAGATCTGTGTTGTGACTAAGTGATTCTCTCCCAGGGAGCCTTGATTAGATCTGTGTTGTGATTCTCTCCCAGGGAGCCTTGGCTAGATCTGTGTTGTGACTAAGTGATTCTCTCCTAGGGAGCCCCACGTGTCATCTATGTGTCCTCAGACCAAGGGGACCAATTCAACAAGGCCCAGCTCCCCTCCGCCTCCACTGAGCAGGTAGGACAGGCTCTTGTCTGTCTGTCTGTCTGTCTGTCTGTCTGTCTGTCTGTCTGTCTGTCTGTCTGTCTGTCTGTCTGTCTGTCTGTCTGTCTGTCTGTCTGTCTGTCTGTCTGTCTGTCTGTCTGTCTGTCTGTCTGTCTGTCTGTCTGTCTGTCTGTCTGTCCATTATGTCCCCCTGTACCCCACTATTTTCCCTCAGTCCTCACTTCATTCTATTGTCCCCTGTCTATGGCTATTATGGTAACTGTATTACCACCACACCTGAATTCGGAGTTACGTCCCCCTATGTGTCTGTCTTCATTCACTTGTATCCTACTTTAGCTGAAATGCCTGTGAGAAGGACCCGATCACGTGACGGGCATTGGATATTAAAAATGTAGATATCTGAGAGAGCCATGTGAGTGAGAGGTGCTTCGGAGCATGGCAGCTGGGAGAAGGGAATTATAATTATTATATTCAGCCAAAGGGCACATCGGCCACTTTGGCCACAAAGGCATGGATTTTTTAGGGGGCATTACAGGCACACAAAGGGGGTTGCCGCCGGGAAATTTGAGGCCTGGTTAGAAAACTATCAAGTGCTTGTCAAATTGTGAATGAGAGACTGATGAAGTGTGTGTAGCTTGAACAATAAACAAATAAGAGCTCATGCCTTTCATGCAACTATTTTTAAAATCAATATTAGAGTCGCATCATACAGCCTTAGAATGTATAAAAATCTGAACATATAGCCCAACGTTTGTGTCACAACTAAAGTTACATAAATAACTCTAAATGAAGCATATAGGAGGACCAGTTTCTTTGTTAACCACTCAACACAGAATAGCGCTTCCTTTGAAATCGTTTGGAGAAAAGATCCTTTCTATTTTATGAATCTATGTTTGATTGTATTCTTCATACTATAAAATAATACAATTAATAACGTTCATTAACCGTGAGACTGGCAGTTATTTGCTTGACAATCTCGTCTGAAAAAATGTCATGACCGCCACAATCCTACCTTTGTCCATCTCTCCTGTTTCTCTATACTGTTGTCTTCCTGTCCCTGTCTTCTCCTGTCTCTCTGTTCCCCCTGTCCCTCTGTCTCTGTCCCTCTATCTGTCCCCCTGCCATAAATTCATTTTAAAATATCTCAAAATTCCAGATCAGAGTGACAGTATTTCGTCAAGTACACGGTAAAGAATCTGTCACAACAATTGACAAGACATAGTACAGATTAAAAACCACATTGTGACAAAGTAACTACAAGATATAGTAACTGTCACCAAGGGTCTGGTCTAGAAGCTCTTGAAAGGGGAAGTAGGGGTTTGGAAGACGTTTACTCATATCAGGAGGAGACCGTTTGGCAACTTTCCATTACAACACATAACGTAATGACAGATGCACACACCTGGTCTTGCACACACATACCATCCCCTGCTCTCCTCGCTCTCCCTCAAGTCCCTCCCAAACTGTATCTTGCTGACGAGACAGAAACAAAGATATTCTCTCACGATGATTAAAGGCTTAGAAATGGGAGAACACACACACACACAACTAATTGGGGGAGGCATTACAATAACGCAAACGGTTCCACACATGTCTTAATGATTCATTTTCTCACCTGTATACATTTCTCACCTGTATACATGTGTGTGTGTGTTTCCAGTTCTACTCGGTTCTGGATGGGGATGAGGACATGATTTTCATGCATGTGGACAATCCAGGAGGTACTGTAGGGGAAAGGAGTGAACTTCATCGCAACTCACTCAAACACACACATCTTACACACACTCTGTCACACGCACACACTCTAGTCTCTGTTTCTCACATTCTCTCCCTCTCTCTTTCACACATTCTAACTCACACACTCACACATGCTTTTCAAGTACAGACAAAGGACATATGAGCCACATGGATCCGTCTTTAGATCAAACATTAAAGTTTACTCAGGTATTTTGCTCAGCAGCGATCGTGTCTGAAACTGTACATCCATCTCATCTAGATCTATGGCTGTCTCAGTTGTACTAACCCTGATATGTCTGTCTCAGTTGTACTAACCCTGATATGTCTGTCTCAGTTCTACTAACCCTGATATGTCTGTCTCAGTTCTACTAACCTTGATATGTCTGTCTCAGTTCTACTAACCCTGATATGTCTGTCTCAGTTCTACTAACCCTGATATGTCTGTCTCAGTTCTACTAACCCTGATATGTCTGTCTCAGTTCTACTAACCCTGATATGTCTGTCTCAGTTCTACTAACCCTGATATGTCTGTCTCAGTTCTACTAACCCTGATATGTCTGTCTCAGTTCTACAAACCCTGATATGTCTGTCTCAGTTCTACTAACTAACCCTGATATGTCTGTCTCAGTTCTACTAACCCTGATATGTCTGTCTCAGTTCTACTAACCCTGATATGTCTGTCTCAGTTCTACAAACCCTGATATGTCTGTCTCAGTTCTACTAACTCTAACCCTGATATGTCTGTCTCAGTTCTACTAACCCTGATATGTCTGTCTCAGTTCTACTAACCCTGATATGTCTGTCTCAGTTCTACTAACCCTGATATGTCTGTCTCAGTTCTACTAACTCTAACCCTGATATGTCTGTCTCAGTTCTACTAACCCTGATATGTCTGTCTCAGTTCTACTAACTCTAACCCTGATATGTCTGTCTCAGTTCTACTAACTCTAACCCTGATATGTCTGTCTCAGTTCTACTAACTCTAACCCTGATATGTATGTCTCAGTTCTACTAACCCTGATATGTCTGTCTCAGTTCTACTAACCCTGATATGTCTGTCTCAGTTCTACTAACCCTGATATGTCTGTCTCAGTTCTACTAACCCTGATATGTCTGTCTCAGTTCTACTAACCCTGATATGTCTGTCTCAGTTCTACTAACCCTGATATGTCTGTCTCAGTTCTACTAACTCTAACCCTGATATGTCTGTCTCAGTTCTACTAACCCTGATATGTCTGTCTCAGTTCTACTAACCCTGATATGTCTGTCTCAGTTCTACTAACCCTGATATGTCTGTCTCAGTTCTACTAACTCTAACCCTGATATGTCTGTCTCAGTTCTACTAACCCTGATATGTCTGTCTCAGTTCTACTAACTCTAACCCTGATATGTCTGTCTCAGTTCTACTAACTCTAATCCTGATATGTCTGTCTCAGTTCTACTAACCCTGATATGTCTGTCTCTGTTCTACTAACCCTGATATGTCTGTCTCTGTTCTACTAACCCTGATATGTATGTCTCAGTTCTACTAACTCTAATCCTGATATGTCTGTCTGAGTCCTAATAACTCAAACTCTGATATGTCTGTCTCAGTCCTAATAACTCAAACCCTGATATGTCTGTCTCAGTTCTACTAACCCTGATATGTCTGTCTGAGTCCTAATAACTCAAACTCTGATATGTCTGTCTCAGTCCTAATAACTCAAACCCTGATATTTTTGTCTCAGTCCTACTAACCCTGATATGTCTGTCTCAGTCCCACGCACTCTAAACCTGATATGTCTGTCTCAGTTCTACTAACTCTAACCCTGATATGTATGTCTCAGTCCTAATAACCCTGATATGTCTGTCTCAGTCCTACTAACTCTAACCCTGATATGTCTGTCTCAGTCCTACTAACTCTAACCCTGATATGTCTGTCTCAGTCCTACTAACTCTAACCCTGATATGTCTGTCTCAGTTCTACTAACTCTAATCCTGATATGTATGTCTCAGTTCTACTAACTCTACCCCTGATCTGTCTGTCTCAGTTCTACTAACTCTACCCCTGATCTGTCTGTCTCAGTTCTACTAACTCTGATATGTCTGTCTCAGTTCTGCTAACTCTAACCCTGATATGTATGTCTCAGTTCTACTAACTCTAATCCTGATATGTATGTCTCAGTTCTACTAACTCTACCCCTGATCTGTCTGTCTCAGTTCTACTAACTCTACCCCAGATCTGTATGTCTCAGTTCTCACTCTGTTCTGTCTCAGTTCTGCTAACTCTAACCCTGATATGTATGTCTCAGTCCTAGTAACTCTAATCCTGATCTGTCTGTCTCAGTTCTACTAACTCTGATATGTCTGTCTCAGTTCTACTAACTCTAATCCTGATATGTATGTCTCAGTTCTACTAACTCTACCCCTGATCTGTCTGTCTCAGTTCTACTAACTCTACCCCTGATATGTCTATCTCAGTTCTACTAACCCTGATATGTCTGTCTCAGTCCTACTAACTCTAATCCTGATATGTCTGTCTCAGTCCTGCTAACCCTGATATGTCTGTCTCAGTCCTGCTAACCCTGATATGTCTGTCTCAGTCCTGCTAACCCTGATTTGTCTGTCTCAGTCCTACTAACTCTAATCCTGATATGTCTGTCTCAGTCCTACTAACTCTATCCGGGATATGTCTCTCTCAGTCCTACTAACTCTAACCCTGATATGTCTGTCTCAGTTCTACTAACTCTAATCAAATCAAATCAAATTTATTTATCAGTCCTACTAACTCTATCAGCTGATATCTCAAAGTGCTGTACAGTTCTACTAAAACCCCAATCCAAACAATGCAGGTGTAAAAGCTCAGTCCTAAAAACTCTATCCTAGAAAGGCCAAAACCAGGAAGAAACCTAGGAACCTGATTTGTCTGTCTCTTCTGGCTGTGCCGGGTAGAGATTATAACAGAACATGACCAAGATGTTCAAATGTTCTAAATGACCAGCATGGTCTGTCTAAGGCAGAACAGTTGAAACTGGAGCAGCAGCCAGTCAGATGGTGGGGACTCAGCCATCATGCTAAGTCTGGATATGTATGGCTCAGTTCTGCTAACTCTAATCCTAATATGTCTGTCTCAGTCCTCTTCTGGCTGTGCCAGGTGGATATGTCTGAACGTGGCCAAGATGTTCAAATGTTCATAAATGACCAGCATGGTTGAATAATAGTAAGGCAGAACAGTTGAAACTGGAGCAGGAGCAACCCAGGTGGACTATGTCTGTCATGTCAGTTCCTGGGACTATGGTCCTAATCCTGAAACTGGAGCATGTGGCCAGGTGGACTGGGGACAGCAAGGAGTCATCATGTCAGGTAGTCCTGGGGCATGGTTCTAGGGCTCAGGTCCTCCGAGAGAGAGAAAGAATGTCTGTCTCAGTTCTGCACACTTAGAACTCAGGAACCCGAATAGGACAGGTATGTCTCAGATAAACAAACTAACCCTAATCCTGACACATAAACTACTGCAGCATAAATACTGGAGGCTGAGACAGGAGGGGTCTGTCTGTGGCCCCATCCAGGACACTAACAAACAGGAAGGATATAACCTGTCCCACTTTGCCAAAGCACAGCCCCTAACCACTATAGGGAAATCTTCAACCACCAACTTACCATCCTGATATGCCCACAAAGATCTCAGTTCAACAAGGGGTAACCCTGATATGGCTGACCACAACAGTGAATCAACCCACCCAGGTAATCCCCCCAGGGATGTCTCAGTTCTACCCTACAAGCCAGTGATCTGCCCCTGTAACAGGGTTCTAGGCAGAGAATCCCAGTGGAAAAAGGGGAACCGGCCAGGCATATGACATCTCAGTTCTACTAAGCCTTTCCGTTCACCTTCCCAGTCCTGGGCCAGACTAACTCAATCATAACCCACTGAAGAGATGAGTCTTCAGTAAAGTCCTGTTGAGACCTGATTTGTCTGTCTCTGACATGGGTAGGCAGACCGTTCCTAAAAATGGAGCTCTGTCTCAGTCCTGCCTCCAGCTGTTTCTGAAATTCAGGACAATTAACGTCTAATGACCTGATATGTCTGTCTCAGGTCCAAATAAGAGGTAGGTAGGAGCAAGCCCATGTAATGCTTTGTAGGTTAGCAATAAAACCTGAAATCAGCCCTTGCTTTGACAGGAAGCCAGTGTAGAGAGGCTAATCCTGATATGTCTGTCTCAGTCCTACTAACTCTATCCGGGATATGTCTGTCTCAGTTCTACTAACTCTAATCCTGATATGTCTGTCTCAGTCCTACTAACTCTATCCGGGATATGTATGTCTCAGTTCTACTAACTCTAATCCTGATTTGTCTGTCTCAGTTCTGCTAACTCTGATATGTCTGTCTCAGTTCTGCTAACTCTAATCCTAATATGTCTGTCTCAGTCCTACTAACTCTAACCCTGATATGTCTGTCTCAGTTCTGCTAACTCTGATATGTATGTCTCAGTTCTGCTAACTCTAATCCTGATATGTCTGTCTCAGTCCTACTAACTCTAACCCTGATATGTCTGTCTCAGTTCTACTAACTCTAATATGTCTGTCTCAGTTCTACTAACTCTAATCCTGATATGTCTGTCTCAGTTCTACTAACTCTACCCCTGATCTGTCTGTCTCAGTTCTACTAACTCTGATATGTCTGTCTCAGTTCTGCTAACTCTAACCCTGATATGTCTGTCTCAGTCCTAGTAACTCTAATCCTGATATGTCTGTCTCAGTTCTACTAACCCTGATATGTCTGTCTCAGTCCTACTAACTCTAATCCTGATATGTCTGTGTCAGTCCTGCTAATCCTGATATGTCTGTCTCAGTCCTACTAACTCTAATCCTGATATGTCTGTCTCAGTTCTACTAACTCTAATCCTGATATGTCTGTCTCAGTCCTACTAACTCTAATCCTGATATGTCTGTGTCAGTCCTGCTAATCCTGATATGTCTGTCTCAGTTCTACTAACTCTAATCCTGATATGTCTGTCTCAGTTCTACTAACTCTACCCCTGATCTGTCTGTCTCAGTTCTACTAACTCTGATATGTCTGTCTCAGTTCTGCTAACTCTAACCCTGATATGTATGTCTCAGTCCTAGTAACTCTAATCCTGATATGTCTGTCTCAGTTCTACTAACCCTGATATGTCTGTCTCAGTCCTACTAACTCTAATCCTGATATGTCTGTGTCAGTCCTGCTAATCCTGATATGTCTGTCTCAGTCCTACTAACTCTAATCCTGATATGTCTGTCTCAGTCCTACTAACTCTAATCCTGATATGTCTGTCTCAGTCCTACTAACTCTAATCCTGATATGTCTGTCTCAGTCCTACTAACTCTAATCCTGATATGTCTGTCTCAGTCCCTAATCCTAATGTCTGTCTCAGTCCTACTAACTCTAATCCTGATATGTCTGTCTCAGTCCTACTAACTCTAATCCTGATATGTCTCTCTCAGTCCTACTAACACTAATCCTGATATGTCTGTCTCAGTTCTACTAACTCTAATCCTGATATGTCTGTCTCAGTCCTACTAACTCTAATCCTGATATGTCTGTCTCAGTCCTACTAACTCTAATCCTGATATGTCTGTCTCAGTCCTACTAACTCTAATCCTGATATGTCTGTCTCAGTCCTACTAACTCTAATCCTGATATGTCTGTCTCAGTCCTACTAACTCTAATCCTGATATGTCTCTCTCAGTCCTACTAACACTAATCCTGATATGTCTGTCTCAGTCCCACTAACTCTAATCCTGATATGTCTGTCTCAGTCCTACTAACTCTGTCCGGGATATGTCTCTCTCAGTCCTACTAACACTAATCCTTATATGTCTGTCTCAGTCCCACTAACTCTAATCCTGATATGTCTGTCTCAGTCCTACTAACTCTAATCCTGATATGTCTGTCTCAGTCCTACTAACTCTAATCCTGATATGTCTGTCTCAGTCCTACTAACTCTAATCCTGATATGTCTGTCTCAGTCCTACTAACTCTAATCCTGATATGTCTGTCTCAGTTCTACTAATCCTGATATGTCTGTCTCAGTTCTACTAACCCTGATATGTATGTCTCAGTCCTACTAACTCTAATCCTGATATGTCTGTCTCAGTTCTACTAATCCTGATATGTCTGTATCAGTTCTACTACCCTGCTTGCTGCAATGGAAAAGCTTGAGTTTGTTAGAGAGAAAGAGGAACGACTGGTTTCACAAGTTCTCAGTATTGCTGACAAATCATACAGGCTGTGTGTGTCTGTGTGTGTCTTCTGTGTCAGTACATACAGTAGGTGTCTATGGGTGGAGGGCCGAGGCGTTTGTGCCATTCAGCTGAATGGAGAAGATAAGAAGGAGGGGTTTTATCTGAGTGGGGGAAGGTTCGAGGTAGATAGACACATTGATAGGCTAGAATAACAGCAGACACAGCTCTGGGAACCAGGGTACACACACACACACACACACACACACACACACACACACACACACACACACACACACACACACACACACACACACACACACACACACACACACACACACACACACACACACACACACACACACACACACACACACACACACACACAACATGGTACAAAGGGATTTTATGCAAACTATTTACCACTAAGTGCTGACGTAAGTTGTTTCTACATCTTTGATGTCAGGAGGGTTCTTGACACCATTTATTGATGTTTACAGCCCCTCATCACTATGCCAACTCATAGAGGGCTGTGTCAGCACAGTTGGGTTTGTTCCCAAGCCTACAGAAGACACTGTATTTCTTCCATCCGTGTGTGTGTTGTCTCATGGGGTCGGGATAGAGTAATGATAAATGACTATTCCTTCTTTATTAAACTGTTTGATTCTATTGACTTTCTATTCTATTGTACCATACTCTACTGTCTTCTATCATCCAGAGGAAAGCTACTTTGGGACGGTGTACACATCAGATGACCGGGGCATCCTGTACTCTAAGTCTCTAGAGCGCCACCTGTTTGGTGGGGAAGGGAAGAGCGACTTCACCAACGTCACCTCCATGAGAGGAGTGTACCTCACCAACATACTGGAGGAGGGTACGCAACTACGCATCAACACAATCTGGGTCGTATTATTTAGGAACGTTAACAGTCCGAAACGGGGAGGGACTCTTATAATCTACACCCGTCACAGCCAGAAGAGGACTGGCCACCCCTCAGAGCCTGCTTCCTCTCTAGGTTTCTTCAAATGGTTCTGGCCTTTCTAGGGATTTTTTTCCAAGCCACTGTGCTTCTACATCTGCATGGCTTGCTGTTTGGGATTTTAGGCCTGGTTTCTGTTTAAGCACTTAGTGACAACTGTCAATTTGAAAAGGGCTTTGTAAATACATTTGATTGATTGATACCTGAACTTGTCCAATATAAAATGCATGTAGTTTATAGGGGGGGTTTCAACTTGCTGATTAAAGTGTGAATGCAAGTATTTTTTAGTGGCAGAAATATGACAATTACTAATCTAATTACTAATTACTAATCCAATCCACATTTTTTCCTGGGTATTGTTTTTGACAGACGGCCGCATTCGTACAGTCATTTCGTTTAACCGAGGGGGAGAGTGGACACTCCTCAACAAGCCCCAGAATGTTGAGTGTGGTGAGGATTCAAGAAATGATGTGAGAACTAACTTCATTCCCTCCTCTGACAATTAAGTGTGTTGAGTAGAGTATGTTGATGCTTATTATATGATTGTGAACACTGGATTCTTGTGTGTGTGTGTGTGACAGTGTAACTTGCACATCCACGGTGAGCACAGTCGCTACAACGGCATCACTCCAATGCTGCCTCTCTCTGACCCCACTGCCGTTGGCCTTGTCATCGCCCACGGTAACCAAACTGTCAATCATACATATCAAAGACATGTTGCATTGTGAAACTTCTGTATTACCGTAGTGTACAGGATGTTGTGCACTACATTTAGCATTGTAGGGAATATTGAATAGACTACACAGGAAATTCTCCCCCCCTAATAATTCAGTCATCACTACAAAAAGCTGATCCCATATATAGTGCACTATATATGCCCGGTCCCCATTCGTTCCCTTACCATTTAATGTTTGCAGATCAGTAATGTGAGATCAGTATGGTGAAAGCTCTCTATCCAGGCCCTTCAGATCAGAAAACATTGGAGGGTTAGGGCTAAACGGAGGGGTAGGAAGACATTTGGGACCGGATGACTGACAGATAGAACATGCTTTCGGACACATCCCCCACCCTCTAGCTGTCCCAGAATGTGTGTGACCTTTCTATGACCTCTGCCCTTTGACCGGTCAGGCAGTGTGGGGGACTCCATCTCGTCAACACGGCCTGACGTGTACGTGTCGGAGGACGGGGGGTACAAGTGGAGGGGTTCCCTGAGGGGCCCTCATCACTACAGCATCCTGGACGCTGGGGGGCTCATCGTGGCTGTGGAGGCCCACCCCATGGACGGCCAAATCAACACCATCAAGTACTGAACACCCCACGCACGCACACACACACAGTCGGTGGCATGTAGAAAGACTGGGTGTAAGGAAGATGCTTTTTATTCGCACCCCCACCCAAGCGACATCCTCTGAGTGTTTTGTGTGTGTGTGTGTGTCTGTGTCTGTGTCTGTGTTTGACTATGGAGTGTGTATGTGTCTAGCCGCTCTTCTCTCCCTATGAAGTTGTGAATGTGTCTATAAGCAGTCCAATATCCGGTAACTCTGTATGTGTGTGTTTTAATCCTGTGTACTTCATGTGTGTGTGTGTGCTTGCACGTTCACATCCAGATGTTTATACAGGGCTGTATTCATTAGGCACCAAACGAAAGAAATCAACCTTAACTTTATCCAATAAGAAAGGCTTGTTTTAGTTTTCTGTTGCAAAGCGTTTTGTGACTCTGTGCACTACTGAAAACGACCCCGTATGTCATTGTGCATCACCCCAGGTTCTCCACAGATGAGGGCCAGTGTTGGAAGGTGTACAACTTTACAGAGCAGCCCATCTTCTTCGCTGGCCTGACATCCGAGCCGGGCACCAAGACCATGAACATCAGCGTGTGGGGCTACCGGCCCGAGGACGACCACCAGCCCATGTGGGTGGTGGTCACTATTGACTTCCAGAGTCTCCTCACTAGAGAGTGTGGGTGAATCTCAATGATATTTTCTTGATTCTTTGTGTCCTGTGACTACTCGTCTCCTTGTCAAAACTCAGTGGAGGAGAATGTCTGAGAGGAGGAACCTTGGATCTTCTACTCCAATGCTTTTTGAGAAGGAGGTAAAGGAGAGTGGTCACGAGGAATCAAGGAAAGATGATTGAGATTCCCCCTGTGAGTCATTTGTTTGTTGTCAAATATAATATCTCCAATGATCATAATCATTAAACCAACAACAGACATTTCACAAAGAATGAAACAGTAGCTAGCTTTCTATTGTGAGAATTCCCAAAGAGTGTCGTCAAATATGTGGTTTCCATATGTTTGATGTGTTTGATACCATTCCATTGATTCCATTCCAGCTATTACAATGAGTTTGCCCTCCTATAGATCCTTCCACAAGCCACCTTTGGTGTGCACCCCTGTGGGTCACTAGGAACGGAATTGAACATACTGATATCGATAAATATATACTAAAATTGGCAAGTCTCAATAGTCTCTCTCTTTTGGTTAACGTTGGTTTCCTATAGGTGGTAACCAGGACTATGTTCAGTGGTTGGCCCATGCCACAGAGGGCGGGGACTTGGCCACAGAGGGGTGTGTCTTGGGCTACAAGGAGACCTTCAGGAGGCTGAGGAAGCTGTCCGTCTGCAGGAATGGACGGGACTACGTGGTGAGCAGGCAGAAAAGCCCCTGCCCCTGCACCAGAGAGGACTACCTATGGTAAGAAACACTGTCAGGGGTCCAGTCTAAACTGACAAGGCTATTCAGTTATGGTCCTGGAGGACCGTAACACTACTGGGTCGTAATTAAGTAGTAACCAGAAGGAAACAAACTGAAACAGAAAGGAACTACCTGAACTTAGGAAATACTCGTTTTTATTGTCTGATGGGAAAAAAAAATGCTTTGTTGTGCCCCAATAAATTCAACCCTGGTTTTCATTCTCTCCCTCTAGTCAGGGATACATTCAGATACAGGAAACCAGAAGTTGAAAGTTGTCCATTTAAAGGCACAATCTGTTACTTCATTTATAGTAAAAAAACATTGTTTTTCTCTAATTGTGCCTTTGAGGCAAAGGCAGAGTCAACGCAGACCCAAACATAACATTACTAGCAAGGCATATGCTGTGTCTGTGGTTGAAATGGCCTAACATGTCTCTCTTTTCCAACAGTGACTATGGTTACTATCGTCATGAGAACAGCTCAGAGTGTATGAGACAACTGGACACTGCAGACCACGCCCTGGAGGTGTGTCTAAATGGAGAGGAGGAGGAGCTTAGGACATCTGGGTAATTATGACACACACACATTTGTTTTATTATCCTTGTGGGCACCAAACAATTGATTCCCATTGAAAATCATATTTTTCCTGACACTAATCCTAACCATAACCCCTAACCATAACCCCTAACCCTAATAGTATCCCTAACCCTAAACTTAACCCCTAACCATAACTCCTAACCCTAACCCCTAACCCTAATAGTATCCCTAACCATAACTCCTAACCCTAACCCCTAACCCTAATAGTATCCCTAACCATAACCGCTAACCATAACTCCTAACCCTAACCCCTAACCCTAATAGTATCCCTAACCCTAACCCTAACCCCTAACCATAACTCCTAACCCTAACCCTAACCCTAATAGTATCCCTAACCCTAACCATAACTCCTAACCCTAAAACCTAACCCTAACCCTAACCAAATAGTATCCCTAACCCTAACCATAACCCTAACCCTAAACCCTAACCCCTAACCCTAACCCTAACCCTAATAGTAATCCCCCCTAACCATAACTCCTAACCCTAACCCCCTAACCCTTAACCCTAATAGTATCCCTAACCCTAACCATAACCCCTAACCATAACTCCTAACCCTAACCCCTAACCCTAACCATAACTCCTAACCCTAACCATAACTCCTAACCATAACTCCTAACCCCTAACCCTAACCATAACTCCTAACCCTAACCCCTAACCCTAATAGTATCCCTAACCATAACTCCTAACCCTAAGAGTATCCCTAACCCTAACCATAACCCCTAACCATAACTCCTAACCCTAACCCCTAACCCTAATAGTATCCCTAACCCTAACCATAACTCCTAACCCAAACCCCTAACCCTAATAGTATCCCTAACCCTAACCATAACTCCTAACCCTAACCCCTAACCCTAATAGTATCCCTAACCCTAACCATAACTCCTAACCCTAACCCCTAACCCTAATAGTATCGCTAACCCTAACCATAACTCCTAACCCTAACCCCTAACCCTAATAGTATCCCTAACCCTAACTCCTAACCCTAACCCCTAACCCTAATAGTAACCCTAACTCCTAACCACAACTCCTAACCCTAACCCTAACCCTAACCATAACTCCTACCCCTAACCCTAACCATAACTCCTAACCATAACTCCTAACCCTAACCATAACTCCTAACCATAACTCCTAACCCCTAACCCTAATAGTATCTCTAACCCTAACCATAACTCCTAACCATAACTCCTAACCCTAACCCTAACCATAACTCCTAACCCTAACCCCTAACCCTAACCATAACTCCTAACCATAACTCCTAACCCTAACCCCTAACCCTAATAGTATCCCTAACCCTAACCATAACCCCTAACCATAACTCCTAACCCTAACCCTAACCCTAACCCTAACCATAACCCCTAACCATAACTCCTAACCATAACTCCTAACCCTAACCATAACTCCTAACCCTAACCCCTAACCCTAACCATAACTCCTAACCATAACTCCTAACCCTAACCCCTAACCCCTAACCCTAATAGTATCCCTAACCATAACCCCTAACCATAACTCCTAACCCTAACCCCCTAACTAACCCCCCCTAACCTAACCTAACCCTAACCATAACCCCTAACCATAACTCCTAACCCTAACCCCTAACCCTAACCATAACTCCTAACCCTAACCCCTAACCCTAATAGTATCCCTAACCCTAAACTTAACCCCTAACCATAACTCCTAACCCTAACCCCTAACCCTAATAGTATCCCTAACCATAACCCCTAACCATAACTCCTAACCCTAACCCCTAATAGTATCCCTAACCCTAACCATAACCCCTAACCATAACTCCTAACCCTAACCCCTAACCCTAATAGTATCCCTAACCCTAAACTTAACCCCTAACCATAACTCCTAACCCTAACCCCTAACCCTAATAGTATCCCTAACCCTAACCATAACCCCTAACCCTAATAGTATCCCTAACCCTAAACTTAACCCCTAACCATAACTCCTAACCCTAACCCCTAACCCTAATAGTATCCCCCTAACCTAAACCCTAACTCCTAACCCTAACCCCTAACCCTAACCCCTAACCATAACTCCTAACCCTAACCCCTAACCCTAATAGTATCCCTAACCCTAAACTTAACCCCTAAGCCTTTTTAACCTTTTTCCTTGTGGGGACCATAACTCCTAACCCTAACCTAACCCTAATGGTATCCTAACCCTAAACCCTAACCTAATAACCTAATCCCTAACCTAATAGTATCCCTAACCCTAACCATAACCCCTAACCCTAATAGTATCCCTAACCCTAAACTTAACCCCTAACCATAACTCCTAACCCTAACCCCTAAAATGTGGTCCCCACAAAGATAGTCAAACCAAACACACACACACAGTTCACCATGTGGTCTCCATGTGTAGGTACCGTAAGGTTCCCAGTGATAAGTGTGAGGGAGGTTTCACTCCCCTGCGCATAAAGGAGACAGTCAACAGGCATTGTGGGAACTCCAGTCAGCCCCCCACTGCCAGCCCATATTCTGAAACCCCGGTGAGTGTGACCTGTGCATCTGCGAGTTCTTGTGTGGGTCTCCTTTGAGTGTGTGTGTGTGCTTGGGTTATTGCTCACGGTGTGAAAGGTGTGACTTACCTGGGCATAATGTAACAGTGTTCTTCATTCTCGGGAGACACACATTGTGAGCTGGGTTTTGTTCCAGCCCAGTACTAACACACCTGATTCAATCAATCAATGGCTTGATAACTGGTTGATGAGTTGAATCAGTTGTGTCAGCGGTGTGCTGGAACAAAAGCCTCTGGGTACTTCCGCATCAGAAAATACAGCCCCACATATTAGATGATTCATTGTGTCACATGATAAAGGTTTATAGCATTTAGAATATTATGACCAGAAATATTATAATGCTATGTCTGTATTTCAGAGAGAGAAGATGCTGTTGATCGTAGTTTGTGTTGGATCAGGGATTGTCATTCTGGTGGCTGTTGCCGCTGCTGTCTATACTGTAAGGAGAATGGGCTATGGAAATAGGTGAGCCTTGTACACATTTATGCGCACGAGCATGCAAGTACACACGCATACAAACACACACACAAACTCCAACACACTGCTCAGGTACAAGTGCACATTGAAATGCCTGCTTCCGTTCTGGTCCTAAATATTGACATGCCTTGTGGCTCTGCTCCGCCCCCTACAGGGCGCCAACGTATCGCTTCTCTGTCCTGCAGCTTCAGGACGACGACTGCTCCATTGCCGCCGACCCAGAGAGTGTCGCCAGTAGCAACGGAACATCAGTCTTCCCAATGGATTCAGATGATGTGAGTGTTATTAGCTTTAACATGGTGGCTAAAGGCACTCAGGATTTATAGGACATTTTGTGTGCATAGCAAAAAGGCTGAATGTGTGTGAACTTGTGCATTTAAGGGCAGCGTTATGGTCATGTTGGCCCGTCAATTGTTTTAAATGAACGATGATCCATTTACAAGACGTAATGTGGAAAATAGTGATACCTTCCCTCTGCTGTCCCCCCGTTTTGTAGGATCTTATTGAATGAACAACATGAGATGAAATATCTTGACGATGATCTCCAGAGCTTTGCCATTTGGATGCATGACATTCCACTTGTTGTATTACGTACCTGCTGCATCTCAATGGAAAGATGTCTAGGGTTTGTAAGGAACAAATTGCAGATGTCATGTAGATGGTATGCAGATGTTCCAAGCTATTTATTGAGTGAAGAACACTTCCCACTGGACACTGGTTGAACCAACGTAGAATAGACATTGAATTGAGTTTATTTCAAGTTTCACTGCTCTGTTTTTAAGTATTTCATGAATTAACAGTTTGTCTCTGTCTGATGATATTATCTATGTGTGGAACACTTTCTTCAACTTGCACAATTTTGTATGGCGCTTGCAACGCAATTGATAGTGGGTTGGATTCTCGATTTGGATAAAAGCGTCTGCTAAATGGCCTATATTTATTATTATTAGCACTCTTCACTAGTCTGTATTTTGATGAGGCCCTGAATAATGAGCATTCCTAATAAATCAATACAGTAATGTTAGAATAGCGATGTAATGGAAATAAAGTGCCTGATTACCTCAATTATTCTGTATTTACTCTTTAGGAACAATCAACTGTTATCTGTTATTCACTGTAAATGTATTTCTCATGTCTCTACTCCTTTATCTTTAACTCTGCAGTGTTGAAAAAGGCCCCGTAAATCTACACCTGTTGTTTATGAAGCATGTGACAAATAACACATGATTGATTTGACATGTAGAGTGGATCCACAGCAAGTAGAGATTACTATCAACTTGTTTTGTATTTGAATAGATTACCTTCTGTTAGTCAGCACCTCACCTAAAGTGTCTATGTTCTTTAATTGTTTTACTTCCTAGGTGGAGTTTTTTTTTGCCTTATTGCTTACCTGTACAATGTGCCATATGGGTTAGGGCTCCACCCGATGGGTTCTACTTGTTCTTTCTGGACAGGACCACCCACAAATGATATCCCTGTTTGAATTATTTAAAAGTGCATCATTCCATCCTCGTTGATTAGACATAATTGGAAAGGTAAAAGCCACGTGATGGTGCCCTTGCATTTACTTGTCCAATCTTGTAATAATGATCAATGATTGCTGATGCAGGAGGAAGGATGCACTTTTCATTCAACTACTCTACCCACACAAGAGGGCGCTGTGCAGCATATCCTCTCCCGATGGGTCTTTGCCAAGTCTTGTGCCTATGCTTTGCCCCTCCTTTAGAGCTGATGTGACTTCGAGTGTGTGTCATGAACAACAGCACTAGCAACAAAAGTGAAATTGGCTGTTTCCTTCAAAATAAAAGTCCCCCATTGAAACTGATGCCAAAGGATGAAAATAGTAGAATTATGCCACAATTGGACTAGATAATGGTAAACGAGTTTGTTTTATAATGTTGGTCTAAACATTTAACGAAAGACAATTTAACACAAAACATAAAATTCAGTTGAAATTGCACTGTGGATGTATATAGACTTCAGAATTGCATTGGAGGCATACTTAAATTGCAATGTACAGCCTTACCTATGGATCTTGGGTCCATGAAATTGGGTATCAGCCTATTCAGTGACACCTACAGATTACAATTTACACAAATATTATCTTTGTTGCTCTAATTGCGGGACTTTAACTGGGGAGTATTTTTCTCTGGTCATGCAGGAGTAATAAAGGCCTAGTTAACTAATTTTGTAAAATAAAAATATACGATTATTACTTTTATTTTGATTTATCAGGAGCTTCTCGCGGATATACAACTCACACTGTAGAACAGTATGTGGAAACACAGAGCTAGATAAGAGGAACAGGTGGCCGTGTTCAGGTTGTAAAATGGCAGTGAGTAGCGTGGATTAAAAGGAGGAAATTGAGAAAAGGTTGGAATGGCAACAGCTGTGCTGGAATGAGAACAATATGGGTGTCAGTTCTGATTATATAGAGCGGGAGAATGAGGGTCAAGGACTTAAATGGTCTGTAGTGGAGACACACAGGAAGAAGAGAGATCATGATACAGAAAGCAGTGGAGCGTCTAGGAAAGAAAGCATAAAGATGGCCAAGGTTGGAAGCAAGAGTCATAATGTGTCAGAGTGGAAAGTGGTGATGGTGTTTGATGAGACCAAAGGGCCTCATTTACAACCTATCTGCCAATGCCTTGGAGAAAGAGATAGGTGAAGTCAAACTATCCCGGTTCATTGGAAAGGTAAATTGCTAATATTTTGTGGTAGCCAGGCTCAGAAAGGGAAGATTCTGCAAATGGAAAAGCTTATTGGGATGAAGCTCAAAAGCCATATCCCTGGGGCTTATGCTAGGTTGAGGGGAGTCATCACTGGGGCCCCAATATCTACGTCCATAGTTGATATTAAAGAAAATGTGAAGGGAGGCAGAGTGATTGAGGCCAAAAGTTTGCTCAGTAGGAAAGAGGGTCAAAGAAGTGAAAGTTTATCAGTGCTGCTGAGGTTTCAGAAGGTTTTGCCTGGAACAGTACAGATAGCATTTTCTTATTTCAATGTTGACGTGCTGAATAATTATAATGGTGGATTGTTTCAGCAGGTTATAGATAAAGTTGAATTGATTCGGGGGCATGGGATGGGTTTTTAGCAGGTATTGATTTGTTTTTTATTTTTTACTTTCTAGGTAGACCGTGATTCATCGCAAACTTCAGGACAGTACGTAGCAGTATGCACCTTGAACGTTTGTTTGACCGCTATGATTTAAAGATGAATAGAATGGCCTCACACTCCAGTACAGTAGGTGGCGGTGAAGAATAATGTATGGTCGTCCTTTATGTTTAGTAGATTATTGAAGTACCACAAGAGTAAATAGCGATTTTCTGAAACAGGGAAGAAGAGTCTGTCATCGTATGGGCAAGGCTTTTAACCGTGGCGTTTCTCAGGTAAAGTTGCCAGCTATCTTGCTAACGTTGGCTTTTTAAAATTTTAGCTCTTGCCAATTAAATCGACTTGCTGCTGGGGCAATCAGGTTTATCTAACTATTTTGACTAGAGTTGGCTAGCTAGCTACTGTTAACGGAATCGAACTAAATTGTGAATCGCTGTAACTAGCTAGTTATGGCTAAATCTAACCATACCTTAACGTTACTTATTTGGGACGATACTTTATTCAGAAGTTGTCCAGTTTGCACAGTTAGCTGACTACTGTTAGCCAAACACTAACAAAACGAATTGTGTAGATCAGATCTGACCCGATTGTTTAAACTGTACCAGGGTCGGACAGGCTTCCTATGTAGATTAAAGCTGAAATGTATAACGTCCGGTGTAGATTAAGACTGGAGAAGGTTTGGAAAGCGTAGCTAACAACCTCAATCCGAATTGTTCCAAAATGGCTGCTGTCCTGCTAACTCACATGAGGACAACATAGCAGTCATTCAATCTTCTTGGTATGACGACAAGGCATTTCCCATCCCTGTTTTGAGGTATGTTTTCTGAACCATATCTCGTGCCGGCTCCAACCCTAGTGCAGCTAAGCAATATAGTCGGATCTGCTGGCTAACTAATTGTACAAACTAGGACGTTTTCATTCAGCTGCCCTGAATATGTCTGTGGGTGTTTCCTTTCAATTAAGGCATAGACGACCAGGTGAGGGGAGTTCTTTGCTAATTAGCGACCTTAATGGAATGAGTTTGACATGTACCCTGAGAGACTAACAGTGAAATGCTTACGGCCCTTCCCAACAATGCAGAGAGAAAGAAATGAGAAATAACAGAAAAGTAATAATAAATACACAACTAGTAACAATAACTGAGGTAGATATGTACATCTGACTAGTTATAAAATAAACAATAGCAGCAGGGTATGTGATTAGTAAAAAGGGTAAATTCAGATTGTCCAGGTAGCTATTTGGTTAACTACTTAGCTGTGGCTTGGGGTTATAAACTGTTCAGGATCCTGTTGGTTCCAGATTTGGTGCATCGGTACTGCTTGCAATGCGGTAGCTGAGAGAACAGTCTATGACTTGGGTGGCTGGAGTCTTTGAAAATGTTTATGGCCTTCCTCTGACACCGCCTGGTATAGAGGACTGGATGGCAGGAAGCTTGGCCCCATTGATGTACTGGTTACACACTAAATCAAATCAAATGTTATTTATATAGCCCTTCGTACATCACATGATATCTCAAAGTGCTGTACAGAAACCCAGCCTAAAACCCCAAACAGCAAGCAATGCAGGTGTAGAAGCACGGTGGCTAGGAAAAACTCCCTAGAAAGGCCAAAACCTAGGAAGAAACCTAGAGAGGAACCAGGCTATGTGGGGTGGCCAGTCCTCTTCTGGCTGTGCCGGGTGGAGATTATAACAGAACATGGCCAAGATGTTCAAATGTTCATAAATTACCAGCATGGTCGAATAATAGTAAGGAAGAACAGTTGAAACTGGAGCAGCAGCATGGCCAGGTGGACTGGGGACAGCAAGGATTCATCATGTCAGGTAGTCCTGGGACATGGTCCTAGGGCTCAGGTCAGTTGAAACTGGAGCAGCAGCATGGCCAGGTGGACTGGGGACAGCAAGGAGTCATCATGTCAGGTAGTCCTGGGGCATGGTCCTAGGGCTCAGGTCCTCCGAGAGAGAGAAAGAAAGGAGAGAATTAGAGAACACACACTTAGATTCACACAGGACACCGAATAGGACAGGGGAAGTACTCCAGATATAACAAACTGACCCTAGCCCCCCGACACAAACTACTGCAGCATAAATACTGGAGGCTGAGACAGGAGGGGTTAGGAGACACTGTGGCCCCATCCGAGGACACCCCCGGACAGGGCCAAACAGGAAGGATATACTACCCACTACCCTCTGTAGCGCCTTGCGGGTCGGATGCCAAGCAGTTGCCATACCAAGCGGTGATGCAACCAGTCAAGATGCTCTCAACGGTGCAGCTGTATGACTTTTTGAGGATCTGAGGACCCATGCCAAATATATTCAGCCTCCTAAAGAGGCATTGTGCCCTCTTCACAATGCGGACAATGTGGACCATGATAGATCCTTAGTAGAGTGGAGACAGAGGAACTTGAAACTCTCAACCTGCTCCACTACAGCCCTGTTGATATGAATGGTGATGTGCTTGGCCCTCCGTTTCCTGTACTCCATGATCAGCTTCTTTGTCTTGCTGACATTTGATTGAGAACTTGTCCACAGGTCAGATAGAATAGATGTATAACACATAGGAATAGGTCTAGGGGAAATGTGCTATAGTAAAAAGGGAATACCTAGAACCATACCGCCCTGTTCACATTACTTGGCAGTTTTTCAGCAGGGTCAAGCAGTCTCTGAACCCCATCTTTTGTTCTGTAGCTTGACTCATTTTGTTACCGCCAGGTAAAATCCAGGACACATACTTGCAACTTGTCTAGCTTCCTCAGTGGGTTGTGGGAGTTGCGGTTGAAGAATCATTAATGTATGAAGGTTTTCTGTGGTCATTGACCTGCAGTAGAATCTGTCTAACACTTGTAGAGAGACAACTTCAACTGTGTCAGATAAGGGAGGAACAAAATGTTCCACATGCCAGACAAGTGGGTGACAACATTCCCTTGCAGTAATCTCCAGCCCAAAGCCCTGTGGGGTGTGATGTGTGACTGGAAATGAAACAGGCTGACGGTTGCTAATCCACGGAATACAACCTTGATCCAAGCATCAGATTCTCAATGCACAGCACACAGACACTAAGACTTTGAGAGGCGATGTCAGGACAGGTGGGAGCAGAGAAGGGTGATCGTGACAGTAATCACTTAAGTAGGTCTTATCTCTGCTTCATCTCACTGTCATTACCTCTCATTCCCCTCCCAATGCAAAAGCCTCAGTATAGATGAATACATGACAGGTTGTATATAACCCCACCACGCATGCTGCTATTAGCACAGAGTCAAAAAGAAGATGGAATTCACACGGTACCTCAGAGCCTGGGATTTCTCACATTGTCTGCTCTCCTGACCTTAAACACGCCTGCATAGTGTGTTAATCAGCTTCCACCAGTCACTCAACATTGCTTATTGTTTATTACTTTTGCTGTGTTGGACCCAACATTATGACACTTTAGACAATGGTTACATATTTTCACCAATGCCAGGTATCAAGTCCTCTCAAAGATGCTTCTGAATGTCCTAATTCTCTACCCATTGACATTGTCAGAACAAGCCTCTTAAAATTGCTCAAAAACAAACTCCTCCAATTAGCTCTTTCTCGAAAAGCCCTGCTTTATATTTCACAGGCACGGACATAAATGAATCACGCTGTATATTAAACACTTCAGTTTCCCACGTTTCTCTCAACTGGTCTCTGACCTCCCTAAATGCTTTCTCATCGTCGTGGGTGATCAGGCATACCATCATCGTGTCATCAACAAACTTAATGATGGCGTTGGAGTCGTGTGTGTGTGTGTGTGTGTGTGTGTGTGTGTGTGTGTGTGTGTGTGTGTGTGTGTGTGTGTGTGTGTGTGTGTGTGTGTGTGTGTGTGTGTGTGTGTGTGGCTATGCAGTCGTGGTTGAACAGGGAGTACAGGAGGGCACTAAGCACTCGCCCCTAAGGGCCCCAGTGTTGAGGATCAGCGTGGGGGATGTGTTGTTGCCTACCCTCACCACTTGGGGGGGCGGCCTGTCAGGAACTCCAGGATCCAGTTGCAGAAGGAGGGGTTCAGTCCCAGGATCCTTAGTTTCATTTAGCTTCACAGTGTAACATTTTAATTTCTGCCGAAATCAAAATGAAAGAAAAGTTCTTGCACATTCAGCAGGCTGTGGTGTTAAATAGGCTTTTAGAAGTGGCGTCTTTATTTTGTTACTCATCGTTAATGCCGTCTTTGGTGTGCTGATTAATTCACAAGCATGCTTTTTTTCCCCACTACTATTATTTATTTTGATTAAGTCATACAAGTGTTACATTGTGTGAAGTTTAAAATACATTATCATTACTATTAACACCAAAAAACATTTTATGTAATAAAATATTTTTATTCGTCTTCCTCAAATGAACGGGAAGATGATGCTATCTTAGCATTGGTCCTCAACTCGTGGCTCAGTCATTTCATTCAGGTGTTAGTGGAGTTATTAGGGAGTTTAGCCTTCCCTGGAGCATGTTTCTTTCTGAAGACTTTTACCTGGCTGAAAGGTGAGACACATTCGTATGAGTGGTTGACCAAAATTGCCTCTTCGTACGATAGCCCTCTAGCTTGTGGATGTATTTCTGGCAATATTTATTTAGCCATCCCATTATGAACTACTGCTCTTCCTTGTTCTCAGTTAGATGCCAAAGTGAGTCATGTTTTAAACCCAGGAGGAAAGGCTAATGTCCAAGTCGTAGTGTGACATGATCATACCCAACCAGCCAAAGTTAACTAGCTAGTCAACCTCACTGTCGACCCACTGTCTCTCCCTCTGTATGTCTCTCCACACTGGAGAATATTGACATGTTGCTTTGTCTTTCAGGGGCATACATTGTGTTGTACTCACTGCAGATTCTTGGGACCAACATGAGAGCTGGAGGTGGGTTTTGCTATAATAGGTACCTTTTTTTTGAGAATTAGCATAACTTTCATCACATTTACATGGGTGAGTGTGTGACAATTGTTTATCTTGGCTATTCTGTCCACAAACCATATTCTTAATCACAGGACAACATAGCTATGCCTATAGCCTACTTGTTTATAGGAACCCCATTAGCTACTGCCCATGTAGCAGTAGCTAATGGGGTAGCAACTACTCTCCCTGGGGTCAAAGAACCCTGTCATAAACCTTAGAGAACTTGCAATATTCTATATTACTTCCGGGGGGATGTATAAATGCGTTTTGGGGGGGGATGTTCCTAGACAAAGGCTTTGAAATGTCCAAAAATATTCTCTGCTAAATGTTAGGTACCCCGCAAAATCAATACAGTTCAAGCAATAATAAACAATAAACCGTCACGCAACCTCACTTTAACCTTACCATTCTGTATACATCTGGCCCTTCTTTCTAGAATCGGCTTTCTATTTCGCAACAAAGCATCCTTCACTCATGCTGCCAAACTTACCCTCGTAAAACTGACCATCCTACTGATCCTCGACTTCGGCGATGTCATTTAAAAATAGCTTCCAATACTCTACTCAGCAAACTGGATGTAGTTTATCAGTGCCATCCGTTTTGTTACCAAAGCCCCATATACTACCCACCACTGCGCCCTGTATGCGCTAGTCGGCTGGCCCTCGATACATATTCGTCGCCAGACCCACTTGCTCCAGGTCATCTATAAGTCTATGCTAGATAAAGCTACGCCTCATCTCAGCTCACTGGTCACAATAACAACACCCACCCATAGCACGCGCTCCAGCAGGTACAAATTGCAAAAATCGCTGAAGCTGGAGACTTATTTCCCTCACTAACTTTTAACTTTTTTGCCCCACTGTATCTGAGCAGCTGACCGATCGCTGCAGCTGTACATAGTCCATCTGTAAATAGCCCACCCAATCTACTTACCTCATCCCCATATTGTTTTTATTTACTTTTCTGCTCTTTTGCACACCAGTATTTCTACTTGCACATCATCATCTGCTCATTTATCACTGGTGTTAATTTGTTAAATTGTAATTACTTCGCTACTATGGCCTATTTATTGCCTGCCTACCTCATGCCATTTGCACACACTGTATATAGACTTTATTTTTTTTGTATTGTGTTATTGACTGTACGCTTGTTTATTCCATGTGTAACTCTGTTGTTTGTTGCACTGCTTTGCTTTATCTTGGCCAGGTCACAGTTGTAAATGAGAACAACTAGCTTACCTTGTTCTCAACTAGCTGACCTGGTTAAATAAAGGTGAAATAATAAATGAACTAAAATGTCAACCCAAATACATCCGGCAGGGCAATAATAGTCCAGCGACACTGAACATCAAAGGGAAGCGCAGTGGGGAAAGTATGTTTGCTGGAGCGATAGAGGGAAAATGAGTGAGAGAGGGGGGTTTAGCTGTTGACTTCAGGCTTGCAGTTGCACTGTCTGTCAGTCTGATACACCTGATGGTTTGTTTGTCAAAGCTTCGCAACACTGTTGCTACTAATCCATTCGATCAGTGAAAGGAGCGGGCCCCAAAGATTCCAAACACGACCAAGAGCGTTTACACCGGCGATCTAATCGAGTTGATTTGATTTGAACACCGGCGATCAACTTCAACACTTTACAAACGAATCACGCTGAAAATAAACAACACTTCTGCCAGGAGTGAAACACACTGTCAAAACTACCACGCTGACCGAGAGACTCCATACAGAGCCGGAAGAGCCAACGTTATTATCTCCCTCCTGACTGCTGCTGTGCTCTTAAAGGGGCATACTATACTATACTTGGTGGCTTATCATTGATGGATGCTAACTGTTTTTCCACCTATTCCACACTAACTTGACCAAATTCAAAACGGAATTCCTGCTCTTTCATTATTAGATCTTCAATGCACATATGTTGGTTCAATGTTTTAACAGACTGTTTGTATTCTTTACTGGTGAAATAGTCATTGAAATTATTTTGCTATATCAAAAGGTTTTTTGCTAAAATGGCCCATCAACATCAATGAACGATGTAGATTGAATTGGGTTTTCTGTCCATGATATAACTTAAGGTGATCCAAAGTATTTTCCCATAGTTTAAATGTCATTTCTTGTTTTAGTAATATTATTTTTTCTTTAAAAAAATAATAATAATTGAGTCAATGTCTCAGTTGACGGTATGTCAACCAATCAGCTGAGCAGCCTGAATTGTTTGTCACTTTCTTAATTTCTTTGAACCATACCATGTTTCAGTTCATTGACCCAGGGGGCTCTAACAGTTCTCAGTTTCTTAACAGGTACATGCTTGTCAACAATTGGCAAGAATAATTTTACAAATACTTTCAAGTGCTGCATTTGGTTTCTCCTCATACACATCAGGCCAACAAATGGTTTTAAGAGTCCTGAGAACATTTTGTAAGATCTGTTATAAATAGCTTTAGACCCTGCCTTTGTTACTTCTGGCTTTTCTTGTCATTGCCACAATGTTATGGTCACTAGCCAATGGGAACTGATATTGCTTTGGAGCAAAGCTCTGCAGCAGTGGTGAAGATCTGACCAATACAAGTGGATGTCTCAGATCCCAACACTATTGGTTTACACTCTCGTTGGTTGACTGATAACCTGGGTCATGTTACAGGCTTTAGTCACAGTAAGAAGCTTCCTCCCGAGAGGACAACTAGATAACCAGTCAATGTTCAGGTCACCAAGCACATTTAATTTCTCTGTTAGCATCAGAGACCTTATGACACACACACATTAGACATGGTGTTGAAATAGTGTTCCAGTTCCCCTCTCTCCTCTCTCCCACTGTCTATTGATCTCTTCATTCTCTTTCTTTGGTCTATGTATCTTATTTCCTTCAGGCATCTTGAAGTTGGCTGCATTGGTTTCTGTCTTTTTCTTGGCAGTTTTCCTTGCCTTCCAGCTGCTGGAAATTAACATGGACTTCAATCTGGGGAATGTGTTTGGTGAGTTTGGTTACAGGTGTTTTCCAGTTTTGTAACTGTGCATATCAATCTATTGCCTGATCTTGCATGGAATTCCAAGGAGGAATCACTTAGTTTCAAAGGCTATTATTTTGAATAGATCTCTCAATAGATGGTATTAATAATCTTCACCAGGGATTCTAAATTTAGGCCTTCAGAAAAACCTTTGTCGTGTCTGCATGCGACACCCCTTAGTCTCTGGCTGAAACTAAATTCACACACTACGGAGACGGAAGGTGTGTAGCGCAATGTTGTTTTTCGTCACAAAAGGGGTGGCTCCTTGTGATATTTTCTGGCATTCGGACGTACTTTTGTGCTATCTGGAAATTGAGACACTCGGTATCATTCCTTCCGCAGCCGTGGGGCCAGTGTTGTCGCTCGGTTCCTTGTTCTGATCTACAGGTTATTCATCAAAGTAGCCTATTTTGTATTTGTAACCAAATATAATCTCTGCGACTGTTCAAACGCTAAACCAAACAACAAGAATCCACCCCCTGAAAATATTTAGTTTATTAGTAATAACCAGTGATTCCAGGCTATTGTGAAGTGGTAGAACCTGCTTTAGCCAACTAGCTAGCCATGTGCTTTTATCTGATATCTGAATGAGTACACAAGCAGGATATCAAACTGGGATAATGTTTTAGGTTGTACCGGCAAGTAGGAGAGTATTTGCTCGGGCATGTTTGCAAAAAAGAATTTAAAAAAAAGCTAAACCTGATTTCACATGGAGATGTGTGATGCTAAAAGGCCTGGCCAGCTTGCTATGTGTTTAGCCAGGCTAAAGCCAGATTTAGTGAAAAGCTCAATGCTTTAACTTTCTTAAATAAGGAACTCATGAGCTCACGGGCTAATGTCACAAAGACATCTGGAACTGGAGTCTAACTTGTCTGTTTCTGTCCCTCCACAACAGGGTCTATGCCTGTAGAGGAAGGCCGTAAGTATACTTCAATAACTTCTCCTGCTGCATCACTTTAACCTGATTTCCTCAATCAGGTTACATTTCTTCTTTTCTTTCCTCCCTGTGGTATATGAAAATCAGAGCTGATCTTCTCTTAACAAACCATGGAAACACCTTACCATGTATGCTTAAGTGTTAGCTAAGTAGTTAATCTGTGTGTATTGTGTACTTACCACCAGGCCTTTATTGTTAATGTTTTGGTTCTTTAGCTGTTGAGTTCTATGTAAATAGTCTGGTTTGTTCTGTAGGTGTGTGAGGAATATTGTGCGTGAGAGAGATTCAAGCTATGTGTAATAGTATACTGTGTTTGCAGGGCCTAGATATTTACGTGTTCGCTGATATTGTGTGTTTTTGAGGGGGGGGTGCTAAAGTGTGTTGGTATTGTATTCTCTGTTTGGAATTCCATACACAGCTACCAGACTGGAACGCTACAAGTGTGGTCTCTCCAAGCCATGTCCCGAGGGACACTTCTCCTTTAAGATGGCCAGCGGAGCAGCCAGTGTTGTCGGTCCCAAAATCTGCCTGGAGGACAACATGTAAGAGACATGATGGACCAATAATAACAGTACAACCATAGACCCACATCCCTCTCAACCTATAATAACAGTACAACCAAAGACCCACATCCCTCTCAACCTATAATAACAGTACAACCAAAGACCCACATCCCTCTCAACTCATAATAACAGTACAACCAAAGACCCACATCCCTCAACCCTATATTGACAGTACAACCAAAGACCCACATCCCTCTCAGCCTATAATGACAGTACAAACAAAGGCCCACATCCCTCTCAGCCTATAATGACAGTACAAACAAAGGCCCACATCCCTCTCAGCCTATAATGACAGTACAAACAAAGGCCCACATCCCTCTCAGCCTATAATGACAGTACAAACAAAGGCCCACATCCCTCTCAGCCTATAATGACAGTACAAACAAAGGCCCACATCCCTCTCAGCCTATAATGACAGTACAAACAAAGGCCCACATCCCTCTCAGCCTATAATGACAGTACAAACAAAGGCCCACATCCCTCTCAGCCTATAATGACAGTACAAACAAAGGCCCACATCCCTCTCAGCCTATAATGACAGTACAAACAAAGGTCCACATCCCTCTCAGCCTATAATGACAGTACAAACAAAGGCCCACATCTCTCTCAGCCTATAATGACAGTACAAACAAAGGCCCACATCTCTCTCAGCCTATAATGACAGTACAAACAAAGGCCCACATCTCTCTCAGCCTATAATGACAGTACAAACAAAGGCCCACATCCCTCTCAGCCTATAATGACAGTACAAACAAAGGCCCACATCCCTCTCAGCCTATAATGACAGTACAAACAAAGGCCCACATCCCTCTCAGCCGATACACAGGGGCCTAATTAAAAACAAGTATTTTAACTAAGACGTTTTATCCCCCCCCCCACACCCCCACACACACACACACACACACACACAATAACCTTGCACTTGACTTTTCCTACTTGCACTGACTTTGCTGATAACTACTTTCTATTTTGAAAGAATTTACAGCACTTACAATGACTTATGTAGTTGTCTCACTCTGCTAAATGACTAAAAGCTAAACATATTTTGCCAGGTAGAAATCTAGAGTGCAAAGCTGACACAGTAGGATATTCTACAAAATAATTATCCATGTCTGTTTTACAGGATGCATTTCTATTCTTATTTTATAGATTCCTAGACAGACTCGTGTAGACCGGTATGAACTATCTTGTAACTGAGATGGAGATTCAATTTAAACATGCCTGAAGCAACCTGTTGACTGTTAACCCTCTATTTAATTAACTGTTGACTCTTGTGGCATTCTGCATCAGTGTTATTGAAATCCAATTCCTCAGGAATCAAGTCTGGTTAGGAATAAGTATTATATTTTTGTGTCGACGCTATACGACCAGGGTGTGACAAGTCTCAGTACAGTGTTGAAGAACACGACCGGGAACAAAGACAAGGATGGGACAAACCTAACCACAAAGTACCCAATAAAATACATGCAGGCTCACTGTCACATAATGCTTAATTTGTCCTTTCAGATTGATGAGTGGAGTCAAGAACAACGTGGGCAGAGGAATTAACATCGCCCTGGTTAACGGTAAACTAGCCTTGTCACTGCTACATGCCATAGACAAACAGTACTTCTCCTTGTCGTCAAATCGGTTGTTTTACATGACTACATCTGTGAGTAATATGACAATTGAAAATGACATCTGGTGTGTGAAACATTTACTTTGTTCAGCGATTGGCAGCTCGAGTCCTTCGAGGATGTGTAGAGTGCCTAGATGGCTGTTAGTGCTGGGCTGGAACAAAAGCCTGCATACAACATGGCCCTGGGTTAACTACTTCAATACTAACCTGTCCATACCGCTGTTGTACAAAACATTAAGAACACCGTCCTAATATTGAGTTGCACCCCCTTTTTCCCTCAGAAAAGCCTCAATTTGTTGGGGCATGGACTAATGTACTACCCTGAATGCACTATTCATGATAGGAGTTAGCCTGTGATCGTACATTAGCTTGTCATGAACAAGTTGTTTGTTCTCCACAGGAAAGACAGGGGACCTCATCAAGACAGACTACTTTGACATGTGGGCGGGAGGTGAGGCCTTAGTTTCACTTAGATTTCCTGTGTTTCCGTGTCATGGAGTGCCTCTTGACTAGGCAGGCGGACCAGGCAAACCAGTCTTGTACCTGTGTATTTGTTGTGTGTGCAGATGTCAACACGCTCATCACATTCCTGAAGACTATTGAAGAAGGAACAGTAGTGATGATGGCCACGTTTGATGACTCGGCCTCCAAGTAGGTGTTTTACGAACTGAAAAAAAGATGCACATTCAGCATTTAACTTCTCCGTGAACTCTTAGATTATAATTTTAAGCTTAGGCAAATACTTCAGTTAAGTGTCTTGATCAATCTGTTTCGTTCCTCCAGGGACTGAATTGAACCCTTATAGAATTAACAAATGACTATCACATAAATAAACCCGTTAACTGACTGCGGGGAAATGTAAATGAATTTCTCCCTAACTGCTGATATTAAAGGAGTCACCAATTACTGATGTATAACAATGGTGACTAATAGCAAAGGTTCAAGTAAAGGAAAGAGTGGTAGGTAGAGATATTTAAGTCTACAGACTCTCAATGACTTTCTAGCTGTGTATTCACTAGCAAACGGACAGAAATGGTGAGGGACTACCTGAACTTGTCCAATAAACTTTATTTTTGTTGTGAAACATTTCAATATGGTGTGCACAAATGAATACGACCCTGCTTTGCGGTCCACAGGCTGAACGACGAGTCCAGGAAGATGATTGGTGAACTTGGCAGTTCCAGCATCAGCACATTAGGCTTCAGGGACAACTGGATCTTTGTGGGAGGCAAAGGGATCAAGACCAAGAGTCCATTTGAGCAGGTAACTTCAACCCCCCCCCCTTTAAAAAAAATCTTCATCCTCCTTAACCTGGTTTGTTCACATTTTTTCTTTCTGGTCTGTTCACATGGGACTTTTTCACCTCTCCCCGTTGAAATATCAAGGCTTCAGTGGAGCACAGCTGATGGAACTTTGTCTATAGAAATACCATTTATCATGATACAGACTCATTTTCTAGCCCTGTCATAAAGAGTTGTGTGACATCCAGATGCATTTCATACAACCCTCAGACAACCCTCAGACAACCCTCAGACTCAACTCTGGACCGCCAAACCAATCCCACTGCATTTTTTCATTGTTCCCCTCTAATCAGGGACTGATTTGGACTCGAGACACCGTGTGTGTGCAATTGAATTATCAGGTAGAACAGAACCAGCAGACTTCGGACTTGTAGAGTAAGAGTTGAACACCCCTGGTCTACAACGTCGCAGATGTCATTGGAGGATTGATTACCGAGAGGCAAGTTGAATATCCCAAATGGAGCTAGATGAAGCCAGAACAAGAATCTACTTGTTGAGCATAGCTATAGCCTTCAGTCTGGTGTTCATGGTCCGTTTGTCAAGGTCCCGACATCAGCGGATAACTGTCCTGCAACAGGGCACTTTGACGTGAGAATGCACTCGAACGTGACGTTTGTTTTTGTAAACTAAAAACTTGCTCTATAAGATATGTAAAACACAGCCTTTCCATTATTTAGTTTTCGTTCTTTACAGTCCTGAACTATTGATTTCATTATGAGTTTCACAAGACAATTTTGAGAATGCTGTCTTTTTCCATTTCCATCTGACCCTTTAACATGTTGTCCCAGAGTGAACAGGCACTCCTTCAATATTGACTTTCCATCCTCCCTCATGTCTTCTTGGGACATTGTTTGTGATCGCTGTGCCGGTACACACACAGCCTTATCAGACAAGAGGGGCCATGCAATGTGCTTCCCAAATGGTGTCCTATTCCCTTGTAGTGCACAAAACACTTGCACTATATAGGGAATAGGCTGCCATTTGGGATGCTACCATTGGGTCTAATCCAAAACTTCTCTCTGCCTCTACAGCACATAAAGAACCATGCCGAAACCAACAAGTACGAGGGCTGGCCCGAGGTGCTGGAGATGGAAGGCTGCATACCCCAAAGACAGGAGTGATCTTTTCATTTGATCCCTCGACCGTTACCTTCATAGCCGACCCCTTCACGCCTTTGGTTGCGTCTCCCATTCTTCTCTTAAAATAGTGTACTTGCACACTTTCCTATGATGGCTCTAACAATGGTTGAACCTCCCTCCACCCAATGCTAACACCAACGCAGCCTTGGTATTTTAGAGACTGTCCCTCTGCGTTGCAGCTGTCAATGTTTGCAGCAATCGGTGTTTGACGTCAGGAAGCATCCTTGTTTGTTTGTGTCAAGGTATTGTCTATATATAGAAAGAGGAATGGTATGGCAGAAATTCCTGTTATTGGTTATTCAGCAGAATGTACCAAGATCACTGTGAAATTTGTAAATAGAAATACAAAAAAAGTATCAAACTTTTGAACATTGATATTGTAATATAACATCTTGGAAAGCTATATGGCTTAAGATTCTTGTTACTTAAGAGTGAATTTATATTATAGCTTTTTATCTTTAGTGATTGGTCTTTTAAATTGTTAGTTTTTGTGTGGTTTGGGAGTGGAATGAATGAGGAAGCGTGTAGCTAAATCACGTTAGTGGGGATTTTGACTTGTGTGCATCTTCCTTGGATAGAATGAGAATCATTGGTTTTGGATGTGGGTCATGTACCTAAGTGTTTCAGTAAAAATCTATAGATATTTTAGGGAAATATTTAGCTGGTTTTGCTGATTTGATAAACAAATCACTTGGGAATTTATTGGCACCTTGACAGCCTTGGAAAAACCATTCAAGAAATAGATTGATACAGTACAAAGATGACTAGGTTCTGATTTTGTGGCTAGATCTTACTTTCCCCAGTATCTCTGGTTTACTTTAGAGACTAACTCTGCATCACATATCTTCCACTAAAGCTTTGATTACCTCATTGCGACTGACTTTTTTGTTCTTATCATATAATGCAAGAACTGCCTAGGCTGAAGCTCATAGCTTTTAGCTGAGTTACTGTTGGCTTTTGCAACATTGCATCATGTCCCCCCTGGATCTTCTTCAGTGAGCGGTCTCAGTACCAATACCACTGTTCATTAGCTGTGGTCATATTAGCTACAATTCAACCCAGCTGTCACTTTGTCACACTTGGAATGGAGTAAGCTACATATAACAAATAATACATTTGACGTTTTATTTAAAGAATTAAGTCAATTAAGCACAAATTCTTATTTACAATGAAGGCCTACACCGGCCAAACCCCGATGACGCTGGGCCAATCGTGTGACGCCCCATGGGACTCCCAATCAGGACCAGTTGTGATACCCTGGTTCCATTCCAGACTGTATCTAGTGACTCCTCAAGCGCTGAGATTCAGTACCTTAGACCGCTGCACCACTCGGGGACCCATGGATTGATTCAGTTGATTAATTCCTGTTCTGTGTGTGAAATTGAATCCATTGGGACATTATTGCATATGCAGTTATGTCATGTGTTTTAACTACGGTAGCACCTGGTGCTGAAAGTAGCACACGTTTCAGAGTGTAATGTAAAACTCTTGTTGCGTTAAACATCTCACCTCGGTCCCCTAGTTGGTTCAAAGGATAACTCTGTTTTTGGTCAAATGGCAGGAATACAATCCTGTTTCTGTTTGCTTTTAGGGCAGTACATGTAACCTAACACAATGTGATTGTGGAGGCTATTCTGAAACCTGTTCCCCCATCCACTTGTCTATGGAGTCATTGTAATGAAGGATTTCTCCTTTTGTCTTGACATTGGCAAGATATTTAACACAATGAATGACATCCTCTACATTGCCTTTAAAAAAAAGATCAGTGTTCTGTTTTTTGGTTTCATTTGAGGACCTTGAGTGAAGTGAAAAGCCCAAATCGATACCCCATCGTTGCCATTCCAACAACAAGTGTGTCCTTCCTGCTCTTAATGGAATTCATCCCACCAATGTGCCTTGTCTGACTTACAAATCCATAGACAGTCTATGTAATATTTCCTATTTCTGCATCTCTAGTAAACTACTGATTTGTTAGTCATACATGTTGTTGCAAGGGAGTTAAATGGGGAACAATTCTGATTATTGTAAGACATTGCAACAAAATGAGTCACATCTGTGTCGTGAAACATTTCAAACAACTTACCATTCATGAGTATGATTAATAAAGCTCAACCTGTCTTCATTGTACATGTGACATTTCTCTCAATGCCTTGAACATCTTAAATCCTTTATGTTGGCAGATAAAGTTGACTTGATTTTAGGGAGGAAAGAAGGAGTACATCCGGCTTCTTCACCTGTGGGGTCGTATGAGGGGGTGCTGAGGCATATTTCTGTCTGGTAATGCCCTTTTGGGAGGAGAAACTCGTTTTCATTGGCTGTGCCTGGGCCCACCCGACCCCTGCCCAGTCATGTGAAATCCATAGAGTAGGGCCTAATGAATTTATTTCAATTGACTGAATTCCTTATGAACTTTAACTCAGTTAAATCTTTGAAATTGATACATGTTGCGTTTTTATATTTTTGGTCGGTGTAGTCATTGCATCAATCTGGCTTGTCTTCAGGAGGTTGCATCATACTCAATGTTGCAGATGGAAATGGCATGAATAGATATAGCTCATTGTTTTGTTACTGTGACACTGTCCATTCTACATAGCCTAATGTTTCTAAACTAAGAACATTCCACAAGGTTGTGCTGGGATTCTATTACATAATAACCAAATACCATATTCTCTTTGCAAAACGTCAGCAATAATTTACCACCTGGTTTTTAATAAGAATTATAAACTGGGTGGTTTGAGCCCTGAATGCTGATTGGATGACAGCTGTGGTATATCAGACCATCTTCCACAGGTATGACAAAACATTTATTTTTACTGCTCAAATTATATTGGTAACCAGTTTATAACAGCAATAAGGCACCTCATGAGTTGGTGTTATATGGCCAATATACCACTACGGGCTGTATCCAGGCACTCTGTGTTGTGTCGTGTTTAAGAACAGTCCTTAGCTGATATTGGCCATATACCACATGCTTTTGGGGCTTATTGCTTAAATATATGACTGACTGTGGCTATTGTTGGTATGTGTTTTGAATTCATACTTGTACATAATGCACATCACAACTACACACCTGTGTGGTTTCAACGCCAACAACGCTCTAATCAGATCACTTGCAGGTCATGCACACTGACCTTGCGCTCAACTGCCGTAAAACAGTTTGTTTTCAAGTGTCATCTTGACAAGCAAAAACATTTTAACTAGTAAATAATTAAACCAATACATTCGACAGTGAAAACAATGTACAAAGCAGAAGAATCACTGGTCAAATGCAAAATACATTTCAACTGTAGGCATATGCCATTTTCTTGACAATTTGGGGAGTGCTTTGTCTGGAGCCAGATAGTTGCCAAAAGGTTGAACATCGTAAGAAAATCCATACGTATATTGTTAGGATCGTAAGAAAAGCCATGCATGAAATGTAACATTTCATCTGTGAACAAACAAACAGCATGTTACGACTACGGACTAACATTTTAGGCATGAACAAATCTTGTGTTGCAATTCTGATGTACAGTAATACTGACACTGACTCAACACCAGCCACTTTAATAATGGGAATTGATGGGAAATGATGTAAATATATCACTAGCCACTTTAAACAATGCTACCTTATATAATGTTACTTACCCTACATTATTCATCTCATATGCATACATATATACTGTACTCTATCATCGACTGCATCCTTATGTAATACATGTATCACTAGCCACTTTAACTATGCCACTTTGTTTACATACTCATCTCATATGTATATACTGTACTCGATACCATCTACTGTATCTTGCCTATGCTGCTCTGTACCATCACTCATTCATATATCCTTATGTGCATATTCTTTATCCCCTTACACTGTGTATAAGACAGTAGTTTTGGAATTGTTAGTTAGATTACTTGTTGGTTATTACTGCATTGTCGGAACTAGAAGCACAAGCATTTCGCTACACTCGCATTAACATCTGCTAACCATGTGTATGTGACAAATAAAAAAAAATTGATTTGATTTTTTTAATACCTTTCAGAGTTTTGGCCTGTTTCATCTCTCCAACAAAACAAAGTAGACCAAACGGCCTGTGAGGAGTGATACGTGAACGAGCATAACGCAGTACAAAACAAAGTAGACCAATAGGCCTGTGAGGAGTGATACGTGAACGAGCATAACGCAGTACAAAACAAACTGGGAAACCAGAAAGAGAGAACTTGCACATTTTCAAGTTAAGTCTCCATTCTCTATTACTCAGTTGAGTTGACTTCACATGTAGGAAGCTAATATAATGGATGTGTTTGCCAGGGCAAGTCTAGATGGTCCTATCTGTATTATGTCTACAACGGTGAAGGTTCAGTCTGCTAGGTATCTACAGCATGGGCACTCAAAATATTATTTTATAGAATATTTTCAAATTAATTTCATGAATTTAAAATAATTTGACATGGTATATATATATATATGGATTTTGAAATTAGTAAGAGAGAGGTTAAACCTAGGCTAAATCTGGCATCCGCTTATTCCCACACTGTACAACACTGTACAATAACTCTGTTCCAGTGGTCTTAGGTAGTGTCTGTATAGGCTATCCCCTCAATCGTGACACTGCGACCCAATTCAAGAGGTTGTGATTTCCATGCTGCACCACAGCACCATGCGCCTTCGGGAAAGCACCGCTCAGACTCTGAAGATGCCCTTCTGGAGCCATGCAGCCATAGTCATTATACCCTAATATAGGCCTATTAGCCAAATAAAAGGCAGAGCATGCATGATGCGTGCGACTCATCAGTTCAACATATTTGAACATTGAATTCATCCTTCATTCAGTTCAATAGAACAACAGTCTTACCCATTTGTTTATTGAAATCCATGTGTATATCAAAATG
Source organism: Oncorhynchus gorbuscha (assembly GCF_021184085.1). Taxonomy (NCBI): domain Eukaryota; kingdom Metazoa; phylum Chordata; class Actinopteri; order Salmoniformes; family Salmonidae; genus Oncorhynchus; species Oncorhynchus gorbuscha. The sequence goes on from NC_060186.1 coordinate 8,776,847, forward strand.
AGATAAATTCAAGTTATTTAGCCTATCGCTTTAATAATTGAATCTTAATTTAGGCCTACCCAAATACAAAATAAGCCTTCAACTTGTAAGCATATAGCCTCTAAATAAATGTTCAACAAAATAGTTGAAGCACATAGAGTGGTGGACAGGGAAAACAGATCTGGCAATAAGAATAGGCTATAGATAGCCTAGGGGTCCCAAATGCTCAAGACTATTTTGCTCAGGACAGGTTATAGTCAATACTTTATATTTTGTTTTGTCTCATTTATTGTTATGGATATAGCCTCTGCGTGATGGGGTTGTGCGATGCAGATGGCTATAACAAGCCTACATACAGGGTGGAATTAAGCAAATACAACAGTCAAAATGCCTAATGTAAGGCCTACACTCCGTGCTCCCAAATACTGGAAAAAGTGTGATTCATTCGGTTACATCAGTGGTTCCCAAACTTTTTATAGTCCCGTACCCCTTCAAACATTCAACCTCCAGCTGCATACCCCCTCTTGCTCCAGGGTCAGCGCATTCTCAGATATTGTGTTTGCCAGACTGAGAAGAACTCCAACTTCTTAATCATAGCCTCAATTTTGTCCCACATATTGAATACAGTTGCAGAGTCCCTGTATTCCTAGATTCAGATCATTCAGGCAAGAAAAAACCTCACCCAGAAAGGCCAGTTGTGTGAGAAACTCATCATCATGCAAGTGGTCAGACAAGTGAAAATTATGGTCAGTAAAGAAAACTTTAAGATCGTCTCTCAATTTAAAAAAACAAAAGTGTCAGTACTTTCCCCCTTGATAACCAGTGCACTTCTGTATGTTGTAAAAGCGTTACATGGTCGCTGCCCATATCATTGCATAGTGTTGAAAATACACAAGACTTCAGGGGCCTTGCTTTAATCAAGTAAACCATTTTCACTGTAGTGTCAAACGTTTTTCAAGCTGTCAGGCATTCGCTTGGTAGCTAGAGCCTCTCGGTGGATGCTGCACGCGCGTTACCACTCCACTATGTCTCCCTGTCATGGCTTTTGCTCCATCAGTACATATACCAACACATCTTGACCACCAAAAGTCCATTTGATGTCACAAAGCTGTCCAATACAAAGCTGTCCAATATCCTCCCCTGTTGTCCTGGTTTCCAGTGGTTTGCAGAAGAGGATGTCTTTCTTAATTGACCCCCCATAAACGTAAAGGACATATACCAGGAGCTGTGCCAGGCCCTCCACCTCTTTTGACTCATCCAGATGTAACATATATAATTCACTGGCTTGTATGCGAAGCAGTAATTGTTTCAAAACATCTCCTGCAATGTCACTGATGTGTCGTGAAACAGTGTTGTTTGAGGAAGACGTTGTCTGTATATTTTTCTCCCAGCCAAATCTGTGGCAGCAGGCAGAATGAAGTCCTTCACAATAGTATGGGTCTTGCCTATCCAAGCCACTCGGTAGTTCACCATATAAGACGCTTTAAGCACATTCTTATTAATGGTATCTGTTGCTTTAATACATGTCTTACTCCTCGAAAGTCATTTTAATTCTCGCTCAAAAAAAACCTGGGGTTTATTTTTCAAATTGGCATGTTTTGTTTCTAAATGTCTGCGCCAGAATGAAGGTTTCATCGAGTTGTGAGATGGCTCTTCGGCTGCATCAGATTCACAACTGTCAGTGTCTATGCTAGCTGGGCTAACAACAAATGTAGAATTACTGTTGCTAGCATTGGATGTGCTCATGGAAGCAGAACAACTTGTGTCGTCAACCGGTGCAGGTGTAGTACTGCTGGTAGTAGCAGCTGGTAGTAGCAGTACTACCAGTAGAGCTGGTATGTGTCTCTATGGACGCTGGCCTTACTTCATCAATCAATTCATCAATTTTCTAGCAAACGGAATGAATAGCAGATACGTACGGACCGTTAGTGGAATTCCCGCGAGAGAGTAACGGTTAATGTGACTAGGCTACCTGTATTTGATGTTGTGATGTTATTTCGCTGAACACTAGATGGTTTAATTTGATTTTTGGTAGTGAAACGAGGCTACTCAGGCGAGAAGAAAACCTCACTCAAATGTACAGCCCCGTTGGAAAATATAAATGGACTGTTTGAAAATGTGAAAAAAAAGAAAATATATATATTGGGCATATCTCCGATGGCATTCCAGTTTGGGAATACCTGCGTTACATGATCACTACAGTAGACCCAAGTGGCTATAAATAAATGATGCGATTATATGGCCATTAAATAACACATCATAGCATGGCATATTTAGATTGCGGAATAGGCCTAAATCATATTAACTTTCTATTTTGCAGCTCAGGCTGTTTTTCTAGACAAGACTCTTCTGTGTCTTTAAAGTCATTTGCTGAAGGCCCAAGCCTATACTACGCCATCTACTGGTATAACGTCGTTATTGAATGCCGTTCTACAACAAGCTCTAAACTTTTATTAGGGAAATTAAACCGGAAATTGCAAAGCAACTCTAAAATCTGGGCTAGAGTTGCTTGATTGACTAGCTACGTTCAGTTCATGTCCTTTGTGGATGCCACATCCCTGACAAAAGGTTGTACATATAAAAAAGATCTGTAAGCGAGTAAAGGGAGATTGATTTTCATAGTTGTAATGTTTACAGATCTAATTTAACGGTTACTGCATGGCTTTTCTTACTATCCTAACAATTTACGCATGGCTTTTCTTATGATTCTAACAATACGTATGTTCAACCTATTGGCAGCTATCTGGCTCCATATTGTGTTTTTCTCCCAATGTTTGTCACTGGTCAATCATAATAAAGTGTTGTTGCAAATAGGCATGTTTATTTTTTACATGCACAAGTAATAAACCACAACCACTGTGTAACAACTTAGCTAATGATATTGTTCAAGCTATGGTTGTTCAAGGTCGACGTTTTTCCAGTTTTTTGCTCCCACTTGAAAAGCAAGGAACAAATACTTGGCTTCTCTTGGACATTTTGACATGTCAAGGGCCTGTGACTCACGTAGTGCTGAGCGATTAGTGCTTTCTGAGGTCGATTTGGTTTCGGTTCAATTATTGAAATCACGGGTTTCGATTATTTGGGTTGAATGCTGTGACACAGAATCAAACAATGAATAAAAGTCCCACGGTGGTAGTGAGTTTTGACTGCCCCTTACAGCTTATCACTTATTAACCATAATTATTCATTAATTAATTATTTACTTTAATAAAATATTTCAAATATTTCAGTATTTCATATTACATTTGTTTTATTTGATGACTTATTTCATTCCAAGTCATCTCATCTCTATAGAACTGCTTCATATTATTCAAAGTAAACGAGGCAGACTTTTATGACTGCTGAATACCAACTATAAACCACTGAGATCATGTATTTTCAGGTAGAGATACCTCGCGAAGCAACAGCTCTTCTATATATCCCCAATCGCGCATTCTTCTGCTTCTTCCGTAGCAGGCATAACATAAACCCAGACCAGACAATGGAATATCGTCATTGTCGTTAATTACCACGTTTTATGCGCTAAACTATTTAAAATATTGACCTGCTGGAAACTACAACTCCCTACAACATCGCACAGTTCAGACTGGATCTGATTTGTCTCTTATTAGTTGTTTAAAAAACGTGTCTCTCAGACCGTACAACTCGCTCAGGCAGTATTGTAAGGCAGGGGGCGCCATTGACCTATAGACGGTCCGCCTGTAAACTACTTTCCTTGAGGCTCTGCTGTTGAGGTTGCTAGCAGGCATCATCTGTTGGAGGCACATGTCTAGTTTTGTGGTGACGGGATATGTTTATTTCTGTATATGACTAGGCCTATGAGTGCCGCTGAGTTTGTCCTATTTAAGTGTATGATGCCATTTGCCACCAGTATGTTGTACTCTGCCTATTGTAAACACGTAAGAAATGTACAGTTGGAAGTTTACATACCATTAAGTTGGGAGTCATTAAAACTCGTTTTTCAACCACTCCACAAATTTCTTGTTAACAAACTATAGTTTTGGCAAGTCGGTTAGGGCTTCTACTTTGTGCATGACACAAGTCATTTTTCCAACAATTGTTTACAGACATATGATTTCACTTATAATTCACTGTATCACAATTCCAGTGGGTCAGAAGTTTACATACACTAAGTTGACTGTGCCTTTAAACAGCTTGGAAAATTCCAGAAAATGAAGTCATGGCTTTAGAAGCTTCTGATAGGTTAATTGACATCATTAGAGTCAATTGGAGGTGTGCCTGTGGATGTATTTCAAGGCCTACCTTCAAACCCAGTGCCTCTTTGCTTGACATCATGGGAAAATTAAAAGAAATCAGCCAAGACTTCAGACAAAAATTGGAGACCTCCACAAGTCTGGTTCATCCTTGGGAGCAATTTCCAAATGTCTGAGGGTGCCACATTCATCTGTACAAACAATAGTATGCAAGTATAAACACCATGGGACCACGCAGCCATCATACCGCTCAGGAAGGAGACGCGTTCTGTCTCCTAGAGATGAACGTACTTTGGTGCGAAAAGTGCAAATCAATCCCAGGACAACAGCAAGGGACCTTGTGAAGATGCTGGAGGAAACCAGTATCTATGAAATGAGTCCTATATCAACATAACCTGAAAGGCTGCTCAGCAAGGAAGAAGCCACTGCTCCAAAACCGACATAATAAAGCCAGACTACGGTTTGCAAAAGCATGTGCAGGCAAGGAAGCTTACAAACCTGACTCAGTTACACCAGCTCTGTCAGGAGGAATGGGCCCCCCAAAAAATACTGTGGGAAGCTTGTGGAAGGCTACCCGAAAAGTTTGACCCAAGTTAACAATTTAAAGGCAATGATATCAAATACTTATTGTGTGTATGTAAACTTCTGACCCATTGGGAATGTGATGAACTAAATAAAAGCTGAAATAAATCATTCTCTCTACTATTATTCTGACATTTCATGTTCTTAAAATAAAGTGATGATCCTAACTGACCCAATACCATTTTTACTAGGATTAAATGTCTGGATTGTGAAAAACTGAGTTTAAATATATTTGGCTAAGGTGTATGTAAACTTCTGACTTCAACTGTATTTGCATGTCTTAAACAGCAGTGGATTCACTTAGCATGCTACCAGTATCGGGACACTACGATACTAAATTTTCCTATGCAAAAAAGAAAATAGGAAGAAAATTCAATTCTATGGTTCTTTATAACCTACTTTTGTAAAACACTCTGTCCTGTAGCTTGCAAAATAAACATATGACTCCTGATCACAACATAAGACAGTTTTTTTCCAACTCCATTCTCTCCCCAAACTCTTATACCACCCCTTCCACTTTATCTACCCCATGACCCTTCTGCAATTTCCCCCTCTCCCTCAAACGTGATGGCCTCCAAAGCCCCTGATTCAGCCAGCTGTGTTTACGCTCCCTGTGTTTCTCTGGGAGATTCTGCTGATTTCTGCACAGCCACAGCTTATTCTCTCTCAGCCCCACATCAGATCAATGAGTGACCATGTCACTGTCAGGCAAGCACATGCACGCTCCGTAGCCTATAGGCTACACACAGGTCTATGTGTTTGAAGTAGACTGGAAGATAACTGCATTTTCTCTTTGTTTTGCTGTTTCGCCCCCTCAATGGGAAACCATGTGTTGTGTTTTGATCCCGGTTACGCCCTACATCATTCCTGTAAGTTCCTTTTTTTCCTGAGAAACCCAGGGTTTTAACAGAGTTACACTAATTTCCCACTAATCATTTCAGAGTGCTGCCCTCTTGGCACATGAAAATGGCTGACCTCTCTCTCTCTCCCCACACAACACACACGTAAACACACACAAACAGAGGCCTCTACTCTTAGGCACAGAACAAAGATCTCATTGACATCTGACATTTCGGTTTCCCAGTCGACTTTACCTCAGATGTAAACAACAGGGTCAGGAAGTTGAAGTGGCTCAGGGCCTGCTGAAAATAGTCCCGTCCATCCCCCATCTCAGCATCTTCTACTAGTAGAAACTGCCTCACTTCCTCTTTCGGTGCTCCCCCCTGCCTCACCAAGAAGAGGAACTGCAAGGGGAGATGGTCAGTGGTTAGACTGGAGAGAGTGCAGCAGTACATCATGTATTTGTATTAGAACAGGGACCGTCAATTAGATTTAACCGCCAATGGTTGGGGGGCCAGAACATAAATACAAATCATTGTATACCATAACGTGTCTCTATGCGTGGGAATATTGGGAACAGATCTCCAAAATCACTTTCCTAGGGGTTTTTACAGTCTTTTATGTCCAACAATGAAGATTACATTTTTTTACAAATTGCTCAGAAAACTTGAGGGGTCCAAAAAAAACACTCACAGGCTGCCAGTTGGTGAACCCTGTTTTAGAGGCTAGTGTCCACTGTCCTTCACTTAATAATGCCTGGAAACGACATCTGTTGGTGAACCCTGTTTTAGAGGCTAGTGTCCACTGTCCTTCACTTAATAATTCCTGGAAACAACATCTGTTGGTGAACCCTGTTTTAGAGGCTAGTGTCCACTGTCCTTCACTTAATAATTCCTGGAAACGACATCTGTTGGTGAACCCTGTTTTAGAGGCTAGTGTCCACTGTCCTTCACTTAATACTGGCTTCCAGTTGAAGCTCGCATCCGCTACAAGACCATGGTTTTACGGAGCTGAGGGGAACGGCACTCAGTACCTCCAGGCTCTGATCAGGCCCTACACCCAAACAAGGGCACTGTTCATCCACCTCTGGCCTGCTCGCCTCCCTACCACTGAGGCTACAGCTCCCGTCAGCCCAGTCAAAACTGTTCCTGCCCTGGCCCCCAATGGTGGAACAAACTTCCAGGACAGCGGAGTCAATCTGTCTGGAGACACCTGTTTTAAGGAATACCTAGGATGATAAGTAATCCCTCTCACCCCACCCCCCTAAGTTTTAGATGCACTATTGTTAAGTGACTGTCCCACTGGATGTCATAAGGTGAATGCACCAATTTGTAAGTTTTAAGAGCGTCTGCTAAATGACTTAAATGTCCTTAAATGTTAATAATTCCTGGAAACGACATCTGTTGGTGAACCCTGTTTTAGAGGCTAGTGTCCACTGTCCTTCACTTAATAATTCCTGGAAACGACATCTGTTGGTGAACCTGTTTTAGAGGCTAGTGTCCACTGTCCTTCACTTAATAATTCCTGGAAACGACATCTGATGGTGAACCCTGTTTTAGAGGCTAGTGTCCACTGTCCTTCACTTAATAATTCCTGGAAACGACATCTGTTGGTGAACCCTGTTTTAGAGGCTAGTGTCCACTGTCCTTCACTTAATAATTCCTGGAAACGACATCTGTTGGTGAACCATGTTTTAGAGGCTAGTGTCCACTGTCCTTCACTTAATAATTCCTGGAAACGACATCTGTTGGTGAACCATGTTTTAGAGGCTAGTGTCCACTGTCCTGTACTTAATCATTCCTGGAAACGACATCTGTTGGTGAACCCTGTTTTAGAGGCTAGTGTCCACTGTCCTTCACTTAATCATTCCTGGAAACGACATCTGTTGGTGAACCCTGTTTTAGAGGCTAGTGTCCACTGTCCTTCACTTAATAATTCCTGGAAACGACATCTGTTGGTGAACCCTGTTTTAGAGGCTAGTGTCCACTGTCCTGTACTTAATCATTCCTGGAAACGACATCTGTTGGTGAACCCTGTTTTAGAGGCTAGTGTCCACTGTCCTGTACTTAATCATTCCTGGAAACGACATCTGTTGGTGAACCATGTTTTAGAGGCTAGTGTCCACTGTCCTTCACTTAATAATTCCTGGAAACGACATCTGATGGTGAACCCTGTTTTAGAGGCTAGTGTCCACTGTCCTTCACTTAATAATTCCTGGAAACGACATCTGTTGGTGAACCCTGTTTTAGAGGATAGTGATATGTTTAAAAAAATCCACATTGTGATAAATTGCCTGAATTAATGCGAAACGATGAATAGAACTATACATTTATAACAATGTGCACTGCAGTTTTATTTTATTGTATTATCCTTTAAAGTACTTACTAGTTTGATGGTTGTAGCCATCATTTGTCCGTTAACCCATATTAGCAAACTTATTTCATTTCAATCATTTCTATAGTAAGGCTACTTATCATAATGAACGATATCAGCCAAATGCCTGCGATAAGTGTGATCGGTATGGTCGGTGTCAATCATTTCTGGTATATCTTCCCAGCTCTAATGTGTATGTGTGTGTGTGTGTGTGTGTGCCTGCCTGCCTGTGTGCGTGGAGAACAGAATGGTGCCTCAGACAAGGGTGTTACATTTAGTCCCCCATTGACCTCCCCTTTGGCTACAAGGTATTTTTACATTCATTATGGAACTCCTTAGCAGCCACTTTCCAATATTCTTGGATGGCCTCCTTTCCTCTCGCTCTCTTTTCCTTCATGATAGCTAACAGATGAAAGGCTTGATGGATTCTCACCAGATGAATGTCACCTATCAATGTTTTCAGAGCAGTGACAGTGAGTGGAGATTAAATCCGATTTGGGCATAGTGAATATCTGCCTCATTTGCAAGTGAGTTAAAGATGCACTCTCAAACTTTTGTATAATTTCAGCCAGTAGTTTTGAAAGTGGTGCTCACAATCAAATTCTGTACATCATCCATATTGTATATATGTTACATCCTGCAAAAAACATTATTACATTTTGTGGTGCAATTTGTATGATATGTTACGAATCCATTTGATGCTATAGGTTATGAATTTGTTGTGCTTAAGATCCTGGACTGCATCTTTAAATATAGACTCTAGTGATCGAGAGGGATTCATAAGAGTTACTGATGACTGATGTATTTTGGAGGACAGAGTGGATGGATTTCATTACCTCTGATCTATGTGGCAAGACAGCGGCAAGACAATCATTTGTCCCATTTGTTTGCCTTTGAGACCATAATGGCGTGACTGTCCTGAATAAGTTGTGAGAGCAGAACTGTCATGTTTTGTCATTTATTATCTTGTCTTGTCCCTGTGCTTCCCATTCTATTCGTTTCCCTCTGCTGGTCTTATTAGGTTCTTTCCCTCTTTCTATCCCTCTCTCTCCCCCTCCCTCTCTCACTCTCTCGCTCTCTCTTCTCTCTATCGTTCCGTTCCTGCTCCCAGCTGTTCCTATTCCCCTAATCAATCATTTAGTCTTCCCACACCTGTTCCCGATCCTTTCCCCTGATTAGAGTCCCTATTTCTTCCTTTGTGTTCCGTTCCTGTCCTGTCGGTTCCTTGTCTAGAATTCACCGTGCTGTGTTTGTGTATCGCCCTGTCGTGTCGTGTTTTCCTCAGATGCTGCGTGGTGAGCAGGTGTCTGAGTCTGTCTGGTTCAAGTGCCTTCCCGAGGCAACCTGCTGTTCACCTGCTGTTCAAGATCGAGTCTCCCTCGTCATTTCGAGTGAAAGTTGTGTTTTTTGTTTGTATTTACTTTACTGGATTAAAGACTCTGTTAAGTCGCTTTTGGGTCCTCTTTCACCTGCATGACAGAAGGAATGACCAAGGAATGGACCCAGCGACTTCAGACGCTCGTTACACTGCCGTCGAGATCCAAGGAGCCTCCAGAACCTAGGGTTAATAACCCACCTTGCTACTCCGGGCAGCCCACTGAGTGCCGCTCCTTTCTCACGCAGTGTGAGATTGTGTTCTCTCTCCAACCCAACACATACTCTAGAGAGAAGCCCTTACGTCATTTCACTCCTTACTGGCCGGGCTAGAATGGGGCACAGCTATCTGGGAGGCAAGGGCTGATTGCTCTAACAAGTTCCAGAAAAAGAGGAGATGATTGGTTTTTGACCGTTCATTTTTTAGGGAGGCTTCTAGGGCCCTGGCTTCCTTAATGCCAAGGTTCCTGGTCCAAACGGATTATTCTGTTGAGTTTGAACTCTTGCTGCCTCTAGTGAGTAGAGCGCTAGTGTCGTTTTCTGGAGGGACTCACAGTGGTTAGGATAATTCTCTGGAGGTTCCTTCAGATGTGGACTCTTTGATTGCTTCGGCATGAACCGGGTAGATCTTTACCGGGCTCGTGGAAGAGAGCTCGCATCCACGGTGTTTCCTCACTTAACCATCTCCCTCCTCTGGCTCACAGTCTGCCCATGGTGGGAGAACCATCTCGTTTTAGGAGGCGGAGGATCACCACCGCCTGTGCCTCTATTGCGGAGTTGCTGGACATTTTGTTAATTCATGTCCTGGAAACGACTCATCTGTTGGTGAACCTACTGTCTTTCAAAGGCTGTGTCCTTTGTCCGGTCCATCTACGCTAACCATTCCTGGAAACTACATGTAGTGCCTTGATAGAACTCTGGGGCTGAGGGTTGTTTTAGAGGCATAGTGTCCACATGACATTCCTTTCAGAAGTTAATTCCTGGCCTTAGATGGAGTCATCTTCCCAGTATCAGATTTGAGACACTGAACCCTCACAGTATTAACCACAGTGAGACTATTTCTTTTTTGATTTTTGTCGTTTACACCTGTTGTTTTGGGTCATCCCTGGCTAGTATGTCATAATCCTTCTATTAATTGGTCTAGTAATTCTATCCTATCCTGGAACGTTTCTTGTCATGTGAAGTGTTTAATGTCTGCCATCCCTCCCTTTCTTCTGTCCCTACTTCTCAGGAGGAATCATTGCCGGAGGAATATCATGATCTGCGCACGGTCTTGTTGGTGAACCCTGTTTTCAGAGGCTATGATTGTCCACTGATCTCCTTCCGGGACCAATCCTTCCTGGTAGACTATACTCTCTGTCGGTGAACGTAAGGCTCTGTTTTTGTCTGTGTCTCTTGTCCACTGTCCTAGTACTTCTTCCTCTCCTGGGGGCGGGGTTCTTTTTGTTAAGAAGAAGGAACCCTGTTTTAGAGGCTGAATGACCACGGTTAAGAACTTATAATTCCTTATGTCATCAACGACATCTGTTGGTGAGCCAGGTGTTTTAGTTGGCTAGTAACGCTTACCATCTCGTGCGCATCACTTAATAATTCCTGGAAACGTTTAACACTCCGTTAGGGCATTTTGAACCGGGTTCTGCCGTTTGGGCTAATGTCCAGCTGTTTTTCAGGCATTAGTTAATGATGTTCTGAGAGACATGCTGAACATCTTTGTTTTTGTCTATCTTGTGAATCCTGATTTTTTCTTAGAGATTCATGTTCAGTCCACTGTTCTACACTTTTAAGAATGTCTCTGTAAAGTCTGACAGTGCTCTTTTGGTGTCTCCTGTTTTAGAGGCTAGTGTTCCACTTTCCGCTGAAGGCATTCAGATGGATTCGCTAAGGTCCAAGCTGTCAGTGATTGGGTTCAAGGTCCGTGTTTGCAGCGCTAGGTTTCGCTAATTTCTATCGGCGTTTCATTCGTAATTTCGGTCAAGTTGCTGCCCCTCTCACAGCTCTTACTTCTGTCAAACGTGTTTTAGAGGCTAGTTGTCCACTGATCCTGTACTTAGTCATTCCTGGTCAAACAATTCATCTGTTGGTGAACCGTGCCATTTTAGAGGCTAGTGTTCACTGTCCTTATTTTAATCATTCCTGGAATCTGACATCTGATTGGTGAACCCTGTTTTAGAGGCGAATAGTGTCCACTGTTTGGACAGACCTAAGAACCTTGAGTACATTTCTGGAAACGACTTAATCTGTTGGGCGTTGAACCCTGTTTTAGTTTGGATTTCTTAGTGTAGCAAGAACACCAAGCCTGATCCTTATCCCGTCTGTTTAGTTCTTCTGTGGCTTAGAGCAGGGCTACTGATCCCGAGGGATTCTTCCTTATGGGCGTGTTGTCGGGTTAAAGTCTGCCTGAATTGAAAGACAGGTTAAGCAAGCACTAGCAACTGTCCACTGTCCTAGTAACCTTAAATGTTTCCACTCGTCTGGCTGTTCTTCAGTGGGCTCACTCTGCCAATTGATCATCCCGGTGTTCGAGGCACTCTTGCGTAGTTTGAGGCTTTTGGTGGCCGACTCAGCGTGACACGCGCCGTTTGTGGCTGCTTGTTCGGACTGCGCGCAGATAAGTCAAACTCTATCCTTCGGTCGTTCAGAAATTCCTTTCGACCATGGTCTCTGATAGACTTCATTACCGGTCTGCCTTTGTCTGCGGGGAAGACTGTGAACGATAGGTTCTCTAAGCGGCACATTTCATTCCCTCGCTAAACTTCCTTCCGTAAGGAGACGGCACAAATCATTATCGAGAATGTATTTTCATGGCCTATTTCCGTTTAATGTCACGTACAGTTTTGGAGGGAGTTCTGTCGTTTGATTGGTGCGTGTCAGCTCTTCCGGGTTTCATCCCCCTAACGGTCAAGCAGAGAGCCAATCAGAATTGGTGCATTTCAAACGCACCTTTCTTTCAGAAACCCTGCGTCCCCAGAACAGCTCCCCTGGGCAGAATCACGCTCACAATGCCTTCGTCTACCGGGTTATCTCCGTTTCAGAGTAGTCTGGGTTACCAGCCTCCTTGTTCTCATCCCACTTGCCGAGTCCAGCGTTCCCTCCGCTAAGCGTTTGTCCAACGTTGTGAGCGCACCTGGAGGAGGGTGAGGTCTGCACTTTGCCTACAGGGCATGACTGTAACAGCCGATGAACGCAGGATTAAGATGGTATTCTCGGCCAGAGGGTGTGGCTTTCCCTCCAACCTTCCTTTACGACAGCTTCTCGTAAGTTGACAGTTCATTGGTGGTGTCTCCCAGGTCGTCAATCCTGTCGCCGATTTGGACATATTAGTGAATCCATCCTGTCTTCCATGTCTCCTGTGTCAAGCCCTTTCTTCACCCCCGTTAAAGATCCCTCCCCCCTCCCGTCCTTGTGGATTCGCACCTATTTACAAGGTACATAAGATCATGGTTTTCAGAGCAGTGGGTCACAATACTTAGTGGATTGGGATTCGGTCCTGACAGGAGTTGGGTTCCATATTGTTCATATTGATGATTTCCTCCGTTGCAAAAAGGACATTAGTGGGGGGTACTGTCATGTTTTGTCATTTATTATCTTGTCTTAATGCTTCCCATTCTATTCGTCCTCTGCTGGTCTTATTAGGTTCTTTCCCTCTTTCTATCCCTCTCTCTCCCCCTCCCTCTATACTCTCTCGCTCTCTCTTCAAAAATCGTTCCGTTCCTGCTCCCAGCTGTTCCTATTTGTAATCAATCATTTAGTCTTCCCCACCTGTTGATCCCCTGATTAGAGTCCCTATTTCTTCCTTTGTGTTCCGTTCCTGTCCTGCATCTTTAAATTAGACTGTGTTTGTGATCTGAGAGGGTTTTCATAAGAGTTACTGATGACTGATGTAGTCTTCTGGGACAGAGTGGATGGAGGCAACCTGCTGTTCACCTGCTGTTCAAGACAGTCTCCAGTTTGACAATCATTTGTCCCATTTGTTTGTTTGAGACCATTAAAACTCTGGCGTGACTGTCCTGAATCACCTGCATGAGCAGAACTGGGAAGCAGTTCGGTCTTTTCCCATAAATAGAACCGCGCCGGCCCTCGCCTCCCAAACCACATGTAACAAACACAATACCCATAAATACCCATGGAGAAAACAGAAACGATGAACGGTTTTCCTTCACATCGTGCCTTGTCATCACATCGTTTTCTTGGTCCCCATGTGCAACACAGGTTGGATTACGTTCCAGATCGATCTCCCTAGTGGCGGTTCTGCATTTGGGCCCCAAACAGTAACATTTCCTCAGCGTTGTGCCAACATTTCTACTAGTGTGTCATGTGTCGGGTGGTCTGGCCTTGGTGTCCATATGGGGAGGTTGTGTGAAGTACGTGCCTTGGAGGAGACATTGACAGTGATCGGTTTATTTGGATTGCTGGACTCAGCCCATTCTATTAAGTTCTAGGAGCAGAAACTCAGCCAAAAGCATATTTCATGGAAACACAGACCCCATGAAATGGTGTCACTTACTGACATATTCTCAGCCGGTCCTTAGCTCTACAAACAATCAGATTAGTTTTCCTGATCTTTTAAATTCCATTTTCCAGTGTATGTTTTGGTTGGTCCCAAGAGTTACAAAAGGTTTTAAGCCTATTTTCAGGGAGGGGGCCACAGGCGGGCTGTTATTAGTTGTGAACTCTCTTCCTGGAACTACTGGCTATAGCTTATAGTACAATTTGTGGACTCCACTTGGTAGCAACACACAGTGGTATGAAACCTGGAGTCCATCTGTGTCTGCTATGAGGTCTTCATCAGGAAGCTAGGCTCACTCTTTCCTGTGCTACACTCCAGGGTCCTAATCATTTAAGTGCACCGGAACAAAAAAGTTCACATAGAGAGCCTGCTTCCCAGTTTTGGCCTGTTTGCTTCCATTTCATGCCTAGTGAATAAGACCCTGGTATTTAGACTAGCTTTCTTCAGAGTGATGCATGCCAAGTTGTTATTGTCTGGAGCCCCTCATCCTTCTTTGCTTTAATATTGTGACAGTACACAGATCTCTTCTAATCAAAGATTTTCAATCCAGGAAGTTGAGGTAGCGCAGTCTGAGGCCAGTCAACTTCTTCGGGATCAGTGTTCCTTCCACGGGACGGTTGACGTAATGTAGGCTAATGCGATTATCAAGAGGTTGTAAGTAACAAGAACATTTCCCAGGACATAGACATATCTGATATTGTCAGAAAGCTTACATTCTTGTTAATCTAACTGCACTGTCCTATTTACAGTAGTTATTACAGTGAAATAATACCATGCTATTGTTTGAGGAGAGTGCACAATTTTTAACGTTATTTATAAACAAATTAGGCACATTTGGGCAGTCTTGAGTCAAAATTTTGAACCGCAATGCAGTGGTTCATTGGATCAGTCTAAAACGTTGCATATACACTGCTGCCATCTAGTGGCCAAAATCTAAATAGCATATGGGCTGGAATACATTATGGCCTTTCTCTTGCATTTCAAAGATGATGGTACAAAAAAATACAAGATCTTTTACCAGATCTATTGTGTTATATTCTCCTACATTCCTTTCACATTTCAACAAGCTTCAAAGTGTTTCCTTTCAAATGGTACCAATAATATGCATATCCTTGCTTCAGGGCCTGAGCGACATGCAGTTAGATTTGAGTATGACATTTTAGTCGAAAATGGAAAAAAGGTGCTTAATAACGTATTACTTGAGACCTGGCCAGCCATAGCAAACCCCAGACAACTATACTAGGGGTATTTAAAGTGTAGACTAGTTGATGGCTTTTCACAGCCCCCTTCAGCACAAAAGTGCCCCTGTCTTCTGTCCCTTATTTTGGTTTCCATAAAAAGGCCAGGTGTGTGAGTTTAACCTGTGTCTACACCCTCTTGTAACCCACCTCCATGTCTCCCCCTCAAACACACATACACAACCCTCCTGAGGGTCTGTTGCCTTGTCGTGCTAGATGAGTTACCTATAGCTTTCTGTAAAAATAACCCCTAGCGCTTCTCAGCCACAGGCCCCTTAAATATCAACCGACTTGCAGTTCGAGTTGATTTAATCTCATTGGCTTGTGTTTGCGTTCACATGCATGTACACTCATGCGCACACATACTGCCTAAACATATTCGTCCTGAGAATTATATTTTAATTAAAACTAGGTCGACTTGAGACGGAATGAAGCTTTTAAAAGCTTTTTAGATTTGAACAAGATTAACTAGGAAATGTAACAAACGATCAATCTTTGACTTTAGGCCTATTTTGTAAAACAGGACAGTGGAACAGAGGAATGTAGCCCAACTTTTATTATGGTCTGTGTATGTAGAAAATATCTGACTAATCTCAAGTCACTGTGTGTGGGTGTGTATTTACGGCGTCCTGCTCCATTTCTGCCTTGTCCCACCCAGTTGTTGTTGACGTTCGGCTGTGTTGAGAGCAGAGGTCCCTGAACTCCTTGAGGCTGCTGTTTTGCATCGTTATCTGAGATCTAGCTCTCTCCTCAGGCCTCCAACAGGAACACTGAAACACCTGGTGATAGTGGAGCAGAGGCGGGGTAACGCCCCCTCCCAGTAAACACAAGATCAGTAAAAGTGTGTGTGTTGAGAGATTGACAGGGGCGGGGAGCAGAAGTTTAAATGGCTAATAGACTGAATGAAAACACAGTGTGTTTTGCCTTAGCGTTACTTGGGTGACATTGGAACCACCACTCTAAGTGGTACCACATGGTGGTGTGTGTGTTCATACGCGCATTCCTGTGTTTTCATCTATTGCCCAGGACCTGCACCCAGTATCAAATAGCATATGCTACAGGAAGTAGCATATATGGAGATAGAGCACTGTTTGGCTAAAGCTGTCCAAATAGGAACGCCAGCTCAATTTGTGATACTTGCCAAACTTGCCAATTCAATCCATTATATACAGCATTTCATTAACAGAACACACAAGTCAGATGATGATTCCACACTGCTTTAGAAACGATTCAAGTGTTTTGAATAGAGAACATAATTGCCAACGGCACATCTTGTCAACGCAAACAGCCAAATAGTCTCAAAGACAAAAGAAAATCCAGTCTCCATTCGTTGGACATTGTGTGGCAGAAAATCAGCTCATTCAGAGTCTCTACAGTACCACCACACTGACCCAATATCAAGCCTGTTATTTTCTCAGCCATTGTTAAACCCCCATGGTTGGTTGAGCCTAATCTCTCTCTCTCTCTCTCTCTCTCTCTCTCTCTCTCTCTCTCTCTCTCTCTCTCTCTCTCTCTCTCTCTCTCTCTCTCTCTCTCTCTCTCTCTCTCTCTCTCTCTCTCTCTCTCTCTCTCTCTCTCTCTCTCTACTGTGTGAGATAAACAGCTACAGTACTGTCTTTACTATGTGAGGTAAACAGCTACAGTATTGTCTTTACTGTGTGGTAAACAGCTACAGTACTGTCTTTACTGTGTGTGATAAACAGCTACAGTACTATCTTTACTGTGTGGTAAACGACTACACAACTGTCTTTACTGTGTGAGGTAAACAGCTACAGTACTATCTTTACTGTGTGGTAAACGACTACACTACTGTCTTTACTGTGTGAGGTAAACAGCTACAGTACTGTCTTTACTATGTGAGGTAAACAGCTACAGTATTGTCTTTGCTGTGTGGTAAACAGCTACAGTACTGTCTTTACTGTGTGTGATAAACAGCTACAGTACTATCTTTACTGTGTGGTAAACGACTACACTACTGTCTTTACTGTGTGAGGTAAACAGCTTCAGTATTGTCTTTATTGTGTGGTGAACAGCTACAGTACTGTCTTTACTGTGTGAGGTAAACAGCTACAGTATTGTCTTTACTGTGTGGTGAACAGCTACAGTATTGTCTTTACTGTGTGAGGTAAACAGCTACAGTATTGTCTTTACTGTGTGACGTAAACAGCTTCAGTATTGTCTTTATTGTGTGGTGAACAGCTACAGTACTGTCTTTACTGTGTGAGGTAAACAGCTACAGTATTGTCTTTACTGTGTGGTGAACAGCTACAGTATTGTCTTTACTGTGTGAGGTAAACAGCTACAGTATTGTCTTTACTGTGTGAGGTAAACAGCTTCAGTATTGTCTTTATTGTGTGGTGAACAGCTACAGTACTGTCTTTACTGTGTGAGGTAAACAGCTACAGTATTGTCTTTACTGTGTGGTGAACAGCTACAGTACTGTCTTTACTGTGTGAGGTAAACAGCTACAGTATTGTCTTTACTGTGTGAGGTAAACAGCTACAGTATTGTCTTTACTGTGTGGTGAACAGCTACAGTATTGTCTTTACTGTGTGAGGTAAACAGCTTCAGTATTGTCTTTACTGTGTGAGGTAAACAGCTACAGTATTGTCTTTACTGTGTGGTGAACAGCTACAGTATTGTCTTTACTGTGTGAGGTAAACAGCTACAGTATTGTCTTTACTGTGTGAGGTAAACAGCTTCAGTATTGTCTTTATTGTGTGATAAACAGCTACAGTATTGTCTTTACTGTGTGAGGTAAACAGCTACAGTATTGTCTTTACTGTGTGGTGAACAGCTACAGTACTGTCTTTACTGTGTGGTGAACAGCGAAATAAAGTTATTGTGGCCTCCCGAGTGGTGCAGCGGTCTAAGGCACTTCATCGCATTGCTAGAGGCGTCACTACAGACCCGGATTCGAACCAGGGCTGTATCACAACCGGACGTGATCTGGAGTCCCATAGGGCGGCACACAATTGGCCCAGCATTGTCCGGGTTAGGGGAGGGTTTGGCCGGGGGGGCTTTACTTGGCTCATTGTGCTCTAGCGACTCCTTGGGTCGTCAGGTGAACGGTGTTTCCTCTGACACATTGGTGCGGCTGGCTTCCTGGTTAAGAGGACGGGTGTTAAGAAGCGTGGTCTTCGAAGGACGCATGATTCAACCTTCACCTCCTGATCCCGTTGGGGAGATGCAGTGATGAGACAAGATCAAAATTGGGGGGAGAAAAAAAAATGAGGATATCGATGTATAGCATTTGTATAATCTCCTTTTATTAAACCGGCCCTGCCCCTTTCTCTCACTCACTCACTCACTCACTCACTCACTCACTCACTCACTCACTCACTCACTCACTCACTCACTCACTCACTCACTCACTCACTCACTCACTCACTCAACTCACTCACTCACTCACTCACTCACTCACTCACTCACTCACTCACTCACTCACTCACTCACTCACTCACTCACTCACTCGTGCAGCTTGGCACAAAGGTCCTTTGTCTAGCCATGCATGTAGGGAGAAATTCAATTACAGACCAGAAGTGGGGGGTGAGTGTGTGGGGGTGTGGGGGTGTGGGTGGAGGAGGGGTCAGCTAGTCTCTTAGGTACTCCAGCATCTGATCTTGTTAGACTAATGGTCACATTGCCTTTCCCTGCACTAATGGCATCTTGGGGGTCAAAGGGGAAGGGTGGTATGACAAGGCATGAGAAGCTATAGGACAGGGGTAGGGAACTACATTCAGCCGCTGGGACGAGTTTTGATGGTCGGGGGGGCTGGAGCATAATTGTAATAATTTGTACACTGCAAATTAAACACAACTAAAGCCAAAACGAGTTTGCATTTGAAAACAAGAAACATTTCATACATTGATGACATGCTGACTACAGCGGCCACGCGCATGTTGATTATGTACATCCCCAACAGATGTGTTCATGACACGCAGGTTGAAAATGCAAAACCAACTATACCAGTTTTGGGGCATGGCAAAAACACAAAAACACATTTAGCTAGCTTGCTATTGCTAGCTAACTTTTCCTGGGAGATCAACAATGGCTTGTTATTTTAGCTGAAATGCATATGGTCTTTTTTTAGCTGGATCTTGTCATATAATATTGTGTATATCTGACACTAAAACAGTATGCACCTAGTAATCTGTTCTG
Organism: Oncorhynchus gorbuscha; assembly: GCF_021184085.1. NCBI lineage: Eukaryota > Metazoa > Chordata > Actinopteri > Salmoniformes > Salmonidae > Oncorhynchus > Oncorhynchus gorbuscha. The sequence continues at coordinate 8,796,115 of NC_060186.1, forward strand.
AGCCAATGCATTCTAACATCAATACTTTTATTTTCTTCGTATTCTCTGTCTCAACCTATAGCTGTTATTGAAATGTTCCCCCCCGGAGCTCGACTACAGGATGGAGCTACCTTGGTGATGGAGAATGTCCCTCTGTTCTGCAGATGTTTATGCTGTAAACCTTTTCACCGCAGGCCTATAGTGGATAAAGGGCCCACTGCGGGCTTAAAGCTACCAATTAGACCTGGCTTAGATTAGACAGGTAGTTAGGTGCCGTAAATGAACTAGCAGCACTGTGTGTTTCTGTGTGTGCATCTATTTTGGCCATGGGTCTCATTACTGTGTGTTTCTGTGTGTGCATCTATTTTGGCCATGGGTCTCATTACTGTGTGTTTCTGTGTGTTCATCTATTTTGGCCATGGGTCTCATTACTGTGTGTGTTAGACTTGAGGCTCCTGTATGTCTCCTCTGTGCGTATCAGCTCGAGAACCCCATTCCAGACCGACCTGTTGCTTCCAGTTAAGGCCCCAGTTTTTATCACGTGTAAATGACGCTAAACCGCTCCGCTGCGCTTGTCCCTGGTTACCCAACACCCAGGCTCACACCAGCCCACCACACCGCTTCGAAACACCTTTACAGGAATTGTTGTTGAATTCCAGAATGGGAGACGAGCTATTTTGCTACTTCAACAGTTGGGGAGCTAAACAGCCCTGTGCTTTATTACCTTGGTGGTAAACACTGGTCATTTCTGTTCATTCTCCATAAACACTATGACCACCTCTTCATTATTAGATTGGTTTCCAGGAAACAGACTGTTTAGGGAGGTTTCGTTGGTGCACCACTGGTTCAATTCTCTCTTTCACAAACTGTCCTTGGTGGTTTCGATGTCCAGTCGTCTGCTGTAGTGTCTGAAGACACCCCCAGATGACTAGGTAGGGGGTAGGGCCTACATCTCGTTAGTCTAAAGTGGCTTCCTCTCCTTTCTTCCTCTCTGTGCTTCCTCTCCTTGCTTTCTCTTCTTATTCCTCTCCTTGCGTCCTCTACTATATCAGCGCTGATCTGTAAACACATACAGTACCAGTCAAAAGTTTAGACACATCTACTCATTCCAGGGTTTTTCTTTATTTTTACTATTTTCTACATTGTAGAATAATAGTGAAGATATCAAAACTATGAAATAACACATATGGAATCATGTAGTAACCACAAAAGTGTTAAACAAAATCCAAATATATTTTCAATTTCAGATTCTTCAAAGTAGCCACCCTTTGCCTTGATGACAGCTTTGCACACTCTTGGCATTCTCTCAACCAGCATCATGAGATAGTCATCTGGAATGCATTTCAATTAACATTTGTGCCTTGTTAAACAATAATTTGTGGAATGTATTTCCTTCTTAGTGCGTTTGAGCCAATCAGTTGAGTTGTGAGAAGGTAGGGGTGGTATACAGATAGCCCTATTTGGTAAAAGATCAAGTTCATATTATGGCAAGAACAGCGCAAATAAGCAAAGAGAAATGACAGTCCATCATTACTTTAAGACATGAAGGTCAATCAATCTGAAAAATGTCAAGAACTTTGAAAGTTTCTTCAAGTGCAGTCGCAAAAACCATCAAGCGCTATGATGAAACTGGCTCTCATGAGTACCGTCACAGGAATGTAAGACCCAGAGTTACCTCTGCTGCAGAGCATAAGTTCATTAGAGTTAACTGTACCTCAGGTTGCAGCCCAAATAAATGTTTTACAGAGTTCAAGTAACAGACACATCTCAACATCAACTTTTCAGAGCAGCCTGTGTGAAACAGGCCTTCATTTTTGGTTCCAACCGCCATGTCTTTGTGAGACGCACAGTAGGTGAACGGATGATCTCTGCATGTGTGGTTCCCATCGTGAAGCATGGAGGAGGTGTGATGGTTTGGGGTGCTTTGCTGGTGACACTGTCTGATTTATTTATAATTCAAATAACCTGGCCTCCACAATCACTTGACCTCAACACAATTGAGATGATTTGTGATGAGTTGGACCGCAGAGTAAAGGAAAAGCAACCAACAGGTCCTTAGGATATGTGGGAACTCCTTTAAGACTGTTGGAAAAGCATTCCTCATGAAGCTGGTTGATAGAATGCAAAGAGTGTGCAAAGCTTTCATCAAGGGAAAGGGTGGCTACTTTGAAGAATCTCAAATATATAATATGTTTTGATTTGTTTAACACTGTTTTGGTTGCTGCATGATTCTGTATGTGTTACTTCATAGTTTTGATGTCTTCACTATTATTATACAGGTTAGAAAATAGTAAAAATAAAGAAAAACCCTTGAGTGAGGAGATGTGTCCCAACCTTTGACTGGGACTGTATGTGATGGATATCTACAGAGCGGTTGCTTTCCCCTGTTTGTGTGCTTTCATACCAGTTACAGATGAAGGGAAAGGACTCCAGACTGATACGATGCCGTCTGCCCTCTCTGTCAGCATCAACAGTGTCGTGTCTGGTTTCATCTGTCAGCCCGGCACCTGCTGCTTCCATTACATCATCAAACTCTTGATCAACAAAGTGATTCATTTCTTCAAGGAACATCACCTGGTCGACCGTAGCGGAGAGGATGACCAATGAGCATTCGGCACCTCCTCTGCAGTGATGCTTTGTCTTTGGCCCCGTGTCCGGTGGTTGTTTTAGACCTCTATTGATGTCCACAAAAGGCCAGGGTTGTTACCAACCAGCTGTGTTTCGTGCTCCCTGCTATGAGGAGGAACTCTGTGTATCAGAGGCCTGAGTCCTTCTATTTCTGCCGATCCCCTGTGTGTGTCACACACACACACACACACACACACACACACACACACACACACACACACACACACACACACACACACACACACACACACACACACACACACACACACACACACACACACACACACACACACACACACACACACACACACACACACACACACACACACACACACACACACACACACACACACTGGGGTGCTATAATCATCCCCTCATGCGACTAAGAATGCTGATGACCTTGAAGCAGTTTATTCCTAAACCCCCGAATGGTAAAACTTCACCCAGATCAGTTTTCAGGCCATCGATTAGGCCCTGTTGTTTTAGGCATTACCTTACATGAGGAATATTTGCTTAACTCTACAACAAGCTCATCAACTGTCATGTTGTCCCTGAGTAGGACTTCCTACCCTAGCCCGTTCAAGTATAATAGGTAGGGCCAGTTCCCAGTAACACTGCTGCATCTGTGGAAAACAGGGTGCCACAGCCAGTATCTCTGGGTTATAAATATCCAACAGTGTTTGCCTGGTATACAATGGCTGATGACAGCTGCTTTTTCCATGGAAAGTAGCAGGTGGTCACTTCTCACTGGCTTGTAGCCACTGTTAGAGTTGGGTTTGAGAACAGTCTGTCAGGGTGTAGGTCCTAGCTGCAATATACCAAGAGCCTGTATTATTATGTGAATAATATAATAACAATGTGAAGTAATACATAACTTGAAGTCTACATCAGTTTGAGAAAACCAACGCGCTCTGCTGCCTTAGTCTTCCCAGCCCCTCACTAATTACATTGTTCTCATTGCAGTGTATTTATCACTGTGAACGTCGTTAGTGAAGAGTAATGAGGTATCAGGGAACCGCTGCCTCCTCTCTCTATCCATCTCCCTTATCCCTGGATTCCATTATAGCCTAGCTTCTATAATGCATAATCCACTGGGTGCATCTCAGTAGTCTAAAGGGGTTCCCTATAATGCATCTCAGTAGTCTGAAGGGGTTCCCTGTAATGCATCTCAGTAGTCTGAAGGGGTTCCCTGTAATGCATCTCAGTAGTCTAAAGGGGTTCCCTGAAATGCATCTCAGTAGTCTAAAGGGGTTCCCTGTAATGCATCTCAGTAGTCTGAAGGGGTTCCCTGAAATGCATCTCAGTAGTCTGAAGGGGTTCCCTGAAATGCATCTCAATAGTCTGAAGGGGTTCCCTGAAATGCATCTCAGTAGTCTAAAGGGGTTCCCTATAATGCATCTCCCACTGGGTACATCTCAGTAGTCTAAAGGGGTTCCCTATAATGCATCTCCCACTGGGTACATCTCAGTAGTCTAAAGGGGTTCCCTGTAATGCATCTCCCACTGGGTACATCTCAGTAGTCTAAAGGGGTTCCCTATAATGCATCTCCCTCTGGGTACATCTCAGTAGTCTAAAGGGGTTCCCTATAATGCATCTCCCACCCATCTCCTCTGGGTACATCTCAGTAGTCTAAGGGGTTCCCTATAATGCATCTCCCTCTGGGTACATCTCAGTAGTCTAAAGGGGTTCCCTATAATGCATCTCCCACTGGGTACATCTCAGTAGTCTAAAGGGGTTCCCTATAATGCATCTCCCACTGGGTACATCTCAGTAGTCTAAAGGGGTTCCCTATAATGCATCTCCCACTGGGTACATCTCAGTAGTCTAAAGGGGTTCCCTATAATGCATCTCCCACTGGGTACATCTCAGTAGTCTAAAGGGGTTCCCTATAATGCATCTCCCACTGGGTACATCTCAGTAGTCTAAAGGGGTTCCCTATAATGCATCTCCCTCTGGGTACATCTCAGTAGTCTAAAGGGGTTCCCTATAATGCATCTCCCACTGGGTACATCTCAGTAGTCTAAAGGGGTTCCCTATAATGCATCTCCCACTGGGTACATCTCAGTAGTCTAAAGGGGTTCCCTATAATGCATCTCCCACTGGGTACATCTCAGTAGTCTAACGGGGTTCCCTATAATGCATCTCCCACTGGGTACATCTCAGTAGTCTAAAGGGGTTCCCTATAATGCATCTCCCACTGGGTACATCTCAGTAGTCTAAAGGGGTTCCCTATAATGCATCTCCCTCTGGGTACATCTCAGTAGTCTAAAGTGAAGTGCTTCCCTTTCCTTTCCATCCTTTTGTTGTTTCATTGACCTTAAAGATTTCGAGGTAAAATAAAATAGGCTGATAGTTTTCAGCCATATTGCTTCAACTATCCTGTGTTTTCATATCAGAATAAAGAAGAGGAAGCAATTTTAGACCATTGAGATACACCCCTGTGTGTCCTGCCTCAAGTCCCCCAACTAACCGCAGGAGCACTTGTTCGAATAGGCCATTTTTTTATGATGGTTTAAACTGCACCCTGGATATTTTCCTTGGCGTCATGAAGGTAGAGAACAATCACCGCTGGCTGTGAAATGCAGCCCGGCATGCTCCAACTGACCACAGTCTGCACCAAAATGGCCGTCCTCACAGGGCTCAGGCAAGGCCTCATTAGTAATGTTTGGCCCCACACGCAAAGGGGGCTTATTATGGATTAATGATGTCTAGTTAAGTTTAGGAGTTGTAATAGTCCCTGTGGAAGGAGGCAAGCGCAAAAATCTGCTGTTTGTTTCCCGTGTTGGCAGTGATGTTATTCAGCTGGCAAGGTGATACCTTAATGGCCACTTGAGTAAAAAACAATGTGGTTATTAACAAATCATTTATGAATTTGTGTTGAACCATTTTTGCTTCTTTTTACCGTTCTCCAAATAGCATTTGAGAGTTTTTTAATAGTATAGAAATGCAGTACATGAGCTTCATTAACATTCAGACGCTGGTCACGGCCCTGGTAACATCTACCTCACTATAACTCAAACCCTGGTAACATCTACCTCACTATAACTCAAACCCTGGTAACATCTACCTCACTAAAACTCAGACCCTGGTCATGGCCCTGGTAACATCTACCTCACTAAAACTCAGACCCTGGTCATGGCCCTGGTAACATCTACCTCACTATAACTCAGACCCTGGTAACATCTACCTCACTAAAACTCAGACCCTGGTAACATCTACCTCACTATAACTCAAACCCTGGTAACATCTACCTCACTAAAACTCAGACCCTGGTCATGGCCCTGGTAACATCTACCTCACTATAACTCAGACCCTGGTAACATCTACCTCACTAAAACTCAGACCCTGGTAACATCTACCTCACTATAACTCAGACCCTGGTAACATCTACCTCACTAAAACTCAGACCCTGGTCATGGCCCTGGTAACATCTACCTCACTAAAACTCAGACCCTGGTAACATCTACCTCACTAAAACTCAGACCCTGGTAACATCTACCTCACTATAACTCAAACCCTGGTCACGGCCCTGGTAACATCTACCTCACTAAAACTCAGACCCTGGTTACGGCCCTGGTAACATCTACCTCACTAAAACTCAGACCCTGGTTACATCAACCTCACTAAAACACAGACCCTGGTTACATCTACCTCACTAAAACTCAGACCCTGGTCACGGCCCTGGTAACATCTACCTCACTAAAACTCAGACCCTGGTAACATCTACCTCACTAAAACTCAGACCCAGGTTACGGCCCTGGTAACATCTACCTCACTAAAACTCAGACCCTGGTTACGGCCCTGGTAACATCTACCTCACTATAACTCAAACCCTGGTCACGGCCCTGGTAACATCTACCTCACAAAAACTCAGACCCTGGATACGGCCCTGGTAACATCTACCTCACTATAACTCAGACTCTGATTACGTCCCTGGTAACATCTACCTCACTATAACTCAGACCCTGCTTACGTCCCTGGTAACATCTACCTCACTAAAACTCAGACCCTGGTAACATCTACCTCACTAAAACTCAGACCCTGGTTACGTCCCTGGTAACATCTACCTCACTAAAACTCAGACCCTGGTAACATCTACCTCACTAAAACTCAGACCCTGGTTACGGCCCTGGTAACATCTACCTCACTATAACTCAGACTCTGATTACGGCCCTGGTAACATCTACCTCACTATAACTCAGACTCTGATTACGTCCCTGGTAACATCTACCTCACTATAACTCAGACTCTGATTACGTCCCTGGTAACATCTACCTCACTATAACTCAGACCCTGCTTACGTCCCTGGTAACATCTACCTCACTAAAACTCAGACCCTGGTAACATCTACCTCACTAAAACTCAGACCCTGGTTACGGCCCTGGTAACAACTACCTCACTAAAACTCAGACCCTGGTTACATCTACCTCACTAAAACTCAGACCCTGGTAACATCTACTTCACTAAAACTCAGACCCTGGTAACATCTACCTCACTAAAACTCAGACCCTGGTCACGGCCCTGGTAACATCTACCTCACTAAAACTCAGACCCTGGTAACATCTACCACACTAAAACTCAGACCCAGGTTACGGCCCTGGTAACATCTACCTCACTAAAACTCAGACCCTGGTTACGGCCCTGGTAACATCTACCTCACTATAACTCAAACCCTGGTCACGGCCCTGGTAACATCTACCTCACAAAAACTCAGACCCTGGATACGGTGTAGCTCCCTTCAGTAACCACGAGCACAACCGTTCCTTGATTTTAACTGGCGGCTTTATTCTGTAGTTTAGTCAGAATTATCACCTTCCGTGAGAACTATAAAGTAAATGAAAAATACAGTTAAGCACACTCTTACAACCTTATCTTACGAGTGACTTATTAGCTTGGTATAACTCTGAAGTGCTTACATACATAACAGTTTAACCGGCGTTATAACAGGTTCAGATTAACACATGAATAAAGGAACAAATACCTCATTGGCTGCTTATTACAGAAGGGAGGAAATCAAACTTCACACTTATTATTCCTGGCATGAATTCACACTTCATCCTAACATACTCTTCAACCTTTATGAACTACTCCCGATGACATGAAAACTTAGCTAACGCAGCGCAGGATTGCCTTCCCTCCAAAGGTGTGTTGCTACAATAACGATCCCCGTTACAACAGTATTAGCTACGTAGTTCCGCTTGCATTATCATTTCCCCCGCACAGCGGACACATAAACAATTCAAACAAAAGACCACGAGATAACCTGTAAGTCTAACTGTCAGTTACACTCCCACCAATCACCGGTGATTTCTGTGAAAGGGGTCTGCAGGTTTCTTGATCGGCTTCCAGGAGGGTGACTGTCTTATGGATGGGCCTCTCCAGATAGGTGGGTTTGGTGATGCGTTTACCTCTCTCATCTAGGGTTGAGTCGCTGATCAGTAACTTGACTCTTCTCACCCGGCCATCCTGTCCCGGGTACACTTCTGTAACCTTTGCCAATTTCCACTGGTTGCGTGGTGCAGTATCATCTTGCAAAATGACAATGTCATTAATCCTTGCGTTTCTTCTGTCTTTACTCCATTTCTGTCTGTGTTGGAGGTTTAGGAGGTACTCTTTCTTCCACCTTGTCCAGAATTCATTGGCTAAAAATTGTACTCTGCACCATCTCTTGCGGAGATAAAGATCTTCCTTGATGAACTGTCCAGGTGGCGGTAAGATAACTGTGGACTTCATTGTTAAGATGTGATTTGGCGTGAGAGGTTCTGGACCTAATGGATCATTCAGATATTCCGTAGTTAGGGGCCTACTATTTAAAATCGCCATGACTTCATAGAGAAAGGTACGCAGAGAAGCGGTGTCGAGTCTTCCGTCTGACTGATCAAGAGTGGATGTTAAGACACTTCGTATCGTGCGGATTTGCCTTTCCCAAACACCACCCATGTGACTTGAAGATGGGGTGTTCATGATAAACTCGCATCCAAGTTCCTTCAGTCGTGTTTGATCCATTTCTTTCAGGGCGTCCACAAACTCGCGTCTTGCGCCAATGAAGTTGCTGCCTTGATCACATCTGATTTGACGAACATTACCACGTATGGCAATGAATGAACGCAGGGAATTGATAAAAGCGTCGGTGGTTAAGTCGTCAAGCATTTCAATGTGAACTGCTCGGGAGCCCATGCAAGTGAATAGGAGCCCATAACGCTTTAACTCTCTTCTTCCGTCCTTGGCATAGAAAGGTCCAAAGCAGTCCATCCCGCAGTATGTGAAGGGAGGCGCGGTCTCCATGCGTTCCTTTGGAAGATCTGCCATCCTTTGCCCTTCTGTACATCTTCTGAATTTCCTGCATTTCACACATTTGTAGATGTGAGAGGAAACTGCATTGCTGCATCCTAGGATCCATATACCGTTGGATCGCAGCTCATTGATCGTCATTCCACGTCCTTGGTGTCGTACTTTTTCATGATAGTGCTTGATGAGCAGCACTGACAAGTGGCTATCTCTTGGCAGGATTGCGGGATGCTTCACATGGGAATGAAGAGTTGCATGAGCCAAGCGACCTCCCACCCTGAGGATACCTTGCTCATCCAGAAATGGACTCAATTTACGCAACTTGCTTGCTTTATCTTTGGTCTTGATGTCTTTCTGGTGCCTGAGATTGTGTATCTCATGGGAGAAGGCTGCTTCTTGAACCATCTTTATAATGGTGAGTTCTGCCTCTCTCCTTTCTTCTATGCTTGTAGCTTCACTGGACCTCAATTTTAAGCCTATGGCTTCCTTGACATGTCGTTTGAGCCTGGCAATAGCTTTTACCACTCTTGCCCAGTCTGAGAACTTATGAAGGTGATCTAGTAATGATCTTTCTTCCTTTGCTTGGGTATCATGGACCAGGGATTTCAGCTCTGGATCATTGTTTGAGAACTCTTCCCCCTTGACTTGTCCTTTGGGAAGTTCTTCATGCCAAAGAAAGTCTGGACCTGTGAACCAGTTGGAAGCCATGAGCTGTTCTGATGTGAGACCTCTGGAAGCATGATCCGCAGGATTCTCTTCAGAGGTCACATATCTCCATTGTTCGGGATCTGTGCTTTGCTTAATGCGTTGAATACGGTTAGCTACAAAGACGTGGAATCTTCTGGCTTCATTGTTGATGTAGCCAAGAACTACCTTCGAGTCGGTCCAGAAGTATTCCTGTAGACCTTGTATCTCTAGCTCCTTTTTGAGCATGTCACTTGTTCGAACAGCTACCACCGCTGCTGAAAGTTCCAGTCGTGGTATGGTCGTAACCTTGGAGGGGGCGACTCTCGACTTCCCCATAACTAGGGAGCAATGAACTTCTCCTGCGGTGCTGATTGTTCTGAGGTATGAGCACTCTCCATAACCTGAGGTACTAGCGTCAGAGAAGTGATGGAGCTCATAACTCTGCACCTCCTTGAAACTTGATGGCAAGTAGCTTCGTTGGATCCTTACCTCAGACAAGTTTTGTAGACCTTGGAGCCAGAATTCCCACTGGGAACGTAGGTCATCTGGAAGGGGGTCATCCCAATCGATTTTGTCACGACACATCCGCTGCAAGATCTGCTTCCCGCCAGGACAAAGGGTGCCACAAACCCAAGCGGATCATATACAGAGGCTACTGTAGACAACACTCCTCTTCTTGTGAGTGGGCGTTCCTTGACAACTACTCTAAACTGGAACTCGTCTGATGCGACACACCACAGTACACCAAGCGCTCTCTCCATGTGTGGTTCACCCAGAGCCATATCCAGGTCTTTGGCACCCTTGGCACGTTCTTCCTTGGGAATTGTGGCTATAACTTCCTTGCTGTTAGAGATAAACTTGTGCAACCGAAGTTTGCCGATGCTGCAAAGCTCTCTTGCTTCTTTCACCAGCTGGGCCGCTTCAGCTTCAGACGATACGCTCGTCAACCCATCATCAACATAAAAGTTCCTTTCTATGAACTGGATAGACTTCTCGCTGAAGCTTCCTCGTCCTTCGGCAGCAAGATGTTTGAGACCATAGTTGGCGCAACCAGGAGATGAAGCTGCGCCGAACAAGTGGACCTTCATACGATACACTGAGGGTTGAGACTCTAGATCTCCGTTCTCCCACCAAAGGAACCGTAGATAATCTTGGTCTTCTGCTTTCACATGAAACTGGTGGAACATGCGCTCTACGTCACACATGATTGCAACTGGCCCCTTACGAAAACGACAAAGGACGCCCAGCAATGTGTTTGTCAACTCTGGACCGGTAAGGAGATGATCATTCAAGGACGTCTCTCGAAACTTAGCTGAGCAGTCAAAGACGACTCGTATCTTCCCGGCTTTTGTGGGTGATAAACCCCATGGTGCGGGATGTACCATGCTGGATGCTTGTTAATTTCCTCTTTAGAGACCTTCTCAGCATCTCCACAAGCTATAGTCTCTTCCATGAATGCTGTGTAGTCCTTGTAGTACTGCTTGTCTCTCCTTAGCCTCCTTTCCAGGCACTTGAGTCGGTGAACTGCACATGTTTTATTGTTCGGCAGATTGGGTCTTTCTTCCTTAAACGGCAGCGGCATCTCATAATGTCCATTGTCCTTACGTCTGATGCCCTCTTTCATTTTCTTCAGGAACCGGATATCCTCTTGAGATATGAGGTCCTCTTCTGCAGCTCTCTCTCATTGAAGTCAGATTCAAGCGTCTTGATAATGTCCAGTGTTGTGATTACCTCTCTTACACGTGTTCTACAAACATAGTGTACTTGATTTGTGAGGTTGGAAGAAGATTGAAGGCTTGGCATCACCTGTCTAACGATAACCCGATGACTCACTCCAATAGGGTCGCCATAGTCGATACATGGATTTCCATAGCCGACTATGCTCCAGCCAAGATCTGTTCTCTGAGCAAAAGGCTGATTTCCCTTACCAGACACAATTTCTCTTGGAAGGAGAGCCTGGGAGCAGTTGTAGCCAATTAAGAGACCGACATCACAGCTCTGTTGAGGAGCAATCTCCTCTGCAATGTGTTCAAGATGAGACCATGCTCTTGCAGTCTCTGGAGTAGGAATATGATCTCTGTTTGCAGGAATAAACTCTCTCGAGTAGGTCGTTGGCAGAGGGATTTTCTTCTCCAAGTAAAGCCCTCTAACCTGCAAACCAGACAGCTTCTGGCAGGACACAATGGTATTCCTTGAAGCCATTGTAGAGAGTTTCAGTTGGACTGGCTCCTTCCTTGTATTGAGAGCCTTTGTTGTCTCTTCAAGGATAAAAGTGGTGTCGCTCTGGGTGTCAAGAAGTGCATACACAAGAACTTCACGATCTGGCTCACTTGTGGTTGACACCCATACTGGAATGATTGTGGAGGTGTGAGTGTTGTTAATGTCCCTTACGACTCTGTTGGATATGGCCTCACTTGACGCTCTTGTCCCCTTATCTTGTGAGGTCTTCCTATCCCATAACCTTTCTTTAGTACGATCTTCGTGCAGGCAGGATGGATGCCTCCTCTGACACGTGTCGCAGGTGTTCCTGTTATCACAATCTTTTGAGCGATGCCCAGGCCTTAAACAGCCAAAGCACAATTTATTCTCTTGAACAAACTTCTGTCGCTCTGCGGTGGGCTTATCCATGAACTTCCAGCATTTGTGGAGACTGTGACCTGACTTCTCACAGAAGACACAACTAGTAACAGTATCTTTCTCATCAGAGTTAGTTGCTAATGCCCTTGCTCCGGGGCTTTGAATCCTTGGCGTCTTAGGTTTTCCATCTTCGCTTGGTTTCAAAGCATGAAGGGATGTCACAGGATTGCAAGCGATCTTTGCTTCTCTCGTGAGAAACTTCACAAACTGACTGAAGCTTGGAAAGATCTCAGTTTCTTCTAAGATGTCTATGACCTTTCTATTCCATCTTGAAGTTAGCCAATCTGGAAGTTTAGCGAGGATCTTTTGGTTTTCATTACAGTCATTAAGCACCTCCAGGCCCTTATTCTGAGACATAGCAGCCTCACAGCTGCGAAGAAAGTCTACGAGGTCTCTAAGTTCAAGACTGTCCTTGGATCCTATCTTAGGCCATGCATTGAGCTTATCTCTGAAGGACTTGGCGATGAGGAATTTGTTTCCGTACCTTTCTTCAAGAATGGTCCATGCCGCATAGTAGGCTGACTCTGTTCCTAACATAAAGTAACTTTCGATGGCTTTCTTGGCAGGCCCACCAATATATTTTCTCAAGTAATATATCTTCTCAGTTGCTGGTATGTTCTTCCTGTCTATCAGAGTCTGAAAAGAGACTTTCCAGTCAGTGAACGAGAGTGGTTCTCCATTGAATGTTACTGGTTCTGGTATGGGGAGGCGGCTTTCACTGATTGATTCCGCTAGTAACCTGAACATGGTCTTGGTGCCATCTTCTTGCTGTGTGCTTGTCACAACATGTTGTGGTGAGAGACTGTGAAATGAGCCACTTCTGTGCGTGACTTCTTTCACAGATTTGCAGTTAGAGAGTAGTTCTCTCATCTCGTCCTCTGAGTTTTCATCTTGCTCATACACTTGCATTCGCGCCTTGGCAGCATTTAGTTTCTTGAGCACTTCTAGGCGCTCTAACTCTCTACGCTTGTCTTCTAGTGTCCTTCGTCTGGCAGCATTTTCTACCTCTAACTTGACTCGCAGCCTAGCTTCTTCTAAGCTGCGTTTCACAGCCTCAGCTTCTTGCTCCGCTGTCCTCTTCTTATCTTCATCTTCGAGTCGCTGAAGCTCTTCTAGTTGGCGTTCTTGCTTAACCATTACTTCTAAAGCTGCTTGGTTAGCAGCAACTTCCGCCGCAGCCTCTTGTCTCTTGACAGATGACACGCTTGAGCGTCTGGAGTTGACCTTTGAGTTGCTTTGAGACTGGGAGGAAGCACTTGAGGGCTGATAGTTGATACTTGACTTATGTGAGAGGTCAGACATGCACAAGGAATTGCTGTCCTTCCAGTGCGACTCTATCTGGTTACTTTGACCTTCTTCCCTGCCTTTTAAATGACACCTTACAGTCTTGATAATAGACATTGTAACTGCTTCACAAGTATCAACTCTGCGTCGTATATCGTTGTCGGGAATGTCGATTTGACGCAAATTTACGTAGACAAGGTTTAGCTCTGTAGAGGTATGGCTAATCTTGTTTAAGAGGTCTTCTAGTAGGTCTTCAGAGCAACAGCCTGTCAGTGACAGTTTTGCTTCCTTTACCAGAGCCTTCCACTTCTCATAGCTGACCCTGAAACGATGTTCGAGCTGTCTCCACCTTTCGTCGCGCAGTTCTCTGCCCTTTTCAGTTAACCTGCGGACCCTCTCACCTTTTCGTGGCTCTTGTTGTGCTATCTCATTAGCAGCCTCTGTATCATCATTCACTGGCCGAAGTGACTCCACACCAGTCTGGGCCTCTTCCTGCTGTTCTGTTTGTTCTGATGAAGGCTCGAAGTTTGCGAGGTGTTGCTGCAGCTGCTCAACTTGACCCACCCCATCTCTATCACCTTTAGTGAAACTACCTCTTTCTGACATTCTAAATCAAGTCAAATCAATTCTAGCTAAGGTTTGGATAAGTGAGTAGGTAATTTATACTCTAATTCACTGTAATTTAAAACTCAGTACGTGGTATAAACATGTATAATGCTTGTAACAAAGGCTTGAACAAACACCTTACCAAACAATTACACTATTAACTTACATGTGAATATATAATTAATAGGTGTACGCTGACCCTTAATGTTTGTGACTATGTATATATTTTTAGTAAGTATCAAATAATATTTTTCAGTAACACATACCAGTGATACATTAAGATAGAAAGAGCAAATGCATAATACCAGAGTATTTATGAAATAGACAACTATCTCCAGTCCTTACGAATTGTAATCTTAAAGTCTCTTATTAGCTGTTCACAAGGCTAGGACCACCTTCAAACACCTTGACTTGTACTTGCGTGTCTGACTTTCCTGTTAGTCTTGACCTTATGTTGCCTCACGATGCTTCCTCATGTGGAGATTTTCTTCTTAGTTTGCAGGTAGGTGCAAAACTCTTATCTGGCAGATGACAGGGTCTACCAGGATTTGGGAATCTTGTAGACGTTTTACAGCTGGATGTGATTCTTCTTTCTCTCTTGCTCGTGAAGAGCATTGAGTTCTCACTGTAGCTCCCTTCAGTAACCACGAGCACAACCGTTCCTTGATTTTAACTGGCGGCTTTATTCTGTAGTTTAGTCAGAATTATCACCTTCCGTGAGAACTATAAAGTAAATGAAAAATACAGTTAAGCACACTCTTACAACCTTATCTTACGAGTGACTTATTAGCTTGGTATAACTCTGAAGTGCTTACATACATAACAGTTTAACCGGCGTTATAACAGGTTCAGATTAACACATGAATAAAGGAACAAATACCTCATTGGCTGCTTATTACAGAAGGGAGGAAATCAAACTTCACACTTATTATTCCTGGCATGAATTCACACTTCATCCTAACATACTCTTCAACCTTTATGAACTACTCCCGATGACATGAAAACTTAGCTAACGCAGCGCAGGATTGCCTTCCCTCCAAAGGTGTGTTGCTACAATAACGATCCCCGTTACAACAGTATTAGCTACGTAGTTCCGCTTGCATTATCATTTCCCCCGCACAGCGGACACATAAACAATTCAAACAAAAGACCACGAGATAACCTGTAAGTCTAACTGTCAGTTACATACGGCCCTGGTAACATCTACCTCACTGTAACTCAGACCCTGGTCAAGGCCCTGGTAACATCTACCTCACTATAACTCAGACTCTGATTACGTCCCTGGTAACATCTACCTCACTATAACTCAGACCCTGCTTACGTCCCTGGTAACATCTACCTCACTAAAACTCAGACCCTGGTAGCATCGACCTCACTAAAACTCAGACCCTGGTTACGGCCCTGGTAACAACTACCTCACTAAAACTCAGACCCTGGTCAAGGCCCTGGTAACATCTACCTCACTATAACGCAGACCCTGGTTACGTCCCTGGTAACATCTACCTCACTATAACTCAGACCCTGGTTACGGCCCTGGTAACATCTACCTCACTATAACTCAGACTCTGATTACGTCCCTGGTAACATCTACCTCACTATAACTCAGACCCTGCTTACGTCCCTGGTAACATCTACCTCACTAAACCTCAGACCCTGGTAACATCTACCTCACTAAAACTCAGACCCTGGTTACGGCCCTGGTAACAACTACCTCACTAAAACTCAGACCCTGGTCAAGGCCCTGGTAACATCTACCTCACTATAACTCAGACCCTCGTCAAGGCCCTGGTAACATCTACCTCACTAAAACTCAGACCCTGGTTACGTCCCTGGTAACATCTACCTCACTAAAACTCAGACCCTGGTCACGGCCCTGATAACATCTACCTCACTAAAACTCAGACCCTGGTTACATCTACCTCGCTAAAACTCAGACCCTGGTTACGGCCCTGGTAGCATCTACCTCACTAAAACTCAGACCCTGGTTACATCTACCTCACTAAAACTCAGACCCTGGTTACATCTACCTCACTAAAACTCAGACCCTGGTTACATCTACCTCACTAAAACTCAGACCCTGGTTACATCTACCTCACTAAAACTCAGACCCTGGTAACATCTACCTCACTAAAACTCAGACCCTGGTCAATGCCCTGGTTACATCTACCTCACTAAAACTCAGACCCTGGTTACATCTACCTCACTAAAACTCAGACCCTGGTTACATCTACCTCACTAAAACTCAGACCCTGGCTACATCTACCTCACTAAAACTCAGACCCTGGTTACATCTACCTCTCTAAAACTCAGACCCTGGTAACATCTACCTCACTAAAACTCAGACCTTGGTAACATCTACCTCACTAAAACTCAGACCCTGGTAACATCTACCTCACTAAAACTCAGACCCTGGTCAATGCCCTGGTAACATCTACCTCACTAAAACTCAGACCCTGGTAACATATACCTCACTAAAACTCAGACCCTGGTTACATCTACCTCACTAAAACTCAGACCCTGGTTACATCTACCTCACTAAAACTCAGACCCTGGTCAATGCCCTGGTAACATCTACCTCACTAAAACTCAGACCCTGGTAACATCTACCTCACTAAAACTCAGACCCTGATTACATCTACCTCACTAAAACTCAGACCCTGGTCAATGCCCTGGTAACATATACCTCACTAAAACTCAGACCCTGGTAACATCTACCTCACTAAAACTCAGACCCTGGTAACATCTACCTCACTAAAACTCAGACCCTGGTAACATCTACTTCACTAAAACTCAGACCCTGGTAACATCTACCTCACCAAAACTCAGACCCTGGTTACATCTACCTCACTAAAACTCAGACCCTGGTTACATCTACCTCACTAAAACTCAGACCCTGGTCAATGCCCTGGTAACATCTACCTCACTAAAACTCAGACCCTGGTAACATCTACCTCACTAAAACTCAGACCCTGGTAACATCTACCTCACTAAAACTCAGACCCTGGTAACATTTACCTCACTAAAACTCAGAACCTGGTTACATCTACCTCACTAAAACACAGACCCTGGTTACATCTACCTCACTAAAACTCAGACCCTGGTCAATGCCCTGGTAACATCTACCTCACTAAAACTCAGACCCTGGTAACATCTACCTCACTAAAACGCAGACCCTGGTAACATCTACCTCACTAAAACTCAGACCCTGGTAACATCTACCTCACTAAAACTCAGACCCTGGTAACATCTACCTCACTAAAACTCAGACCCTGGTTACATCTACCTCACTAAAACTCAGACCCTGGTTACATCTACCTCACTAAAACTCAGACCCTGGTCAATGCCCTGGTAACATCTACCTCACTAAAACTCAGACCCTGGTAACATCTACCTCACTAAAACTCAGACCCTGGTAACATCTACCTCACTAAAACTCAGACCCTGGTAACATCTACCTCACTAAAACTCAGACCCTGGTAATATCTACCTCACTAAAACTCAGACCCTGGTTACATCTACCTCACTAAAACTCAGACCCTGGTAACATCTACTTCACTAAAACTCAGACCCTGGTAACATCTACCTCACTACAACTCAGACCCTGGTTACATCTACCTCACTAAAACTCAGACCCTGGTCAATGCCCTGGTAACATCTACCTCACTAAAACTCAGACCGTGGTAACATCTACCTCACTAAAACTCAGACCCTGGTAACATCTACCTCACTAAAACTCAGACCCTGGTAACATCTACCTCACTAAAACTCAGACCCTGGTTACATCTACCTCACTAAAACTCAGACCCTGGTAACATCTACCTCACTACAACTCAGACCCTGGTCAATGCCCTGGTGTGGGTTGAACCGTCTCAGAAACCTCTCTGCGTTACGTGCAGGAATCGTTAAGTGTTATGGAACGTTTTGAAATGTGTTTTTGTTGTTCAGAGCTCTATAGAGGAGCATCAACCATGATGTACCTGCATCTGTTGTGTCTCTTCATGATGATGTCATCCATAGCTGCATGATCAGGAAGAAATCCATTTTCATTCACTCCCAAGTCAACAGTTATAGGGTAGTGAGTCAACACTCTATAGCTAATAGATTATATCTTAGCTATATCTTAGCTGACCATCAAAGTATCCACATTCAAGAGAGGCCAGTTCAGAGGTCAAACGATACAGTGTGGGTGTGGTATCCTGACGGGAGAGGGGTGTGGTATCCTGACGGGACACATGCAAACATATTTTGATATAGACTAGTTCTTGGCTTATTAAAGAGGGATGGTGCACTAATGTGATTTATATTTCATGTGCAAAGTGGCAATTGACTCGGCACACGTGTGTTTAGTGAGTCCGCCAGATCAGAGACAGTAGGGATGACCAGGGATGTTCTCTTGATAAGTGCGTGAATTGGAGATAGTTTTCCTGTCCTGCTAAGCATTCAAAATGGTACGTGTACTTTTGGATGTCAGAGAAAATGTATAGAGTAAAAAGTGTATTATTATTATCTTTAGGAATGTAGTGAAGTAAAAATGGTCTAAAATATAAATGAAGTATTTTTACTGAACTACTTTACACCACTGTGTGCGTGTGCGTGTGTGTGTGGCTTTATTAGGCTACTGCGTCTCTGTATTTCCGGCTTAATGTAAAAGCACCCATGACCCAGACACAATCAACACCAGTATACTGGGTGCTTTTGACAAGTGAAGAAAACACTATTGTGGTCATGGGGATTATTGGGGCTTATGTACATTACTCCTTCCTGTTTTTATGCCATTGTTAATCTCAGATATGTGATCTGAAACCATAACACACAGTACATAATGCTTTCTCTTTTTTTTGTCTGTGTGTGTGACTAGTGTACTCTCTAGGCGTGTGGATGTACACAATGTCCTCTACCATTATCTTTCACACACACACACACACACACACACACACACACACACACACACACACACACACACACACACACACACACACACACACACACACACACACACACACACACACACACACACACACACACACACACACACACACACACACACACACACACACACACACACACACACACACACACACACTCTCTCTCTCTGCCTCAAGTGCAGATGTCAGGAGATCAGACAAGGAACAAATAAAAAGGGAGGACGGAGATGGAAGACCATTGATGCTTCTCTCTTTTTTTTCTCTCTCTCTTTCTTTCTCTCCCCTCTCTCTTGCTCTCTCTCTCTTGCTCTCTCTCCCCTCTTTCTCCCCTCTTTACCAACCCCCTTAAGTGATTGTTCCTGCTCCTGAGATGTTTTGAAAGACCTGCCTGTGGCATTCAATGCACAGAAAGATGTGAAAGCATCCCCTCTTCTCTCTACAAGCCATTTTTAATCCATCATCGCTGGGTTGTTTCCCTGCCGTCTCAGGGGAAGGAGCAGTTTCCTCTTTGGGACAGCAGTGATGCAATCACAACAAAGTTAGCCTCTTCCTCATGTCAGAGAATGTGGTGGATCTTTTGTAATGATTCAGCAATGAGTAATCCTCATGTGTAAATACAGAAAAATAGGGAGTGGGTAGAATTTGGTTGCAGATAAAGGGAAAATGGATCAATATTTTAGTTCTAAATGGATGTATAAATGTTATTACATTGATACTTGTAGACTGTTATGAAAGGAAATTGGCCTTTAGTGGTGTAACCAAATAGAGAAAGTAAGTAGTCAACATTTGGTGTTGGATTTGGCTGACTGGCAACACCAGCAACACAATACCATGACTGTATTCAAGCAGTGGCTGAATGTTAAACTAGCGCAAGGCTAAGATCATCTGACTGCCAATGTAATCTAGTAGCTTACACTCCCACAATATGTGGACAGTACACACAGGTGAAGTCATGCAACCTACCAAAGAAAAGCTGTTTGCTGGGACACTATATGCCTAGTGATAGTTGTATTGGATTTTACTTCTGGTACTTTCCATAGAAGTACTATTCTAACTCCGGTAGCCTACATTTCGCAATTATATCTACTGAGAGCGTTTAAATGATGAACCTTTATTGGCTATTTGTGTTTACATGCCTTAGATTCCACATCAAGCTGGACCTATATTCTCTATGATTAGAGAGTGATGCAGTGTTTCTTCATGTGGTCACGGCTGTTAGGGAAACGGAGCCAAACCTAGTTTCCATCATCTGCATCACAGAGATCAAGGGTCATCTCACAGGGCACTGTGACTCGGCCACCCGTCGGGCTGTGAATGAGGCCCTCTGTTCCCCCTGCATGCTTGCCTCCCTTTCACTAAGCAGCTGGAGCGGGATCAGCTGACCCACCGGCCAAAAACCACTCTGTCATGTAGGACTCTGGCTGGCTGGCTGGCTGGCTGGCATTCATCCATTAATTTCTGGAGGTGTAGATAGGAAGACAGAAGTGAGAGGAGGAATTGCCTTGTCCTCTAAAATAGGGTAGGAGAGGAGATGAAAGGAGGGGGGGTCGCCAGTGAGAGTAGGGGGGAAGGAGAAAGCGAGGGAAGCGCTAAAGTAACCTTGTCTTCTCAGAGTGATGGAGAGAGAGAGTGAGAAGGGAACGCTAGATATCACAGGAAGAAAATATTTGCATGGTATTTTGAGATGACCTGGTCTGGTATGGTCTGAGACTTGTGTGTTTGCTACCAGAGGTATTTATGGTTTCCACGGGGCGAAGGTCAGATCATGAGGGAGGCAGAACTGGTTTGGACAATATCCCGCTGAGCAGACCTGGGTTCAGATACTATTTGAAATAATTTTAACTACTTCGTCTGTGCTCGATTGAGCTTGCCTGTTGAGATGAAACCAATAGAACTGTCCCAAAAGTGCAAACCCCACCCTCCTGGTACTCCAGGAAAGCTAAAGTATAAACTGAAAATATTTGAACAATTTCAAATGGTAGTTGAACCCAGGTCTGGCTCTGAGCCTAACAGCTGTTATGGCCAGATGCCAGTCATAGTAACAGAGAAACTGTAGCATTTGTGAGTCAGTCTCCAGTCACGTTTGACTCTCTGTAAACACACTGCGATTGAAGAGAAAAAATGGCCCACGCTCTCTCTACCCAGTTGTGTGTGAACTGAGCCAACTTGTGTTATTCTATCTATTAAGCTGACACAGTGACACATACACACTACCAAACACTATCATGGTCGACTCTACAGAAGGTTCATTTTCGGAGTCAAGCAGCATCGGTAGTGTTAATGACAGTTGTGAACACAGAAAAAGTGAACAAATGCCTGAAGATAGAGTTGTATCTTTCCTTTGATAGTGACCATCTTCATATGAAACCATCAGGGCTATGTGCTACACTGTTACACCACCAGCCCAGCTCAAGTTTCTTTCTAGCCTTCTGTAGCCATTTTCACAAAGAGACGGGTTGTAGCTCACCAGGATGCATGGCTCAATTAGGCCTCTTTAGCCCTCCCATACTGTCCAGTTCTGTGACCCATCCACATACAGGTAACTGACCCATCCACATACAGGTAACTGACCCATCCACATACTGGTAACTGACCCATCCACATACAGGTAACTGACCCATCCACATACAGGTAACTGACCCATCCACATACAGGTAACTGACCCATCCACATACAGGTAACTGACCCACCCACATACAGGTAACTGACCCATCCACATACAGGTAACTGACCCATCCACATACAGGTAACTGACCCATCCACATACAGGTAACTGACCCATCCACATACAGGTAACTGACCCATCCACATACAGGTAACTGACCCATCCACATACAGGTAACTGACACACCCACATACAGGTAACTGACACACCCACATACAGGTAACTGACCCACCCACATACAGGTAACTGACCCATCCACATACAGGTAACTGACCCATCCACATACAGGTAACTGACCCATCCACATACAGGTAACTGACCCATCCACATACAGGTAACTGACCACCCACATACAGGTAACTGACCCATCCACATACAGGTAACTGACCCATCCACATACAGGTAACTGACCCATCCACATACAGGTAACTGACCCATCCACATACAGGTAACTGACCCATCCACATACAGGTAACTGACCCACCCACATACAGGTAACTGACCCATCCACATACAGGTAACTGACCCATCCACATACAGGTAACTGACCCATCCACATACAGGTAACTGACCCATCCACATACAGGTAACTGACCCATCCACATACAGGTAACTGACCCATCCACATACAGGTAACTGACCCATCCACATACAGGTAACTGACCCATCCACATACAGGTAACTGACCCATCCACATACAGGTAACTGACCCATCCACATACAGGTAACTGACCCATCCACATACAGGTAACTGACCCATCCACATACAGGTAACTGACCCATCCACATACAGGTAACTGACCCATCCACATACAGGTAACTCCACATACAGGTAACTGACCCATCCACATACAGGTAACTGACCCATCCACATACAGGTAACTGACCCATCCACATACAGGTAACTGACCCATCCACATACAGGTAACTGACCCATCCACATACAGGTAACTGACCCATCCACATACAGGTAACTGACCCATCCACATACAGGTAACTGACCCATCCACATACAGGTAACTGACCCATCCACATACAGGTAACTGACCCATCCACATACAGGTAACTGACCCATCCACATACAGGTAACTGACCCATCCACATACAGGTAACTGACCCACCCACATACAGGTAACTGACCCATCCACATACAGGTAACTGACCCATCCACATACAGGTAACTGACCCATCCACATACAGGTAACTGACCCATCCACATACAGGTAACTGACCCATCCACATACAGGTAACTGACCCACCCACATACAGGTAACTGACCCATCCACATACAGGTAACTGACCCACCCACATACAGGTAACTGACCCACCCACATACAGGTAACTGACCCACCCACATACAGGTAACTGACCCATCCACATACAGGTAACTGACCCACCCACATACAGGTAACTGACCCACCCACATACAGGTAACTGACCCACCCACATACAGGTAACTGACCCACCCCCATCCACATACAGGTAACTGACCCACCCACATACAGGTAACTGACCCACCCACATACAGGTAACTGACCCATCCACATACAGGTAACTGACCCACCCACATACAGGTAACTGACCCACCCACATACAGGTAACTGACCCACCCACATACAGGTAACTGACCCATCCACATACAGGTAACTGACCCACCCACCACATCCACATACAGGTAACTGACCCATCCACATACAGGTACCTGACCCACCCACATACAGGTAACTGACCCACCCACATACAGGTAACTGACCCACCCACATACAGGTAACTGACCCATCCACATACAGGTAACTGACCCATCCACATACAGGTAACTGACCCACCCACATACAGGTAACTGACCCATCCACATACAGGTAACTGACCCATCCACATACAGGTAACTGACCCATCCACATACAGGTAACTGACCCACCCACATACAGGTAACTGACCCATCCACATACAGGTAACTGACCCATCCACATACAGGTAACTGACCCATCCACATACAGGTAACTGACCCATCCACATACAGGTAACTGACCCATCCACATACAGGTAACTGACCCATCCACATACAGGTAACTGACCCATCCACATACAGGTAACTGACCCATCCACATACAGGTAACTGACCCATCCACATACAGGTAACTGACCCATCCACATACAGGTAACTGACCCATCCACATACAGGTAACTGACCCATCCACATACAGGTAACTGACCCATCCACATACAGGTAACTGACCCATCCACATACAGGTAACTGACCCATCCACATACAGGTAACTGACCCATCCACATACAGGTAACTGACCCATCCACATACAGGTAACTGACCCATCCACATACAGGTAACTGACCCATCCACATACAGGTAACTGACCCATCCACATACAGGTAACTGACCCATCCCACAGGTAACTGTACCCATCCACATACAGGTAACTGACCCACCCACATACAGGTAACTGACCCATCCACATACAGGTAACTGACCCATCCACATACAGGTAACTGACCCATCCACATACAGGTAACTGACCCATCCACATACAGGTAACTGACCCATCCACATACAGGTAACTGACCCACCCACATACAGGTAACTGACCCATCCACATACAGGTAACTGACACACCCACATACAGGTAACTGACACACCCACATACAGGTAACTGACCCACCCACATACAGGTAACTGACCCATCCACATACAGGTAACTGACACACCCACATACAGGTAACTGACACACCCACATACAGGTAACTGACCCACCCACATACAGGTAACTGACCCACCCACATACAGGTAACTGACACACCCACATACAGGTAACTGACCCACCCACATACAGGTAACTGACCCATCCACATACAGGTAACTGACACACCCACATACAGGTAACTGACCCACCCACATACAGGTAACTGACCCACCCACATACAGGTAACTGACCCATCCACATACAGGTAACTGACACACCCACATACAGGTAACTGACCCATCCACATACAGGTAACTGACCCACCCACATACAGGTAACTGACCCACCCACATACAGGTAACTGACCCACCCACATACAGGTAACTGACCCATCCACATACAGGTAACTGACACACCCACATACAGGTAACTGACCCACCCACATACAGGTAACTGACCCATCCACATACAGGTAACTGACCCACCCACATACAGGTAACTGACCCATCCACATACAGGTAACTGACCCATCCACATACAGGTAACTGACCCATCCACATACAGGTAACTGACCCATCCACATACAGGTAACTGACCCACCCACATACAGGTAACTGACCCATCCACATACAGGTAGCTGACCCACCCACATACATGAAACTGACCCACCCACATACAGGTAACTGACCCATCCACATACAGGTAACTGACCCACCCACATACAGGTAACTGACCCATCCACATGACCCACCCACATACAGGTAACTGACCCATCCACATACAGGTAACTGACCCATCCACATACAGGTAACTGACCCACCCACATACAGGTAACTGACCCACCCACATACAGGTAACTGACCCACCCACATACAGGTAACTGACCCATCCACATACAGGTAACTGACCCATCCACATACAGGTAACTGACCCATCCACATACAGGTAACTGACCCACCCACATACAGGTAACTGACCCACCCATCCATCCACATACAGGTAGGTACCCACTGTACCTGACCCATCCCATACATCCACATACAGGTAACTGACCCACCCACATACAGGTAACTGACCCACCCACATACAGGTAACTGACCCATCCACATACAGGTAACTGACCCATCCACATACAGGTAACTGACCCATCCACATACAGGTAACTGACCCACCCACATACAGGTAACTGACCCATCCACATACAGGTAACTGACCCACCCACATACAGGTAACTGACCCATCCACATACAGGTAACTGACACACCCACATACAGATAACTGACACACCCACATACAGGTAACTGACCCATCCACATACAGGTAACTGACCCATCCACATACAGGTAACTGACCCACCCACATACAGGTAACTGACCCATCCACATACAGGTAACTGACCCACCCACATACAGGTAACTGACCCACCCACATACAGGTAACTGACCCACCCACATACAGGTAACTGACCCATCCACATACAGGTAACTGACCCATCCACATACAGGTAACTGACCCACATCCACATACAGGTAACTGACCCACCCACATACAGGTAACTGACCCACCCACATACAGGTAACTGACCCACCCACATACAGGTAACTGACCCATCCACATACAGGTAACTGACCCATCCACATACAGGTAACTGACCCACCCACATACAGGTAACTGACCCACCCACATACAGGTAACTGACCCACCCACATACAGGTAACTGACCCACCCACATACAGGTAACTGACCCACCCACATACATGTAACTGACCCACCCACATACAGGTAACTGACCCATCCACATACAGGTAACTGACCCACCCACATACATGTAACTGACCCACCCACATACAGGTAACTGACCCATCCACATACAGGTAACTGACCCATCCACATACAGGTAACTGACCCACCCACATACAGGTAACTGACCCATCCACATACAGGTAACTGACCCATCCACATACAGGTAACTGCCACAACAAAGGAAACATAAAGTGTCTTAACAGGGCTTTGGGCTTCATATCTCTACATTATTCCGTCTGGTCCCAGATCTGTAACAGCACAAACAGGACTGGGACAAGGCTTTCTATATTTTCACGGGCAGAACAGTGTTTGTTAACAGCAGAGCAAAAGAGGAAGTTAAAGCGTTACTCATTCCAGTTCATCTCCAGTGTTTACGTATCACATGCCTCTCTTGGGTTGGTTAATCAGCGGTCGTGTTGTATTTGCTCTGTTCGGAATACAAGCAGGGGTAAGACTGATTCGTTATTCGTTTGGTTTGAATAGGGAGATCAGCATAGACAAAAAGTTCTCTCAGAGGAGACTGTTTATGCCAATCAACAGAGCGCAACACACACGTACGGTGGCAGGAAGGAGCGAAAACATTCTCTTTCACACACAGGCACGCACACACGCGCACGCACACACGCGCACGCACACACACACACACACACACACACACACACACACACACACACACACACACACACACACACACACACACACACACACACACACACACACACACACACACACACACACACACACACACACACACACACACACACACACACACACACACACACACACACACACCTCATTATTGGCCTTGAATGAGGTTACTTCAGGGACCAACAGATAAGACTAGGGGCATGTTTTGGTACCATGAATGGTTTTATGGATAAGCAGTTGAATGCTGTCCATCCCAGGGGAGCGTCAGCCTCAGTCATGCGCCGGCCCGATTTGTTGTTTTTAAAACATCTCTGAGGTCATCTGAGACATCTGGCTTGTTTTTCCGGCAAACTGCTTAGTCCTGGGGCTGTTTTTCCCATGGTTCCCTTTCCAGGACATGCAAACACAACAGATAGTATCTCCCATTGAGGCAGTCTCACTGGACCTGCATGGGAGACAGTGATTTGCATGCATGGTCACTTTGCAAGGCGGCCATTTTTTGTCAGTGGCCCAGGGTTCATTCAAAGGTAGGCTTTTTCTTAGCCCACCGTTTTTTCGTTTCCTGAATAGCAGAGTTGTATAAAGAGGGCTGCCCCTTGTACTTACCACAAATTCCTCCTTTTGCGAAGTTGTACATTGCTCTCCATTATCTTTGTAAGGCCATTAGCACAGTAAACATGATCCCAATTTTAGCTTCAAGACGCCAGCTATTTGATAAACTGATTGTGCTGATTTAGTGGCACATTGAACCATATTGCACAACGTAGTTTAAAAACTCATTGGACAGTGCTAAAACAATGAGGTCATATCTGAATTTGTCATCTTTATGCACGTTCTCCATTGATGTCCCCCTTTGAATGTAAGCAGTTTTGATTGTGTTCTATTTTGGTAAAATGTTCGGTTCTGTTTTGCTATGAAACGTAATTTAAAGTTCTATAAAGGAACTGAGAGAGTCCTGTGTTGAGTTTCTATGCAAATCTCAAATATGTTGATATGCTAAATGACTTAAATGTAAATGTAAATATACAGTGGGGCAAAAATGTATTTAGTCAGCCACCAATTGTGCAAGTTATCCCACTTAAAAAGATGAGAGAGGCCTGTAATTTTCATCATCGGTACACTTCAACTATGACAGACAAAATGAGAAAAGAAATCAAGAAAATCGCATTGTAGGATTTTTAATTTATTTATTTGCAAATTATAGTGGAAAATAAATATTTGGTCAATAACAAAAGTTTATCTCAATACTTTGTTATATACCCTTTGTTGGCAATGACAGAGGTCAAATGTTTTCTGTAAGTCTTCACAAGGTTTTCACACACTGTTGCTGGTATTTTGGCCAATTCCTCCATACAGAGCTCCTCTAGAGCAGTGACGTTTTGGGGCTGTTGCTGGGCAACACGGACTTTCAACTGCCTCCAAAGATTTTCTATGGGGTGGAGATCTGGAGACTGGCTAGGCCACTCCAGGACCTTGAAATGCTTTCTACGAAGCCACTCCTTCGTTGCCCGGGCGGTGTGTTTGGGAGGTTTTCACTCAAAATCTCATGATACATGGCCCCATTCATTCTTTCCTTTACACGGATCAGTCGCCCTGGTCCCTTTGCAGAAAAACAGCCTCAAAGCATGATGTTTCCACCCCCATGCTTCACAGTAGGTATGGTGTTCTTTGGATGCAACTCAGCATTCTTTGTCCTCCAAACACGACGAGTTGAGTTTTTACCAAAAAGTTATATTTTGGTTTCATCTGACCATTTGACATTCTCCCAATCTTCTTCTGGATCATCCAAATGCTCTCTAGCAAACTTCAGATGGGCCTGGACATGTACTGGCTTAAGCAGGGAGACACGTCTGGCACTGCAGGATTTGAGTCCCTGGCGGCGTAGTGTGTTACTGATGGTAGGCTTTGTTACTTTGGTCCCAGCTCTCTGCAGGTCATTCACTAGGTCCCCCCGTGTGGTTCTGGGATTTTTGCTCACCGTTCTTGTGATAATTTTGACCCCATAGGGTGAGATCTTGCGTGGAGCCCCAGATCGAGGGAGAATAACAATGGTCTTGTATGTCTTCCATTTCCTAATAATTGCTCCCACAGTTGATTTCTTCAAACCAAGCTGCTTACCTATTGCAGATTCAGTCTTCCCAGCCTGGTGCAGGTCTACAATTTTGTTTCTGGTGTTCTTTGACAGCTCTTTGTTCTTGGCCATAGTGGAGCTTGGAGTGTGACTGTTTGAGGTTGTGGACATGTGTCTTTTATACTGATAACAAGTTCAAACAGGTGCCATTAATACAGGTAATGACTGGAGGACAGAGGAGCCTCTTAAAGAATAAGTTACAGGTCTGTGAGATCCAGAAATCTTGCTTGTTTGTAGGTGACCAAATACTTATTTTCCACCATAATTTGCAAATAAATTCATAAAAAATCCTACAATGTGATTTTCTGGATTTTTCCCCATTTTGTCTGTCATAGTTGTAGTGTACCTATGCTGAAAATTACAGGCCTCTCTCATCTTTTTAAATGGGAGAACATGCACAATTGGTGGCTGACTAAATACTTTTTTGCCCCACTGTAGACTAGTTCTTGGTACCGCAGATCGTTTTAAAAATCTGTTCCCCAATTCAAGTGGTTTGTATTTGGTCTTGTGATGATCTGCAGGCACCCACCCGTGTCTTTCTCACGTGCCCACTCTCGCCCCTCTCTGGGCCAGCCCGCCCAGCTCTTCTCTGGTTCAGCCCAGCCTGTTGACTACAGTAGCTGGTACCATCATAACAGGCCCATGGAAGCTCAGCAGACAGTTTGGTGGGGGCCGAGGGCGGCGCCGAGCCACAGGCCTGCTATTGTGAAAATGTGAGGGGTGAAGAGCTGGAGGGGTTAATAGTAGTAGTAGTGGTGGCTAAAGGGGGTAGTTTGGTGGTTGTTATGGAGTCACATAGATAGGCCATTGTTGATGATGTCTGCAACATGGGTCAATCCAGTCCTCCGGCCGCCCCTGCATGTTGGACTTTGTGACTCCGTCTTTTGTGAGGGGCCCTTCAGTGTCGTGACTTGGTGGTTGGGATGTCCTTGTTGATCTGCTGAAGGTTTGAATGATGTCACACTGCTGCCCCAGTGGCACAAGCACCCCCCGTTAACGTCTCGCGCCGGACAGAGGAGAAAGACCGCATTCATTGTCTCGCTATGCTAAAATGTTATTGACAACTGCCGATGCCATCCACTGCTGCCATACAGAGAGCAGTGGATGGCATCTGGGTGGCATCTGGGTGGCATCTGGGTGGCATCTGGGTGGCAGGTGGCCTAGCGGTTAGAGCATTGGGCCAGTAACAGAAAGGTTGCAAGTTTGAATCCAAGAGTTGACAAGGTGAAAAATCGGTCGGTCTGCCCTTGAGCAAGGCAGGTAACCCCCATCAACAACAGCTCCCTGGGCGCCCAAAATGTGGTAGCCCACCGCACCTCTCCGAGTCAGAGGGGTTAAAAGCGGAAATCATGTTTTAGTTGGACCATGTGTGCTGTTGATAATGTGAAGGAGGATGTACGGATGTTTCCATATTGTTCACACCAGTCCAAACAAACCCAACTAAGGGGGTAAGTGCGTCAGAGTTCGGGAAAAAAACACACCAAACCATTTTGGTGTTAATGCCCCTTAAGTGCCACTTCAAGGCCAGCTTTCCTTTCCATTCCTTATAACCATCAGGATAACACATACCTGATGTATGAAGCAGACCTTACACCAGCATACAAATCAAGTCTTGGAGTGTTTGTGTCTCTGTTTTTACACCCATGCTTGGTATGGTCATGTTATTCACCGTAAAGGTGAACTGCTCCCCCACATGTAATTAAACGTGATCCAATGATCCCCTGAAAGGTCCTCTAAACCCATTGAGAAAACAACACCAACACTCATGAAAATGTGTTTTTGTCCTTTTATTCTCACTGGGTTTATACGCACACACACACGCACGCACGCACGCACGCACGCACACACACACACACACACACACACACACACACACACACACACACACACACACACACACACACACACACACACACACACACACAATATGTTTTACTATCCTAGTGGGGACCTAAAATTGATTTACATTCAAAATTCTCTTTTCTCTAGCCCTAAATCTAACCTTTTTCTTAAACCCTAACTTCTAACCCTAAAACGAACCCCTAACCATAATCCTAACCCTAATTCTAATCCTAAACCTAGCACCTAAGACTAAAATAGTCTTTGTCCTTGTGGGGGTCTGGGAAATGTCCCCATCAGGGAGAATTTTCTGTCTTTTACTTTTTACCTTGTGGGAACTTTTGGCGATTTCCAGTGTACAGGTGTTTGTTGATATAACCTGAGGGGATGAGGAAGTGATTTGCTGTTTGGGGTAAATTTCTCTAAAATGTGAAATCACAAAGGTGTATAGACCGTCCTATAATATGCAATTTACATCAAAAATAGAGATTTGGTTGTCAAAAAACAACAACTTCCCTGTTAAGCCCCTTTTAAGCCCACAAATCTCACACTGTAATCTCTATGCATATTTTCCCTGTTGCTCTTTCCTGGCTTTACCCTTTTAGACAAAATGTCTTCGGTTTCTCCCTATAGATGAACTCCCCCACACATCCCTCAGAAACTGCCAGAGCTCTCTGGCTGTCGTTGGACCCCCCTTTCTCTCTCTCTCTCTCTCTCTCTCTCTCTCTCTCTCTCTCTCTCTCTCTCTCTCTCTCTCTCCCTCTCTCCATTTTGGCAGGCCAGGGTCTTTTATGAGTCAGTGTTACCATCATATCATAAAATCTCTAATCTTGCTCTCTCTCTCTTTTGCACTTTCTCTCAAGGCCCTTGCCAGTCCATTAAGTATTTATTAAGGTATTTTATTCCGCCAATACAACTGTCTGTGTGTCTGTTCGCTTGTGTTTGTGTGTTTCTGGAATGCCCACCCGGACCACCTGAAGGCACCACAGACGCTGGGTTCCTTTAAAATGGGCCTAAAGACTTTTCTCTTTAGGAAGGTGTTCTGTTGACAGCTGTGCTCCTTGGTGTCCTTGTCCCTTGTAGTGTCAGCACTCTTCTTGGTTTCAGTTGCCTGTCTAGGTGTCTATTTTTGTCAATTCGCTTTTTCAATTTGATTTAATGCACTTTGAGATTAGATTATTCTGTATTTTGAAAGTGTTTTACACATTTGATAAATTAATATTATTATGATTGTGTGGGTGTTTAGGGTAGCTTTGTGTGTGAGTATGACCATGGCTGCATATCAACTGCAATCATTTTCTCACTTTGTCCCTTTTCACACTGCTGCCAGCAACAGGTTGGGTCTCACGGTGCCTCTTTTTCAGCACCTGTACTGCCACTGTAGCTCAGTTCCACCTTGCAAAGTCAGCATTTCATCACCATACAGGACTTCGCTGTTGTCGCTTCCCTGTCTCACTCTCTGACATTTTTCCAACAAATGACAATGGCAAATAATTAGAAAGATTCATATATCCTACTTACAGCATTGTTGCGTTAGGTATTTGTTAAATGTTTATTTTAGCCTTGATGATGCTGTTAGTGGTAGTTTTGTGGTCACACACTGTAATTTAAAGCATTTGGTTAGGGATCACAAATTGGTTTAAACGACACAGCCCTGACATGCACGCTATCAAAGATGGTTTAGTATGAAGATGTAGAAACTGCATCTCCAATAGAAATCCCTGACAACGCTTGTAGGTGATGTCATGGCGACGGCGGATAGCTAAGCTCATTCACAGAAACATGCCATCGGGTCTAACAGTCATCACACGCTAAACTGCACATGTGCAGGCAGGGGTGTTGCCATGAAAAAAACAACTACCGGGCCCCTAACATAGAAATCAGAATGCTGCAGATTAAAATAATGTACTGAACAATATGTGTTATTAAATGCACTCACTAGAAGTTTCTGCTGCTCTATACTACAATTGTACAGATTCTAGTTTCCACCTTCATTCGTTAACCAATAAGAACAGTATTGCAAACATTTTTGGTTCCTAATGTCAACAAAAGCTGTCTATGTCATGAGATTTTTATGATGCTTTATTATAAATAACTACACAATTGGTAACTTATTTTCTAATATATGGTATTGTAGTCGGTTTTAATTAAGAAATTACCAATGATCCATGTTTCAGATTAAATCATTTATTACCACTATACCCGGTCACACACTGACCTTAGAGATCCTTATTATTCTCTATGTTTGGTTAGGTCAGGGTGTGAAATTCTGTGTTTTCTGTTTCTTTGTTTTTGGCTGAGTGTGGTTCCCAATCAGAGGCAGCTGTCTATCGTTGTCTCTAATTGTGAATCATACCTAGGCAGCCTGTTTTCCACCTGAGTTTGTTGAATCTTGTTTTCTGTTTAGTGTCTGTACCTGACAGAACTGTTCACTTTCGTTTTCACTTTGGTTATTTTGTTTGAGTGTTTTTTGAAATGAAAGTATCATGAACACTTTCCACGCTGCGCTTTGGTCCACTCCTTTCGACGAGAGCCGTTACAGAAGATCCCAACCAAAAATGGACCAAGCAGCGTGGCCAGGAGGAGTGGACATGGGAGGACATCCTGGATGGAGAAGGACCCTGGACGCAGGCCGGAGAGTATCGCCGTCCAAGGGAGCAGATGGAGGCAGCGAAAGAGGAACGGCGACGATACTCGGAGTTAAGTCAACGACGGAAGCCCGAGAGGCAGCTCCAAAGAGTTTTTGGGGGGGAACACGGGTAGATTGGCGAAGTCAGGGTTTAGACCTGAGCCAACTCCCCGTGCTTACCGTCGGGAGCGTGTGACAGGTCAGGCACCGTGTTATGCGGTGATGCGCACTGTGTCTCCGGTATGCATCCACAGCCCGGTGCGCTCTGTGCCAGCTCCCCGCATTTGCCGTGCTAGAGTTGGCATTCAGCCAGGACGGATTGTGCCGGCTCAGCGCTCCTGGTCTCCAGTGCGTCTCTTTGGCCCCAGATATCCTGCGCCGGCTCTGCGCACTGTGTCTCCGGTGCACCTTCACAGCCCAGTGTGTCCTGTACCAGCGCCCTGCAGTTGCCAGGCTGGGGTGAGCATCCAGCCAGGACGCGTTGTGCCAGCTCTGCGCTCCAGACCTCCAGTGCGCCTCCTCGGCCCAGGGTATCCTGCGCCGGCTCTGCGCACTGTGTCTCCGGTGCAACTTCACAGCCAAGTACATCCTGGGCCACTGCCCCGCAGTTGCCGGGCTAGGGTGAGCATCCAGCCAAGACGGGTTGTGCCAGCTCTGTGCTCCAGACCTCCGGTGCGTCTACACGGCCCAGTGTATCCTGTGCCAGCTCCACACACACGGTCTCCTGTGCGTCTCTCCAGCCTGGTGCGTCCTGTGCCAGCTCTACGCACCCGGCCTCCAGTGGTGATCCATGGCCCGAAGCCTCCAGTGGTGATCCATGGCACGAAGCCTCTAGTGATGATCCATGGCCCGAAGTCTCCAGTGATGATCCTATCACAGTGCCATCCGTTCTGTCACCAAAGCCCCATATTCTACCCACCACTGTGACCTGTACACTCTCGTTGGCTGGTCCTCGCTTCATACTCTTCACCAAACCCACTGGCTCTAGGTCATCTACAAGTCTCTGCTAGGTAAAGCCCCGCCTTATCTTAGCTCACTGGTCACCATAGCAGCACCCATCCGTAGCACACTCTCCAGCAGGTATATCTCACTGGTCACCCCCAAAGCCAATTCTTCCTTTGGCCGCTTCTCCTTCCAGTTCTCTGCTGCCAATGACTAGAATGAACTGCAAAAATCTATGAAGCTGGAGACTCTTACCTCCCTCACTAGCTTTAAGCACCAGCTGTCAGAGCAGCTCACCGATCACAGTACCTGTACATAGCTCATCTGTAAATAGCCCATCCAATCTACCTCATCCCCATACTGTATTTATTTATTTATCTTGCACCTTTGCACCCCAGTATCTCTATTTGCACATTCATCTTCTGCACATCCTACCATTCCAGTGATTAATTGCTATATTGTAACTACTTCACCCCCATGGCCTATGTATTGCCTTACCTCTCTGATCCTACCTCATTTGCACATGCTGGATTTTTCTACTGTATTATTGATTGTATGTTTGTTTATTCCATGTGTAACTCTGTGTTGTTGTATGTGTCGAACTGCTTTGCTTTTTCTTGGCCAGTTCGCAGTTGCAAATGAGAACTTGTTCTCAACTGGCCTACCTGGTTAAATAATATATAATAATAATATATACATAATATATAAAACATATTTAAAAAATACCATACTAAACATCTACTACTAAAAGAGAACACATTTTAATAGTGTAGAGATCAAATAGAATACCTGTTTAAGTGTTTCTAAGTCATCATGTGCCTAACTTTACAATTTTAAATGGTCTAGTTATGCTGCAACTGCTGCAAAACAACTGCCTCACCTCCAAGGTCCGCTGTTTCAACTCCATGTAGTAGACACATGTTGGGATCTTTGTCTACAGCAGTAGTAGTAGTAGCATCTACAGTATGGATAGGTAGGCTACATGTTAGTTTTTAATTTTAGTCTAGCTAGCTAACAAATATCACACAAATATTGGGGAATACGGTTATAATGATATCTAAATAATAGCTAATTAGCTCATTGTCATGACGTTGTCCTCTTTGGGTACAGCAAGCCCCACCCCCCTCTCCCTGTCTCCTACACCCAGGCTGCTGTGGTCAGAGAGAGGTCGTAAATTCCTGGAGGAGATTATCTCCTCATGGCCACAGTATAGAGACAGACTGAATTTTCATAGAGAACAAAGACATTTCATCCACTCCACAGGTCCAAACAACATTTATGTTCTGGAGAAGGTATAAAAGATCGGTGAAGAATCCAGTTACGAACTGGTCCATTTGGTACAATTTTGTGAAACTCATGGGAGTTAATACAGCCACATTACCATAATGCTGTTTATATAATAGCCTCAGATATGAGGTTTACATCTAATTGTTGTATAAGATGAATGAGTGAAGATGATACTGTTTGTAAAATTGTGTAATGTGATTTTGGACTGTTTATAAAAATAATTATAATAATAATAATATTTTATTTTTGCATTTTCCAATTAAGAACATTCAAAACAAAAGTGAAAAGATATTAGACAACGATAGGACAAAGTGACAGTAACAGATGAACATAACAAAAATAAATTATAATTATAGTTATATAAACAAACATACAATAATAAATAAATAAAAATTAAATAGAAAATAATAAAAAAATAACGAGACATTGGATCACCTGCCGTAGGCTACATATTATACATTACGTGTGAAACATTATGTGAGGATTATATATAGATTCAATCAATGAGATGTGAGGGGAGATTCTCCATATAGTCAATAAAAGGTTGCCAAATTCTGTAAACTGTCTTTAACTTATTCCTCAAGCATTAAGTGATTTTCTCCAAAGGGATACAACTATTAACTTCCGAAAGCCACATTGCAACTGGCAGGGAGGAATCCAATTTCCATTTCAAGGAAATACATTTCTTGGCAATCGCTAGCAATATTTCTGTTAGCTTTATAGTATGGCTTTGCCTAAGATTGGTGTTAGTAAAATTACCCGGTAGACAGACCTCCGGGTCTAAAGGGAATGCAACCCCGTGAATTGAGGATATGGTATCGCATACCCCCTGCCAGAAACTGTGTAGTTTTGAACACTGCCAAGTGGAATGGAGGAATGTTCCTTCATCTGAGCCACATCTAAAACATAGGGAGGAGATATCTGGGTGGAACTTGTGCAGTCTAGATGGGGTGATATAGAGCTGATGGAGGAAATTAAACTGGATCAGTCTGTATCTGGAGTTCAATGTGGATGTAACCCCATCCCTGCATAGGTCACTCCATAGATCCTCATCAAGATCAATACCCAGATCTTTCTCCCATCTAAGTCGAGGTTTATCTAGCCCAGGCAGTGTTAGTCCTGACATAAGAGCATTGTAAACATGGGAAATGGTCTTGAACAGTGGTTGGTCTGCGTGGCAGAGTTGTTCAATAGGTGACATCTTAGGTAGGTTCCATTGTCCCTTGAGAGTCACCCTAATAAAGTTTCGTAGTTGTAGGTAGCTAAAGAAGTCCCTGTTAGGCAAGTGGTATTTCTGTTTCAGCTGATCAAAAGACATAAGAACTCCCTCCTCGTAACAATGTTCCAGAAGAGTGATCCCCTTATCAGACCATGGTCTAAAGTTACTATTCTGGAAAAACATAGGGATCAATCTATTGTTCCATAAAGGGGTTTTAGGGGAAAGGAATCCCCCTCATCCGAACAGCTCATGCAGTTTGCACCATGCCAGGACAGAATGTATGATTAAAGGGTTGTCTGTGATGGTTTTTATAGATTTTCTGTCCCATTTGTAAAACAAATCTGCCCCAGTGTCATCATTTACCTCAAGCTTTTCAATGTTCAACCATGAGGGAGAGGGACCATTGTCAAACCTCTGAGCCAGAAACCTAGACTGTACAGCCCAGTAGTACATTCTAAAATTGGGGAGGTTTAAGCCCCCTTGACTGTAATCAAGGGTCAGTTTATCCAGGCCAACCCTAGGGGTTTTGCCGTGCCAGATAAACCGTCTGGTCAGCTTGTCGAGAGAGGAAAAAAATGCTGCGGGAACAGGGATAGGGAGAGATTGAAACAGATATAGAAACCTGGGCAGGACATTCATTTTAATTACATTGATTCTACCCAGTAGAGTGAGAGGTAAGTCCATCCATTTACAAAGGTCAGCCTCCACCTTTTGCAACAAACTGGCCAGATTGAGTTTATAGAGGTTGTTCAGATTACCATCCACCATTATGCCCAAATATGTGAAGCCCATAGGAGACCATCTAAAAGAAAACTTGTGCTTGATGGTATGATGGTCATAGACAGACACCGGTAAGATTTCGCTTTTATCGAGATTGACCTTATATCCAGAGAAAGAACTATAACACTGTAGTAGGATCTGCAAGTGAGAGAGGGAGTGTTCTGGGTTTGTTAGGAATAAGATAAGGTCGTCCGCAAAGAGTGATAATTTATGGGTATGGGGGCCCACCTCAAAGCCATGTATGTCAGGGCACGTTCTAATAGCCTCAGCCAACGGTTCGATGGCGAGGGCAAAGAGGTGGGGGCTAATTGGGCAAGTAATCCCATTGGTAGGAATCCTAGCTTTAGGAGATTTTTAGAGTGATTTTATCAAATTTACAAACGCGGTACCTAAACCGAACTTTTCCAAGACGCGAAAGAGGTATGGCCATTCAACCCTATCAAAGGCCTTTTCAGCATTGAGGGAGACTGCGACACCAGGTATTTTGTTTCTGTTAGCAAGGTGAATTATATCAAAGAACCTTCTGAGATTATTGGAGGACAATCTATTAATTATGAAGCCAGTCTGATCTGGGTTGACCAACAGGGGAAGACATGACTCCAGTCTCTTAGATAGCATCTTGGTGACCAGTTTACAATCTGTGTTAAGGAGAGAGATTGGTCTATAGGAGGTGAACTTTAGCGGGTTTTTCCCTTTCTTGTGGATTACAGTAATCACTGCTTGAGAGAAGGACTCTGGAAAGCAGTTGTCTTATCTGGCGTTTTTAAGTACCTCCATAAGGTAGGGGACCAACAGCTCCCTAAATTCTTTATAGAACTCTGAAGGGAAGCCATCCTCCCCAGGAGATTTATTAGAAGGTAAGGAATTAATGGCCTCCAACAATTCAGGGACTGAGAAGTGTTCACTCAGGCGCTCGCTGTCTTCCCCTGACAGGCATGGGAGGTTGAGAGAGGAGAGAAAGGAATCTATCTCTGATAGATCATCGCTTGATTGGGAAGTGTAGAGGTCTTCATAGTATTTCTTAAAAGTATTATTAATTTCAGTAGGGTCGAAAGATATCTCTTTAGTGAGAGTTTCTATGGCATTAATTGTCCTCTTACTTTCCTCTGCTTTCAGTTGCCATGCCAATACTTTGTGAGCTTTCTCTCCAAGCTCATAATAACGCTGTTTTGATTTAGTGATGGCCCTTTCAGCTTGATATGTGTTCAGAATATTATATTTAAGTTTTTTATTTACCAAAAGCCTGTATAGATCTTTAGTCAGGCCTCTTTGGTAGGTTTTCTCTAGCTCGGAGATTTCAGATTCAAGAGCACTCAGTTCCGCACCGTGTGGGTGTGAATAAAAAGAGTAGTCCCTATCCTGTGGGTGCAACTGTCTCCAGATGTCTAGTAAATTGAGATCTTTCATGAATGACATGGTGAGCTTGCCGGCTTTGGTAAGAAGTGAGGGTTTATCAGAAGACCTATCAAGAACTGTATCTAAGCAAAAATTTAAATCTCCTCCAACCAGTAGCCATCCTGGTGGTGCTTGAGCAACCTGAAGGAAGACATTCTGAATAAACACATGGTCATCGAAGTTAGGAGCATAAATATTCAATAGGGTCCCAGACTCTGAAAACATATGCCCCTGCACCAAAACAAACCTGCCAGAGGGATCAGAGATGGTGTTGTTGACGCAGAAGGGGATGTGTCTACTTATCAAAATTGCAGTTCCTCTTGCTTTGGAGTTAAAAGAGGATGCAAAAACTTGTCCTACCCATTCCCTCTTCAATTTCTTGTGTTCACTGGCTGTAAGATGTGTTTCTTGTAAAACCACAATGTCAGCCTTTACTTTCTTAAGGTATGTATAGACTCTTTTCCTTTTAATCGGGCTGTTAAGACCTTTTACGTTGAATGTGACATATTTTAGTGGATTAAGCATAGGTTGGGTTTCAAATATGTAACTGAATAGAAATCTATTGTATGCAGATAATTAGGAATTGTTTCAACTTTGGTTTGAGCACAAAAGTGACCTGTGTGTCTCTTTAGGAGGGAAACAATAAACATAGAAAAAAGGAAGAAAAAAAAAAAAATCCCACCCACCCCGATTGTCAGACTAGAACAACAGTCCCAACAATCAAACATGAATACACTTGTAGAGATACGTTGCTGCTCGCTTTCCATCTAGCTAAACCTTGGCGTAAACTAAAACCTGCGAGCTCTCTAAATTGAAAACTAACGTTCTGAATAGATATTTATGGCTGAATATTTACTGCCCACGGTAAGGGCTGCTTGAGTCTCTTTACGAAAGATTAACATAAATGAGGGGGAAAGCAGTGGGCCTAAACCCACTTATTGCTTCGCCCAGTAGATATGGACTAAACCAAAATATACTCTCCTGTAAATGTAATAGAACTCACCCCGGGAAGATACGGTTAGTTGAAAATGTACAGATCAATTAAAGTGACCGGGAGATACCAGCAGTTCAATCCGGATAAGAGAAAGCAAACAAACTGCATTATATCCCCCAGAGAGACCGTCCTGGCTCAGACTGATGTTGCTCAGTTCTTTGAGAAAAGTGTGCACTTCTCCCGGTGTGTTGAAGAGATGGCTTCGGCCTTTTTTACTGAACTTTCATCCGCGCAGGGTGGATGAGGTAGCCGGTGATGTTCATCTCCTTCAGTGCTTTGGCGGCAGGTCTGAACTTCTTGTAGCGTCTGGCGAGGTCCGCGCTCATATCCGGGAAAAGGCTGACCCTCTTCCCATCGATGGCGATGTCCCCTTTGGCTCTTGCGAGTTGCAGTATCTTCTCTCTGTCTTGGAAACGGAGGAACCTGATCAGGACGGCTCGTGGGGGCTCATCTGGCCGGGGTTTCGCCGCTGATGTTCTGTGGGCGCGTTCGATTTCCAGCGGCTTGGTGAAGTTGGTTATGCCTAGGACCTCCGGGATCCATTGAGTGAAGAAACGGACCGGGTCACGGCCCTCGCTGTCCTCTTTCAATCCCACCACACGGATATTACTACGTCTACTCTGGTTCTCCATCTAATCTACTTTGTTTTTGAGGTAGGCATTGTCCTTTTGCAGTTGTGTCAAGACCTGGTCATGTCTAGCGATGGTATCTTCAACTGTGCTAATGCGCAGCTCTGCCTCAGTCGTTCTCAAAAGGAGATCATTCATGGAGGTTTTCAGGTCATCAATGGAAGAATGGAGTTCAGCCGATTTCTTATCGATTTTCAGAAAAAAAGACCTCTGTTACCATCCTGAATTTCCCGGAGGAGAGTAGCCAGCATGTCGGCAGGCTCGCAAGAGGCTGCCGAGTGCAACAGTCTGGAACTGTTGTCTGAGTTATGAGGGCTAATGCTAATCTTGCTAGCTGTAGCGTTATCGTTATCTTGGGAATCAACAACGTTTTGGTCGTCCTTCTTGCCTCCCGGTCGGAGGTCCATGGCTCTTTGGGAAGGTAGATACTTGGCAATTTATCAGCCGATGTTAGAATATTGTTTCAACGTTGTTATTTAGGTAAAAATAGAATAACTTTGAAGAGCTCGGTTTGTCAACGTCTGCTCAGCTCCGCGGCATCACGTGTCTCCGATTTTGGACTGTTTAATGAAGGAAACTCCAATTCCCTTTTGAGTTGAACTAAATCAGAGAGCCCAGTTCGGACGTGGCGTTATGAGACCGCCTTTTTCTGCTCTCCCGAATTTCTCAACAGACCATGTTGCTCTCAATTACGAGAGGACAAAGGTTGCAGACCAGCTTCCCTCGATAACGAGAGGGCCAAGGTTTGAGACCAGACTGCTGAATATTTTAACCATCCCACATGGTTAAACTCTTAGACTATCGATACCGACAGAATAAGAACAAGTTTTTGATATTAATTACTAGTCTGCAGCTAGGAATTTGGTATCATTGAACGGGAAGACCGACAACCGCCGAAACATCTATCCATAACAACATGAATGAAAGTCACTCTGAACTATCCATTCTAACCACGACATATTGGGCGGACAAACTCTCCAACAGAAATGAACTTTTCAACAGAGACCCCGACGACACACTGAGTTTAAATATATATATATTGATTGCAATTGTTCCCGAATGAGTGAGTGTTCATGTGCAAAGGATTAGCATTTCAATTGTAATAATTATCAACTCTATATTGACTTCTCAGCTATCCCCCACTCCCCTTTGGTCTAACAAGCCGCCATGCCGGTTTAGCCCACTAGGGCACATTCCCCTATCATTTCTTGTAACCATATTTACTTGGTTTGTTTGTGTGTGCACTTCTGTGATTATTTAGTTAGTTAATAAATAAATCATTTAAGACAATTGATGTATGGGTGACTCATAGTGAAGACTGGGTTCGTGCAGATAACCAACAATTTGGAATGAGACTAACGTGAGGTAAAGAATAATTCACTAATCAGAAGACTATTGATCAGATATGAAAATATCTGAAAAGTTATATTAGGAAAATTATAACTTTGTAATCTGAATATTTTCCTTGGTGCCCCGACTTCCTAGTTAATTACAGTTACATGATTAATCAGTTTAATCGCGTAAATGCTAATTACAGAGAATCTTTGATAAAAACTAAAAGTCTTAATTTAATGATAGTAAAGACACAACATAGTCATAGCTGGTAGGGGTAGCTCATCAACATCATGTTAATAATTACTGCTCCAACCGAGCCGAGTGAGTTCACGGTAGGCTACTGGCTACTCAGTTCGGCAGGCAGTCTGCACTGACTTACCACTCAAATC
Source organism: Oncorhynchus gorbuscha (assembly GCF_021184085.1). Taxonomy (NCBI): domain Eukaryota; kingdom Metazoa; phylum Chordata; class Actinopteri; order Salmoniformes; family Salmonidae; genus Oncorhynchus; species Oncorhynchus gorbuscha. The sequence goes on from NC_060186.1 coordinate 8,838,530, forward strand.
CTTCTCCTCATTTTTTTTCTGGGAAAAAACATGAGTAATTTTTTTCCTGAATTTAGCTGTATCTGTTTCCTTTCTTTCCTTTTCTGGAAACCTGATTTTGTTTTTTGAGGGGGGCATAGTGGTTATGCCTGGAGCCACTGTCAGATCAGTGATAGGGCCCCATGAATCATTCATGTTCCCCCCTGTACAGACTGTCAAATCAAAGGCGCTTCTTCGATATAACGTTTTTTGTTGTTGACAAAAATGAAAATGTGTTAGTTTGTCACTTTCACGAGGTTGGAGTAATAACATGTTCAGCTACTTAAAACATTGTCTCCAATCTAGTTTGTGCCTTTAGAGTTTGAGAAAAGGATAAACTAAGGAAGAATATTTCACTTCTCTCTTTGACTTCTCGGTCTCCAAACGCTGGTCTGGTCTGCCTAGTCTGTATCACAAGCATTCCCGCACGTCGAGGCGATGTTGGGTCTTTGGGTTATGCTGTTCTCCCACATGGGTCCTTGGTGGTGTTGATAGCTGCCCCTCCTGCTGCCTGCTCTAAAGTGTCTGTTGGATTGATCTCTTATGTATACGTCTGGAGGTCAAACGAAGGGAAGGAGACCAGCTGCAGCCACAAAGAGCGTTACACAATCCCTTCCACCTTTCCACTGTGAGAGAAAGAAGAGAAATTGAGATAAAGTAAGAAAGAAGAGGAAAATCACACAGAGGAGATTTTCACAGGTTATATATTTTGGCAATATTCTCATCTTGTTGCTATCTATCCTCCCGCTCTCCTCATTTGAATGTGTTTCAAGTGCAGCACAGCACAGCTCTATCCCCACCCACTCTGACCACTGTATCTCTTCTCATCGTGGTTTTCAGTAAGGGGGGGGGGGGTTGTCAATCACACCTTTAGGCTCCCCTGAGGACCCAGATGATTCCAACAGAAATCACATTAAGAGTTCTCATCCTATCGATCCTGACGATGACATCACCCACTTTCAGCTCTCCATTTCCTGTGAAGGGGAGTAAAGGAGAGAGGGACGGAGAGAAATATTTAACCAAGAGAGATTCTCTTTCCGTCTGGGAGAGTTGCGCCATCGATTTGGGTTTCGCCCTCGCCCTGCCTTTGCTCCTGCGAGAGGCTCGGTGTCCGTTTCTGAAGGGAAGTTTCCACATTAGGCTCTCCGGAGGCAGACCCAATCTATGAGGGAATTGCATTAGGCTGAGTACATCTGGTCAGGGCCCTAACACTGAATATGAGCGAATGAATGGCTGGGAAGAAACATGCACCCGTGTTTATTTTAAAATGTAAAGAATGTTCCCATCCTAGATAGGTTTTTATCCTAGATAGGTTCCCTAGAGGTTTTATAACTTTATGGAAATGTGTGGCTAATGACATTGGGGTGTCATTTGGTCATTTCACTTTTTACATTTTTTTACTTTCAATTTTAGTAGCTACTATCTTGTCTCATTGCTACAACTCCCGTACGGGTTCGGGAGAGAAGGTTGAAAGTCATGCATCCTCCGATACACAACCCAACCAAGCCGCACTGCTTCTTAACACAGCGCACATCGAACCCGGAAGCCAGCCGCACCAATGTGTCAGAGGAAACACCGTGCACCTGGTAACCTTGGTTAGCGTGCACTGCGCCCGGCCCGCCACAGGAGTCGCTGGTCGGCCAAGCCCCACGGACCTCCCGGTCGCGGCCGGTTGCGACAGAGCCTGGGCGCGAACCCAGAGTCTCTATAATTGACATGCCTCATTTTGTCATTTCTTAAAGGGAAAACCAAAGCGAGACAAGCGAGCCAGTTGCCGCAGCCAGTTTCATTTTTCTTACCACCGTGTCTTTCTGGCGTATTAATCTCCCGTCCCTTGAAATATGACATTTAATTACACCAGTATTAGAAAAATGCATGTTTTGACAGTATGGTCCAGGAAAGAGAGATTGAACATCCCGTCCAATAGGTTCACTGCCACCGCAGATGAATTACTTTTGTATATAGAGGGTCCATTACGGTGGGAATGCAAACAAATCGGAGGGAAAGATTGATTAGCTGTGCCTGAATTGCCGTTATCTGAAATGTTAGAGCCTTTAATAGAAGCGATTTCTACCAAAGATGAAGGGATTTGAAAAAAGGGCCTAAAGGAATCCCCCAGAATCCTCCATGTACGTTCATATTGAGCCCCTTTATTAAAAATGTGTTAAAAGAGCACAGCTGGTTGAAAAACTCCTTATATCTTCTCGGCTTTCATTTTTCCTCTGAGCTCCGACACTAAATTAGAATTCCCATTAAAAGTAGGTCATCCTCTCTCATGCACGCTTCCCCCTCTAATCCCTATTCAAAACGGCTCTCGGAAAAGATAGAACGACTCCCTTCTATGCAGACATTGTTATCTATGTGGCTTGCTTGGGAGCTCTGCAAAGCTATGTCTACTGAGAATGCTGAATATACAGGCTACAGAGTTTCAACCCCACCTCACCTGGCAAGCCTCACACAGAGGGTGACCTGGCAACTGATCTGGCAACCCTATAAGCACACATATGATCACCTCATAATGATAACCTTTTTTACAATACTTTTTAGTGGATCAAAATGTTGCAGATGGAAATTAAATGCTTAGATCAGATTGTCATATAGCAGGGTTTCCCAAACCCGGTTCTGGGGCCTTCCATGGGTGCACATTTTAGTTTTTGTCCTCATCATCAAGTATTTACACCTAACAATGTTATCCCCCCTGGCAACATTCTTTCATCTCACCTGACCAAATCACCTGGCAGCACACTTTACACCTAACAATGCTATCCTCCCCCTGGTAACATTCAATGACCATTCACCTGACCATTCACCTGACATTCAATGACCATTCACCTGACCATTCACCTGGCATTCAATGACCATTCACCTGACCATTCACCTGACATTCAATGACCATTCACCTGACCATTCACCTGACATTCAATGACCATTCACCTGACCATTCATTCATTCAATGACCATTCAATGACCATTCACCTGACCATTCACCTGGCATTCAATGACCATTCACCTGACATTCAATGACCATTCACCATTCACCTGGCATTCAATGACCATTCACCTGACCAATTCACCTGGCATTCAATGACCATTCACCTGACATTCAATGACCATTCACCTGACCATTCACCTGGCATTCAATGACCATTCACCTGACCAATTCACCTGGCATTCAATGACCATTCACCTGACCATTCACCTGGCATTCAATGACCATTCTGACCCTGGCATTCAATGACCATTCACCTGACCATTCACCTGGCAGCACTCTTTACACCTAACAATGCTATCCTCCCCTGGCATTCAATGACCATTCACCTGACCATTCACCTGACATTCAATGACCATTCACCTGACCATTCACCTGGCATTCAATGACCATTCACCTGACCAATTCACCTGGCATTCAATGACCATTCACCTGACCAATTCACCTGGCATTCAATGACCATTCACCTGACCATTCACCTGGCAGCACTCTTTACACCTAACAATGCTATCCTCCCCCTGGTACATTCAATGACCATTCACCTGACCATTCACCTGGCAGCACTCTTTACACCTAACAATGCTATCCTCCCCCTGGTACATTCAATGACCATTCACCTGACCAATTCACCTGGCATTCAATGACCATTCACCTGACCAATTCACCTGGCATTCAATGACCATTCACCTGACCATTCACCTGGCAGCACTCTTTACACCTAACAATGCTATCCTCCCCCTGGTAACATTCAATGACCATTCACCTGACATTCAATGACCATTCACCTGACCAATTCACCTGGCATTCAATGACCATTCACCTGACCATTCACCTGGCATTCAATGACCATTCACCTGACCAATTCACCTGACATTCAATGACCATTCACCTGACCATTCACCTGGCATTCAATGACCATTCACCTGACCAATTCACCTGGCATTCAATGACCATTCACCTGACCATTCACCTGACATTCAATGACCATTCACCTGACCATTCACCTGACATTCAATGACCATTCACCTGACCATTCACCTGGCATTCAATGACCATTCACCTGACCAATTCACCTGACATTCAATGACCATTCACCTGACCATTCACCTGGCATTCAATGACCATTCACCTGACCAATTCACCTGGCATTCAATGACCATTCACCTGACCAATTCACCTGGCATTCAATGACCATTCACCTGACCATTCACCTGGCAGCACTCTTTACACCTAACAATGCTATCCTCCCCCTGGTACATTCAATGACCATTCACCTGGCATTCATTCATGACCATTCACCTGGCATTCAATGACCATTCACCTGACCAATTCACCTGGCATTCAATGACCATTCACCTGACCAATTCACCTGGCATTCAATGACCATTCACCTGACCATTCACCTGGCAGCACTCTTTACACCTAACAATGCTATCCTCCCCCTGGTACATTCAATGACCATTCACCTGACCATTCACCTGACATTCAATGACCATTCACCTGACCATTCACCTGGCATTCAATGACCATTCACCTGACCAATTCACCTGGCATTCAATGACCATTCACCTGACCAATTCACCTGGCATTCAATGACCATTCACCTGACCAATTCACCTGGCATTCAATGACCATTCACCTGACCAATTCACCTGGCATTCAATGACCATTCACCTGACCAATTCACCTGGCATTCAATGACCATTCACCTGACCATTCACCTGGCAGCACTCTTTACACCTAACAATGCTATCCTCCCCCTGGTACATTCAATCATCTCACCTGACCATTCACCTGGCAGCACTCTTTACACCTAACAATGCTATCCTCCCCCTGGTACATTCAATGACCATTCACCTGGCATTCAATGACCATTCACCTGGCATTCAATGACCATTCACCTGACCATTCACCTGGCAGCACTCTTTACACCTAACAATGCTATCCTCCCCCTGGTACATTCAATGACCATTCACCTGGCATTCAATGACCATTCACCTGGCATTCAATGACCATTCACCTGACCAATTCACCTGGCATTCAATGACCATTCACCTGACCATTCACCTGGCAGCACTCTTTACACCTAACAATGCTATCCTCCCCCTGGTACATTCAATCATCTCACCTGACCATTCACCTGGCAGCACTCTTTACACCTAACAATGCTATCCTCCCCCTGGTACATTCAATGACCATTCACCTGACCAATTCACCTGGCAGCACACTTTACACCTAACAATGCTATCCTCCCCCTGGTACATTCAATCATCTCACCTGACCAATTTGCCTGGCAGCACTCTTTACACCTAACAATGCTATCCTCCCCCTGGTACATTCAATCATCTCACCTGACCAATCACCTGGCAGCACTCTTTACACCTAACAATGCTATCCTCCCCCTGGTACATTCAATGACCATTCACCTGACCAATTCACCTGGCAGCACACTTTACACCTAACAATGCTATCCTCCCCCTGGTACATTCAATGACCATTCACCTGGCATTCAATGACCATTCACCTGGCATTCAATGACCATTCACCTGACCAATTCACCTGGCATTCAATGACCATTCACCTGACCATTCACCTGGCAGCACTCTTTACACCTAACAATGCTATCCTCCCCCTGGTACATTCAATCATCTCACCTGACCATTCACCTGGCAGCACTCTTTACACCTAACAATGCTATCCTCCCCCTGGTACATTCAATCATCTCACCTGACCAATTCGCCTGGCAGCACTCTTTACACCTAACAATGCTATCCTCCCCCTGGTACATTCAATCATCTCACCTGACCAATCACCTGGCAGCACTCTTTACACCTAACAATACTATCCTCCCCCTGGTACAATCAATCATCTCACCTGACCAATCACCTGGCAGCACTCTTTACACCTAACAATGTTATCCTCCCCCTGGTACATTCAATCATCTCACCTGACCAATCACCTGGCAGCACTCTTTACACCTAACAATACTATCCTCCCCCTGGTACATTCAATCATCTCACCTGACCAATCACCTGGCAGCACTCTTTACACCTAACAATACTATCCTCCCCCTGGTACAATCAATCATCTCACCTGACCAATCACCTGGCAGCACTCTTTACACCTAACAATGCTATCCTCCCCCTGGTACATTCAATCATCTCACCTGACCAATTCTGATGACTTAATTCCAAAACGCTCAGCTCCCGGTGGTGACCTGTGGCTCACCTGACTCACAGAACACTCGCCTCGCCTCACTGGTCCTTGTCATTACCTGGCAACCCACTGCACTTGACAATAGTATGTTCATTATTTGACATGTTTGGCATTTTTTTGAATGACCTCTAGCTGGCACTTCAATGGTATTGCTGCACAATGACTCATTATGTCTCTGTCCTCTGATAGTAAATGACTCGGTAAAGCAGGGGGGTGATTTCACACTCCCGAGGGGTAGTCCTTTACTGTACATAATCACTCCAGTCTCTCTCAGTTCCCTTACTTGGTTCTGATCAAAGCCCATTGACAGGCACTATCAAAAGAAAACAAGAGAGTGGGCTTAATTGCGTCGCCGGAGAAAAACAGATAATCCCCTTTTTAATTACTGAGAACAAAAGGTAAACTGCAGCGTACGTCAAGGCAACGACGTCCCCCCTTGATGGGTTGTCACCATGGCAATAGATCTGTCAGGTCAGGTCCTGGCACGACTCTGTGTGTGTGTGTGTGTGTGTGTGCGTGCGTGCGTGCGTGCGTGTGTGTGTGTGGAATTATTAGCCTAGTTGTTGAATAACATATTGTGTAATGCTGCTTAAGTTCGGAATAATTGTTAGGAAATCCTTGATTTCCACAGCATATTTTTTTCTTCAGTAAACTAGCATGGAATTGGAAATAAACCTTTCAGTGATAGACTTAGGCTAAGTTCTGTTTTTTAAATATTTAAATATTTTAACACAATTGATTTCACACAAAGGGCTTCCCTTGAGTAATGGAACCAGAATGCTAATGCCTGAACCTATTAGAATCATTTTATTACAGCCAGACTACCCTGCCCCTCCCTACACACACACACACACACACACACACACACACACACACACACACACACACACACACACACACACACACACACACACACACACACACACACACACACACACACACACACACACACACACACACACACACACACGTCTTCAATGACAAAAAACAAAGCAGAATCCATCAGTAAACACTTTTTTAAATCTTCAAAGTCCAGCACTGTTACATTTAAAGAGAACATTTTCACAGTCCACTAACCAAAGGCTTCTGTTTTGCCTACGCTAATCATGTGGTGTCAGGCCAGCCTCAGAGGTGACCTCATAAAAGACAGAAAACTAAAGTCTGGCCAGACAAGAAAGACAAGGAGCCTTGTTCTGCTGTGTGCTGGGTACACTGGGAGATTTGGCCTAGAGCTGTGTATGTGTCTGTCTAGCCCTCCTGGGGGGTGTGTCTTGTATCTGGCCTTTGTGGTTTGTGTGCGTGCAGCTGTGCACGTATGCTGAAAGTTAGAGATGAAGAGTCCTGCACAGCTAACATTTGAAGGAGCACTTTGAAACCATCACACTATCAGTATTAGTGTTGTCTAAGCCACACATCACGGATCACTGACACACCCCCCCCCCCCCTCACAGAGACTTGCACAGGAGGCTGGTGAGTGGAGGACGGCTCATAATAATGTCTGGAACGGAATCAATGGAATGGTATTAAAACACACAAACACCATTTGTTTGACATCATTCCATGAATTCCGTTCCAGCTATTACAATGAGCCTGTCCTCCCCAATTAAGGTGCCACCAGCCACCTGTGGTAGAGAGGCATGCTCTCTCACAACACTTGTTCCAAGGAGACGTGTCATTGAAGAAGTTGTGGAATGCGTCACACCAACGTCCTCATTGCAGAGCAGAAGTCCCCACAAGAATAGTAAACAAAGAGAAATTTGACCAACTGTGGACAGTTGACCCACGAGGTCAAATGCTATTTCTAGGGTTTTGGGTTAAGGTTAGAATTAGTGTTAGAATTATGTTAAGGGATAGGGTTAGGAGCTAGGGTTAGTTTTAGGATGAGGAGCTGGGTTAGTTTTAGGGTTAGGAGCTGGGTTTAGTTTTAGGATGAGGAGCTTGGGTTCGTTTTAGGATTAGGAGCTTTAGTTAGTTTTAGGGTTAGGAACTAGGGCTCATTTTAGGATTAGGAGCTGGGGTTTGTTTTAGGGTTAGGAGCTACGGTTAGTTTTAGGGTTAGGAGCTAGGTTTAGTTTTAGGGTTAGGAGCTAGGGTTAGGTTTTTGGGTTAAGGTTAGGGTAAGGGATTCGGGAAAATGGGATTTTGAATGGGACTGAATTGTGTGTCCCCACAAGGTTGGTTATACAAGACTGTGTGTGTGTGTGACATTTCCTCAGGCCCTTACCTCACAGGGGTGGGCAACTCCAGTCCTCCAGAGCCTGATTGGTGTCACACTTTTTCTCCATCCCAGCAAACACAGCTGATTAATCAAATTGCATTCTAAACTGAAGATCATGATTAGGTGATTATTGGAGTCAGGTGTGTTAGCTGGGGCTGGGGAAAAACTGTGACACCAATCAGGCCCTCAAGGACTGGTGTTTCCCACCCCTGCACATAGCAGCTATGCTGTGTTGAGCTTAAGGACTTTGTGCTTGGTCGTCAATGAGAGGCTTTGCATATCTGTGTCTGTCTGGCACAACTTATTTTTATGGGCAATGTTTGTCTAGATTGTGTGTGTGTGTCTGTCTAGGTTGTGTTTCTGTCTAGGTTGTGTTTCTGTCTAGGTTGCATGTGTGAGTGTGTGTTTCTCTAGGACTAGGTTGTGCGTCAGTCTAGTGTGCGTGTGTGTGTTTGGCTTCCCCTGGTTTCCCCTGATCAAGGCTGGCCTGATTCTCCTGACAGCCCCTGCAGGTAAATCCCCCCAACAGCCTGCTCAGAGTCTGGGCCCAAGGCTGCCACACACACACACACACACACACACACACACACACACACACACACACACACACACACACACACACAGACACAGACACAGACACAGACACAGACACAGACACAAACACTCACACACACACTCACACTTAGACAGGCCAGACCAAAACACCTGGGGGGAGACCTAGCCTTGACACCACACATCCAGAGGCCGGACAGACCAAGCCAGATACACACCACACTACTCACTGTCCAGAACTGGTCCAAAGCAGAGTCAAATAAGCTCTCAAACACATTCTATCCATTTATCTGTGTGTGTGTGTGTGTGTGTGTGTGTGTGTGTGTGTGTGTGTGTGTGTGTGTGTGTGTGTGTGTGTGTGTGTGTGTGTGTGTGTGTGTGTGTGTGTGTGTGTGTGTGTGTGTGTGTGTGTGTGTGTGTGTGTGTGTGTGTGTGAGACATTTCCTCAGTCCCTTACCTCCCCATAACAGTTGTGTTGAGCTTAAGGGCTTTCTGCTTGTTGTCAATGATAGGCTTAGCCTATCTGTGTCTGTCTGGCAAGACTGTTTTTTTGCAGCAATATGTGTCTAGGTTGTGTGTGTGTCTGTCTAGGTTGTGTGTGTGTCTGTCTAGGTTGTGTGTGTGTGTCTGTCTAGGTTGTGTTTCTGTCTAGGTTGTGTGTGTGTGTCTATCTAGGTTGTGTGTGTGTGTCTGTCTAGGTTGTGTGTGTGTCTGTCTAGGTTGTGTTTCTGTCTAGGTTGTGTTTCTGTCTAGGTTGTGTGTGTCAAATCAAATCACATTGTATTTGTCACATGCGGCGAATACAACAGGTACTGTATCAGGGTATTTCACCTTACCATGAAATGCTTACTTACAAGCCCTTTACATCCATTTCCATCAATTTTTTTACATCCATTTCCATCAATTTCCATTATTAAAGTGGCTGGAGTTGCGTCAGTATGTTGGCAGCAGCCACTCAATGTTAGTGGTGGCTGTTTAACAGTCTGATGGCCTTGAGATAGAAGCTGTTTTTCAGTCTCCCGGTCCCTGCTTTGATACACCTGTCCTTACCTCGCCTTCTGGATGATAACGGGGTGAACAGGCATTGGCTCGGGTGGTTCTTGTCCTTGATGATCTTTATGGCCTTCCTGTGACATCGGGTGGTGTAGGTGTTCTGGAGGGCAGGTAGTTTGCCCCCGGTGATGCGTTCTGCAGACCTCACTACCCTCTGGAGAGCCTTACGGTTGTGGGCGGAGCAGTTACCGTACCAGGCGGTGATACAGCCCGACAGGATGCTCACGATTGTGCATCTGTAGAAGTTTGAGTGTTGAGGCGCTGCTGTGCCTTCTTCACAATGCTGTCTGTGTGGGTGGACCAATTCATTTTGTCTGTGATGTGTACGCCGAGGAACTTAGAACTTACTACCCTGTCCACTACTGTCCCGTCAATATGGATAGGGGGGTGCTCCCTCTGCTGTTTCCTGAAGTCCACAATCATCTTTTTTGTTTTGTTGACATTGAGTGTGAGGTTATTTTCCTGACACCACACTCCATGGACCCTCACCTCCTCCCTGTAGGCCATCTCGTCGTTGTTGGTAATCAAGCCTGCCACTGTAGTGTTGTCCGCAAACTTGATGATTGAGTTGGAGGCGTGCATAGCCACGCAGTCGTGGGTTAACAGGGAGTACAGGAGAGGGCTCAGAACGCACCCTTGTGGGGCCCAAGTGTTGAGGATCAGCGGGCTGGAGATGTTGTTACCTACCCTCACTACCTGGGGGAGGCCCGTCAGGAAGTCCAGTACCCAGTTGCACAGGGCGGAGTCGAGACCCAGGGTCTCGAGCTTGATGATGAGTTTGGAAGTTACTATGGTGTTAAATGCTGAGCTGTAGTCGATGAACAGCATTCTCACATAGGTATTCCTCTTGTCCAGATGGGTTAGGGCAGTGAGCAGTGTGGTTGCGATTGCGTCGTCTGTGGACCTATTGGGGCGGTAAGCAGATTGGAGTGGGTCTAGGGTGTCAGGTAGGGTGGAGGTCATATGGTCCTTGACTAGTCACTCAGATAGCATAAGAACAAGGCATAAGCCATGGCAAAATGTGTATAATTGCAGGAAATTTATAAAAAATAAAACCTGAAATATCACATTTACATAAGTATTCAGACCTTTTACTCAGTACTTTCTTGAAGCACCTTTGGAAGCGATTACAGCCTCTAGTCTTCATGGGTATGATGCTACAATCTTGGCACACCTGTATTTGGGTGTTTCTCCCATTCTTCTCTGCAGCTCCTATCAAGCTCTGTGAAGTTGGATGGGGAGCGTCGCCGCACAGCCATTTTTGGGGGGCCCTGGACGGGCCACTCAAGGACATTCAGAGACTTGTCCCAAAGCCACTCCTGTGTTGTCTTGGCTGTGGGCTTAGGGTTGTTGACCTGTTGGAAGGTGAACCTTCGCCCCAGTCTGAGGTCCTGAGTGCTCTGGAGCAGGTTTTCATCAAGGATCTCTCTGTACTTTGCTCCGCTCATCTTTTCCTCGATCAGGACTAGTCTCACAGTCCCTGCTTCTGAAAAACATTCACACAGCATGATGCTGCCACCAACGTGCTTCACCGTAAGGATGGTGCCAGGATTCCTCCAGATGTGACGCTTGGCATTCAGGACAAAGAGTTCAATCTTAGTTTCATCAGACCAGAAGATCTTGTTTCTCATGGTCTGAGAGTACTTTTGGTGCCTTTTGGCAAACTCCAAGCAGGCTGTCATTTGCCTTTTACTGAGGAGTGGCTTCTGTCTGGCAACTCTACCATAAAGGCATGATTGATGGAGTGGTGCAGAGACGGTTGTCCTCCTGGAAGGTTCTCCCATCTCCACAGAGAAACCCTGGAGCTCTGTCAGAGTGACCATCTGGTTCTTGGTCACCTCCCTGACCAAGGCCCTTCTCCCCTGATTGCTCAGTTTGGCCAGGCGGCCAGCTCTAGGAAGATTCTTTGTCGTTCCAAACTTCCATTTGAGAATGATGGAGGCCACTGTGTTCTTGGGGACCTACAATGTTGCAGACATGTTTTTGTACCCTTCCCCAGATCTGTGCCTCGACACAATCCTGTCTCGGAGCTCTATGGACAATTCCTTCAACCTCATGGCTTGGTTTTTGCTCTGACGTGCACTGTCAACTGTGGGACGTTATATAGACAGGTGTGTGCCTTTCCAAATCATGTCCAATCAATTGATTTTACCACAGGTGGACTCCAATCAAGTTGTAGAAACATCTCAAAGGAAGATCAATGGAAACAGGATGCAGCTGAGCTGCATAGTCTCAGAGCAGGGTCTGAATACTTATGTAAATAACATTTCTAAAAAACTTTTTTTGCTCTGTCATTATGGGGTATTGTGTGTAGCTTGATGAGGAAAACAATTAATTGAATCCATTTTAGAATAAGGCTGTAACATAACAAAATGTGGAAAAAGTCAGGGAGAATTTGAAATTCCCAAAAGGTCAGGGTTCCCCATAGATTTTGTTATCGTGTTTGAGTCACTCAGATAGCATAAGAACAAGGCATAAGCCATGGCAAAATGTGTATAATTGCAGGACGTTAGCTTTAAAACAGCAAAATTATGTCTCTGCAGCCAAGAGGAGGGCCTCTAAAATGTGCCATTGGCCATACCCGCTACCACTCCCACCCCTGCTAACTTTGTCACCGCTGCTTTAAAAAATCCTAGGGGAAACACTGCACACACACACACACAGACACACACACATACACACACGCACACACGCACACACTCTCAAAATCAGACAGGCCAGACCAAGACCAGACACACCTCCATAAAAAAATGCCCGGGGGGAGACCTAGCCTTGACATCACACATCCAGAGATCAGACATACCAAGCCAGACACTCACCACACTACTCACTGTCCAGAACTGGTCCAAGGCAGAGTCAAATAAGCTCTCAAACACATCTAAACTCAGCAAAAAAAGGAACGTCCCCTTTTCAGAACCCTGTCTATCAAAGATAATTAGTAAAAATCCAAATAACTTCACAGATCTTCGATGTAAAGGGTTTAAACACTGTTTCCCATGCTTTTTCAATGAACCATAAACAATTAATGAACATGCACGTGTGGAACAGTCTTTAAGGCACTAACAGCTTACAGACTGTAGGCAATTAAGATCGCAGATGAATTTTAGGACACTATAGAGGCCTTTCTACTGACTCTGAAAAACACCAAAAGAAAGATGCCCAGGGTCCCTGCTCATCTGTGTGAACATGCCTTAGACATGCTGCAAGGAGGCATGATTACTGTAGATGTGGCCAGGACAATAAATTGCGATATCCTTACTGTGAGACGCCTAAGACAGCGCTACAGTGAGACAGGACGGACAGCTGATTGTCCTCGCAGTGTCACCACGTGTAACAACACCTGCACAGGATCAGTACGTCCGAACATCACACTTGCGGGACAGGTACAGGATGGCAACAACAACTGCCCGATTTACACCAGGAACGCACAATCCCTCCATCAGTGCTCAGACTGTCCGCAATAGGCTGAGAGAGGTAGGACTGAGGGCTTGTAGGCCTGTTGTAAGGCAGGTCCTCACCAGACATCACCGGCAACAACGTCGCCTATGGACACAAACCCACCATCGTTGGACCAGACATTCTGTTATATTTATACACCACTTTAACATTCTGTTATATTTATACACCAGTTATTGTTATTCCACAACTACTGTACCTTTACATTAGAGTTATTTAGCAGACACTCTTATCCAGAGTGACATACAGGAGCAATTTCAACCAGGGACCTTTCGGTTACTGGCCCAACGCTCTTAACCGCTAGGCAACCTGCCACCCCTCACCGCTCTCCGATCTGGTAACCACAGTAGTGACCCCTGACTGGGGAGCTGGCATCTTGACCACACATGTCACCAGCCTCAACGGTGGACAGAACAGGATTTGTTATCTATGGTTGTTTAGCAATAAAACCAACACATACACAACTATGGGGCAAAACGGACGGGGTTGGCTTAGATTGCTGACAACATGTAAACTATAATTAGTCTCCAATGTTTAGTTGTTGATAAGCCAGCAAGCAAATTTGAGCAATATTAGTACTGACATGAAATCAGTCAAAACACCTCAAATATAGACATGGTATCAATAACCAGATGAAACGGGCTGAAATGAGCCACTTAAATTTCCCCACATGGCCATTTTCTTGTCATTGTTGCTAGCAATCTGGCCATCCAGAATCAAATCAAATGTATTTTTATATAGCCCTTCGTACATCACATGATATCTCAAAGTGCTGTACAGAAACCCAGCCTAAAACCCCAAACAGCAAGCAATGCAGGTGTAGAAGCACTGTGCCTAGGAAAAACTCCCTAGAAAGGCCAAACCCTAGGAAGAAACCTAGAGAGGAACCAGGCTATTTGGGGTGGCCAGTCCTCTTCTGGCTGTGCCGGGTGGAGATTATAACAGAGCATGGCCAAGATGCTCAAATGTTCATAAATGACCAGCATGGACAAATAATAGTAATCACAGTGAACAGGTCAGGGTTCCATAGCTGCAGGCAGAACAGTTGAAACGGGAGCAGCAGCACGAACATGTGGACTGGGGACAACAAGGAGTCATCATGCCAGGTAGTCCTGAAGCATGGTCCTAGGGCTCAGGTCCTCCGACAGAGAGAGAGAGAAAGAAAGAAAGAAAGAATTAGAGAGAGCATACTTAAATTCACACAGGACACCGGATAAGACAGGAGAAGTACTCCAGATATAACAAACTGACCCTAGCCCCCCGACACATAAACTACTGCAGCATAAATACTGGAGGCTGAGACAGGAGGGGTCAGGAGACACTGTGGCCCCATCCAATGACACCCCCGGACAGGGCCAAACAGGCAGGATATAACCCCACCCACTTTGCCAAAGCACAGCCCCCACACCATTAGAGGGATATCTTCAACCACCAACTTACCATCCTGAGACATAGCCCACAAAGATCTCCACCACAGCCAACCCAGACAGGAAGACCACGTCAGTGACTCAACCCACTCAAGTGACGCCCCCCTCCTAGGGACGGCATGGAAGAGAACCAGTAAGCCAGTGACTCAGCCCCTGTAATAGGGTTAGAGGCAGAGAATCCCAGTGGAGAGAGGGGAACCGGCCAGGCAGAGACAGCAAGGGCAGTTTGTTGCTCCAGTGCCTTTCTGTTCACCTTCATGCTCCTGGGCCAGACTACACTCAATCATAGCACCTACTGAAGAGATGAGTCTTCAATAAAGACTTAAAGGTTGAGACCGAGTCTGCATCTCCACATGTATAGGCAGAACATTCCATAAAAATGGAGCTCTATAGGAGAAAGCCCTGCCTCAAGCTGTTTGCTTAGAAATTCTAGGGACAGTTAGGAGGCCTGCGTCTTGTGACCATAGCATACGTGTAGGTACGTATGGCAGGACCAAATTGGAAAGATAGGTAGGAGCAAGCCCATGTAATGCTTTGTAGGTTAGCAGTAAAATCTTGAAATCAGTCCTTGCCTTAACAGGAAGCCAGTGTAGGGAAGCTAGCACTGGAGTAATATGATCAATTTTTTTGGTTCTAGTCAGGATTCTAGCAGCCATATTTAGCACTAACTGAAGTTTATTTAGTGCTTTATCCTGTCTAGGACTGGGGTTCCGCTGGCGCTACAGCCAGTGAAAGTGCAGGGCGCCAAATTCAATACAACAAAAATCTCATAATTAAAATTCCTTAAGCATACAAGTATTTTACACCATTTTAAAGATATAATTCTCATTGATCCAGCCACAGTGTCTGATTTCAAAAAGGATTTACAGTAAAAGCACCACAAACGATTGTTAGGTAACCACCAAGCCACAGAAAAACACAGCCATTTTTTTCCAGCCAAAGAAAGGAGTCACAAAAAGCAGAAATATACATAAAATGAATCACTAACCTTTGATGATCTTCATCAGATGACACTCATAGGACTTCATGTTACACAATACATGTATGTTTTGTTTGATAAAGTTCATATTTATATAAACAATTCAGAGTTTACATTGGCGCGTTACGTGCAGTAGTTCTAAAACATGCAGTGATTGTGCAGAGAGCCACATCAATTTACAGAAATACTCATAATAAACATTGATAAAGATACGACTATTATACATGGAACTTTAGATGAACTTGGATTTAAAAAACACTTTATGGAGAAAGCAAACCATGCAATAATCTGAGTACAGCCTTTAGACAACAAAGCAGCCAAAAAGATACCCGTCATATTGGGTAGTCAACATTACTCAGAAATAGCATTTTAAATATTCACTTACCTTTGATGATCTTCATTAGAATGCACTCCCAGGAGCCCAGTTCCACCATAAATGTTTAATTTGTTCGATAATGTCCAACAGTTATGTCCAAATATCTTCATTTTTTAGTGAGTTTGGTAAACAAATCCAAAAGCGAGTTCAGGTTGCGCCGAACGTCGGACGAAAAGTTCAAAAAGTTCTGTTAAAACCCGTAGAAACATGCCAACCTAAGTATGGAATCAATAGTTAGGATGTTTTTAACATAAAACTTCATTAATGTTCCAACCAGACAATTCCTTTGTCTGTACAAATGAAGTGGAACGTAGCTACCTTTCACGTGAGTGTGCCCATGTTTTTGCCTGCCATATGAGTTATGTCATACTCAGACATCATTCCAACAGTTTTAGAAACTTCAGAGTGGTTTCTATCCAAATGTACATATTCTAGCTTTTACGGCTGATTAGCAGGCAGCTTAATTTGGGCACGTTTTTCATCCAAGCTACCCAATACTGCCCCCTACCTCAAAGAAGTTATCCGGGTAGCCGGAAAGTAGAGCATTGCAGTAGTCTAACCTAGAAGTAACAAAATCACGGATAAAGCTTTCTGCATCATTTTTGGACAGAAAGTTTCTGATTTTTGCAATGTTACGTAGATGGAAAAAAGCTGTCCTTGAAACAGTCTTGATATGTTCGTCAAAAAAGAGATCAGGGTCCAGAGTAACGCCAAGGTCCTTCACAGTTTTATTTGAGATGACTGTACAACCATCAAGATTAATTATCAGATTCAACAGAAGATTTCTTTGTTTCTTAGGACCGAGAACAAGCATCTCTGCTTTGTCTGAGTTTAAAAGTAGAAAGTTTGCAGCCATCCACTTCCATATGTCTGAAACACAGGCTTCTAGCGAGGGCAATTTTGGGACTTCACCATGTTTCATTGAAATGTACATCTGTGTGTCATCTGCATAGCAGTGGAAGTTAACATTATGTTTTCGAATGACATCCCCAAGAGGTAAAATATATAATGAAAACAATAATGGTCCTAAAACAGAACCTTGAGGAACACCAAAACTTACAGTTGATTTGTCATAGGACAAACCATTCAGAGAGACAAGCTGATATCCTTCAGACAGATAAGATTTAAACCAGACCATAACTTATCCGTGTTGACCAATTTGGGTTTCCAATCTCTCCAAAAGAATGTGGTGATCGATGGTATCAAAGCAGCACTAAGGTCTAGGAGCAGGAGGACAGATGCAGAGCCTCGGTCTGATGCCATTAAAAGGTCATTTACCACCTTCACAAGTGCAGTCTCAGTGCTATGATGGGATCTAAAACCAGACTGAAGTATTTTGTATACATTGTTTGTCTTCAGGAAGGCAGTGAAGCTTTTTCTAAAACATTTTTGAGAGGATTCTCTTTTTTTTTTAGAGGAATGGAAGATTCGATATAGGCCGATAGTTTTTTATATTTTCTGGGTCAAGGTTTGACATTTTCAAGAGAGGCTTTACTACTGCCACTTTTAGTGAGTTTGGTACACATCCGGTGGATAGAGAGACGTTTATTATGTTCAACATAGGAGGGCCAAGCACAGGAAGCAGCTCTTTCAGTAGTTTAGTTGGAATAGGGTCAGTATGCAGCTTGAAGGTTTAGAGGCCATGATTATTTTCATCATTGTGTCAAGAGATATAGTACTAAAACACTTGAGTGTCTCCCTTGATCCTTGGTCCTGGCAGAGTTGTGCAGACTCAGGACAATGGAGCTTTGGAGGAATATGCAGATTTAAAGAGGAGTGCGTAATTTGCTTTCTAATGATCATGATCTTTTCCTCAAAGAAGTTCATGAATTCATGGGGAATGCTGCTTTTTAGTGAGCTTTGCTACAGTATCAAAAATACATTTAGGATTGTTCTTATTTTCCGAAATTAAGTTAGAAAAATAGGATGATCGAGCAGCAGTAAGGGCTCTTCGGTACTGTCTTTCCAAGCTCGTCGGAAGACTTCCAGTTTGGTGTGGCGCCATTCCCGTTCCAATTTTCTGGAAGCTTGCTTCAGAGCTCGGGTATTTTCTTTATACCAGGGAGCTAGTTTCTTATGACAAATGTTTTTAGGGGTGCAACTGCATCTAGGGTATTGCGCAAGGTTGAATTGAGTTCCTCAGTTAGGTGGTTAACTGATTTTTGTCCTCTGACATCCTTGGGTAGGCAGAGGGAGTCTGGAAGGGCATCAAGGAATCTTTGGGTTGTCTGAGAATGTATTGCACAACTTTTGATGCTCCTTGGTTGGGGTCTGAGCAGATTATTTGTTGCAATTGCAAACGTGATAAAATGGTGGACCGATAGTCCAGGATTATGAGGAAAAAGATTATGACTGTGGCAGTGAGTAGGTCCGGAGACATGTTGGACAAAACCCACTGAGTCGATGATGGGTCCGAAAGCCTTTTGTAGTGGGTCTGTGGACTTTTCCATGTGAATATTAAAGTCACTAAAAATGTGAATATTATCTGCTATGACTACAAGGTCCGATAGGAATTCAAGGAACTCAGTGAGGAACGCTGTATATGGCCCAGGTGGCCTGTAAACAGTAGCTTTAAAAAGGTGATTGAGTAGGCTGCATAGATTTCATGACTAGAATCTCAAAAAACAAAAACGTAAGTTTTTTTTGTAAATTGAAATTGCTATCGTAAATGTTAGCAACACCTTCGCCTTTGTGGGATGCGCACTAGTGTAACCGGGAGGTGAGGCCTCATTTAACACAGTAAATTCATCAGGCTTAAGCCATGTTTCAGTCAGGCCAATCACATCAATATTATGATCAGTGATTAGTTAATTGACTATAACTGCCTTTGAAGTGAGGGATCTAACATTAAGTAGCCCTATTTTGAGATGTGAGGTATCACGATCTCTTTCAATAATTGCAGGAATGGAGGAGGTCTTTATCCTAGTGAGATTACTTAGGCGAACACCTCCATGTTTAGTTTTGCCCAACCTAGGTCGAGGCACAGACACGGTCTCAATGGGGATAGCTGAGCTGACTACACTGACTGTGCTAGTGGCAGATTCCACTAAGCTGGCAGGCTGCCTAACAGCCTGCTGCCTGGCCTGCACCTTATTTCATTGTGAAGCTAGAGGACTTAGATCCCTGTCTATGTTGGTAGATAAGATGAGAGCACCCCTCCAGCTAGGATGGAGTCCTTCACTCCTCAACAGGCCAGGCTTGGTCCTGTTTGTGGGTGAGTCCCAGAAAGAGGGCCAATTATCTACAAATTCTATCTTTGGGAGGGGCAGAAAACAGTTTTCAACTAGCGATTGAGTTGTGAGACTCTGCTGTAGAGCTCATCACTCCCCCTAACTGGGAGGGGGCCAGAGACAATTACTTGATGCCGACACATCTTTCTAGCTGATTTACACACTGCAGCTATGTTGATCTTGGTGACCTCTGACTGTTTCATCCTAACATCGTTGGTGCCGACGTGGATAACAACATCTCTATACTCTTACAACAACGCACTGATTTCTGCCCCGTGGAGAAGCGTACATTGTTTTCTTGACGTTGTCAGTTATTCCATCTATATCCATCTATCATAAAGTCACGGACACTTTACTCATGCTTCGTGACTTGGAGATATGCCTCTCGGGTAACTCTGAAGGGAAGCAACAGACTTCCATCTATTAAAGAAGACACTTGCTACACCACACTGTATTTGATATGATTATTATGGGGTTGTACTGCCCTGTCTCTCTATTGCTGTCTCTTATAGAAGTTCTCTCCAGAGCACATTGGATAAGTGATACTGTTTTCAGTCTCTGTTACATTCCACTGTTGACATTTTTCTTTCTCTCTTTTTAAATGCGAAAGACACATTTCAGTTGATTGTATTCAGTTGTACAACTGACTAGGTATCCCCCCTTTCCCTTTCCTTTCTTGGTTCCTCTCTCCTTAAGTCCCACTCCCTCTTCCTCTCTTTCTTGGTTCCTCTCTCCTTAAGTCCCACTCCCTCTTCCTCTTTTTCGTGGTTCCTCTCTCCTTGAGTCCTACTCCCTCTTCCCCTCTTTCTTGCTTCCTCTCTCCATGAGTCCCACTACCTCTTCATCTTATTCTTGGTTCCTCTCTCCTTGAGTCCTACTCCCTCTTCCCCTCTTTCTTGCTTCCTCTCTCCATGAGTCCCACTACCTCTTCATCTTATTCTTGGTTCCTCTCTCCTTGAGTCCTACTCCCTCTTCCCCTCTTTCTTGTTTCCTCTCTCATTGAGTCCCACTCCATTTTGTCTCTTTTCGTCCATTCCTTTATAATTTCAGCCCCTGAAAGGCTTTTCTTGGCATAGCTAAGACCACAGAGATCCCACCTCGTCCTTCTGACCACTCTGTTCTAGTCCCCCTCTCCATTTTCACACGAGCAGTCTAAAAAAAAGGGTGGCCGTATCGAAGAAGCCAATATCCTTCGACCCTGTAACAGAAGCGCTTTGGCCTCCCGTGGGATAAGAGAAGGAGAGACTGGAGAGAGAAACAATGGTACAGACAGGGACTAGCCAGGGAGCAGGCTGACCAGTAAATCATAAGGCTTTATGGATCTCACCTGCAACACAATTGGAGGGTGCAGGGGGTTACAGTAGGCTCTAGGGCTAGTCATTGTTTATTGGTTGATTTGATTCATTAAAATAAATGAATACATTTGATGTAATTTTGTATATAAATGACAATTTGGGAGATTGAGTCCAGGCTGGTGGTAGATTTGGGGTATCACAGTATTTGGGAGATTGAGTCCAGGCTGGTGGTAGATTTGGGGTATCACAGTATTTGGGAGATTGAGTCCAGGCTGGTGGTAGATTTGGGGTATCACAGTATTTGGGAGATTGAGTCCAGGCTGGTGGTAGATTTGGGGTATCACAGTATTTGGGAGATTGAGTCCAGGCTGGTGGTAGATTTGGGGTATCACAGTATTTGGGAGATTGAGTCCAGGCTGGTGGTAGATTTGGGGTATCACAGTATTTGGGAGATTGAGTCCAGGCTGGTGGTAGATTTGGGGTATCACAGTATTTGGGAGATTGAGTCCAGGCTGGTGGTAGATTTGGGGTATCACAGTATTTGGGAGATTGAGTCCAGGCTGGTGGTAGATTTGGGGTATCACAGTATTTGGGAGATTGAGTCCAGGCTGGTGGTAGATTTGGGGTATCACAGTATTTGGGAGATTGAGTCCAGGCTGGTGGTAGATTTGGGGTATCACAGTATTTGGGAGATTGAGTCCAGGCTGGTGGTAGATTTGGGGTATCACAGTATTTGGGAGTGGTAGATTTGGGGTATCACAGTATTTGGGAGATTGAGTCCAGGCTGGTGGTAGATTTGGGGTATCACAGTATTTGGGAGATTGAGTCCAGGCTGGTGGTAGATTTGGGTATCACAGTATTTGGGAGATTGAGTCCAGGCTGGTGGTAGATTTGGGGTATCACAGTATTTGGGAGATTGAGTCCAGGCTGGTGGTAGATTTGGGGTATCACAGTATTTGGGAGATTGAGTCCAGGCTGGTGGTAGATTTGGGGTATCACAGTATTTATTTCCAGGCTGGTGGTAGATTTGGGGTATCACAGTATTTGGGAGATTGAGTCCAGGCTGGTGGTAGATTTGGGGTATAGTATTTGGGAGATTGAGTCCAGGCTGGTGGTAGATTTGGGTATCAGTATTTGGGAGATTGAGTCCAGGCTGGTGGTAGATTTTTCATAGTATTTGGGAGATTATCAGGCTGGTGGTAGATTTGGGGTATCACAGTATTTGGGAGATTGAGTCCAGGCTGGTGGTAGATTTGGGGTATCACAGTATTTGGGAGATTGAGTCCAGGCTGGTGGTAGATTTGGGGTATCACAGTATTTGGGAGATTGAGTCCAGGCTGGTGGTAGATTTGGGGTATCACAGTATTTGGGAGATTGAGTCCAGGCTGGTGGTAGATTTGGGGTATCACAGTATTTGGGAGATTGAGTCCAGGCTGGTGGTAGATTTGGGGTATCACAGGAGATTGAGTCCAGGCTGGTGGTAGATTTGGGGTATCACAGTATTTGGGAGGTATCACAGTATTTGGGAGATTGAGTCCAGGCTGGTGGTAGATTTGGGGTATCACAGTATTTGGGAGATTGAGTCCAGGCTGGTGGTAGATTTGAGTCCAGGCTGGTATTTCACAGTATTTGGGAGATTGAGTCCAGGCTGGTGGTAGATTTGGGGGTAGATTTGGGAGAGTCCAGGCTGGTGGTAGATTTGGGGTCACAGTATTTGGGAGATTGAGTCCAGGCTGGTGGTAGATTTAGGGGTATCACAGTATTTGTGGAGATTGAGTCACAGGCTGGTGGTAGATTTGGGGTATCACAGTATTTGGGAGATTGAGTCCAGGCTGGTGGTAGATTTGGGGTATCACAGTATTTGGGAGATTGAGTCCAGGCTGGTGGTAGATTTGGGGTATCACAGTATTTGGGAGATTGAGTCCAGGCTGGTGGTAGATTTGGGGTATCACAGTATTTGGGAGATTGAGTCCAGGAGATTGAGTGGTGGTAGATTTGGGGATTATCACAGTATTTGGGAGATTGAGTCCAGGCTGTAGATTTGGTAGATTTGGGAGTATCAGGCTGGTGGTAGATTTGGGGTATCACAGTATTTGGGAGATTGAGTCCAGGCTGGTGGTAGATTTGGGGTATCACAGTATTTGGGAGATTGAGTCCAGGCTGGTGGTAGATTTGGGGTATCATAGTATTTGGGAGATTGAGTCCAGGCTGGTGGTAGATTTGGGGTATCACAGTATTTGGGAGATTGAGTCCAGGCTGGTGGTAGATTTGGGGTATCACAGTATTTGGGAGATTGAGTCCAGGCTGGTGGTAGATTTGGGGTATCACAGTATTTGGGAGATTGAGTCCAGGCTGGTGGTAGATTTGGGGTATCACAGTATTTGGGAGATTGAGTCCAGGCTGGTGGTAGATTTGGGGTATCACAGTATTTGGGAGATTGAGTCCAGGCTGGTGGTAGATTTGGGGTATCACAGTATTTGGGAGATTGAGTCCAGGCTGGTGGTGGTAGATTTGGGAGGGTATCAGGCAGTATTTGGGAGTATTTGGGAGATTGAGTCCAGGCTGTAGATTTGGGGTATCACAGTATTTGGGAGATTGAGTCCAGGCTGGTGGTAGATTTGGGGTATCACAGTATTTGAGTCCAGGCTGGTGGTAGATTTGGGGTATCACAGTATTTGGGAGATTGAGTCCAGGCTGGTGGTAGATTTGGGGTATCACAGTATTTGGGAGATTGAGTCCAGGCTGGTGGTAGATTTGGGGTATCACAGTATTTGGGAGATTGAGTCCAGGCTGGTGGTAGATTTGGGGTATCACAGTATTTGGGAGATTGAGTCCAGGCTGGTGGTAGATTTGGGGTATCACAGTCCAGGCTTTGGTATCACAGTATTTGGGAGATTGAGTCCAGGCTGGTGGTAGATTTGGGGTATCACAGTATTTGGGAGATTGAGTCCAGGCTGGTGGTAGATTTGGGGTATCACAGTATTTGGGAGATTGAGTCCAGTCTGGTGGTAGATTTGGGGTATCACAGTATTTGGGAGATTGAGTCCAGGCTGGTGGTAGATTTGGGGTATCACAGTATTTGACGTGAAGTATCCCGAAACCTAGAAACAAAACAAAACAATAGCTGAAAGTGCAGGATAGTCATCTCAAAGTGGGATTTATTTTCTCAGAGGGCAAAACACAGCTCGCTAAGACTTGATCTACAGCCCCGGCATTCCAACTAAAATAGCCAATTAACTTCCTCCGTCACCTTTCGGATAGAGAGAAGGTTGTACAATTTGTGGACGGGAATCTAATTTAATCGGAACACATCTCGCGTCCTCCAGGACGCGGCAAAAAATCCAATCTGGTAAATATGATGACTTGCACTTGCTGCTCAGCATTGGGTCTGGCCATCTGAGCAGCTCCCTGAGCTCAGCTCCAGGACAGGATAGGGGAGGGAGGGTATGTGGAGGTATTCTAGCCAGGATTGAGACTTGGTCTCTGGATATGTTTGGGACATCCTCTGGGGTGAGGGGAGAGGCACTTAGGGGTGGGTGGACCTCCAAGGTCATGCAGTAATTAAATTAAATCTCCATCTAAATGTGTTGGTATGCGGGCGCATCTCAATATGTGTGTGTGTGTCTGTGTGTGTGCCTGCGTGTATGAGTGAGTGGCCTAGTAGGTGTGTGTATGAACGAAATTGGTTTTAGGTGCTGTCCTGTGTCATTACCCATTTACTCTCTCTCTCTCTATCTCTCTCTCTCTCTCTCTCTCTCTCTCTCTCTCTCTCTCTCTCTCTCTCTCTCTCTCTCTCTCTCTCTCTCTCTTTCTCCTCCCTTTCTCTCTCTCTCTCTCTCTCTCTCTCTCTCTCTCTCTCTCTCTCTCTCTCTCTCTCTCTCTCTCTCTCTCTCTCTCTCTCTCTCCTCCATTTCTTTCTTTCTTTCTTTCTTTCTTTCCTTCCGTCCCTCCCTCCCCCTCCCTCCCTCCCTCCCCCTCCCTCCCTCCCTCCCTCCCTCCCTCCCTCCCTCCCTCCCTCCCTCCCTCCCTCCCTCCCTCCCTCCCTCTCTCTCTCTCTCTCTCTCTCTCTCTCTCTCTCTCTCTCTCTCTCTCTCTCTCTCTCTCTCTCTCTCTCTCTCTCTCTCTCTCTCTCTCTCTCTCTCTCTCTCTCTCTCTCTCTCTCTCTCTCACCCTCTCTCACCCTCTCCGTCTGGGACTTACTGCACTGGGCTGTCAATCCACTGATGACTCTGACCCCAACAACATTCTCAGCTCTCACCTCTGCAGCGACCCACCACAATGCTGTAGCCAATGACACCTGGTCTCCCCGGAGTTACACAATCTTCACACCCATCTTGGTTTCAGAGATGGTTATTAATGGGGCTGTCTTGTGGGAACATTTGGCCGGAGGTGCTCGCAATGCGGCCACGTCACTGTTATATATCCTCTCTAATGTATTCTTCAGGGGAGGGGAGGTTGAGGAGATGTCCCACCAGCATCCATCCACACAGAGCTGTGACATTCACTCTCTCCTCCTCCACTATACCTCTCTCTCTCTCCCTCTCTCTCTTCTTCTTTATGGAAGCTATGGATGGGGGTTATGTTTAGGTTGCTCGCTCTCTCTCTCTCTCTCTCTCTCTCTCTCTCTCTCTCTCTCTCTCTCTCTCTCTCTCTCTCTCTCTCTCTCTCTCTTTCACACTCAATCCTTTGACTGCAATTTCATTTTTTTATACCTCTCACTCACTCCTTTCTCTCACCTTCTCAAGTTTCTCGACTTTCACTCTCTCCCCCTCTTTCTCCCTCCCTCTGTATGTGTGTTTGTCCTCCCTCTCTTTCTCTCTCATTCATACAGTATATTGGCAGTGTGCACACACAGGTCATTTCCTGAGTGCTGCAACCGCCGTAGCTCGTTTAATTAACAGAGCGAGGAGGCTTGTCATCGTCAGAGCTCTTCCACGGAGCAGTCCTCTATGACTTCATGTCATATCCTATAGAAGACGGGTCCGCCTCGCCTTTACTGTTTTTCCTGGGAGGATTGACTTCTAGATTATAGGCATATCCTTCAGCCTTACTGTATGTCCTGTCTTCCACTGTGTTGACTTTACATGCATACCCCACCCAGTAGTGTGGGTTGAGGAGTCTGATCTGTGTGAAGGTACTCACTCCTCTCTCGCTTCTACTGTCGTTAAACAATGTGGCCCCGAAACTTGTTTGTTTATCATTTAGAGGACTGAAGGGCATTGGTGGAAAAAGTAACAAATTGTCATACTTGAGTAAAAGTAAAGATACCTTAATAGAAAATGACTCAAATACTACATGAGTAAAAGCATTTGGTTTTAAATATACAGTGGGGCAAAAAAAGTATTTAGTCAGCCACCAATTGTGCAAGTTCTCCCACTTAAAAAGATGAGAGAGGCCTGTAATTTTCATCATAGGTACACTTCAACTATGACAGACAAAATGAGAAAAAAAAACCCAGAAAATCACATTGTAGGATTTTTAATGAATTTATTTGCAAATTGTGGTGGAAAATAAGTTTATCTCAATACTTTGTTATATACCCTTTGTTGGCAATGACAGAGGCAGTTGGCCAGCTCAGAGGCAGTAGGGATGACCAAGGATGTTCTCTTGATAAATGTGTGTACTTAACCATTTTGTCATGCTAAGCATTCAAAATGTAACAAGTAATTTTGGACTTCAGGGAAACCCTATGGAGTAAAAAGTACATTATTTTCTTTAGGAATCTATTGAAGTAAAAGTAAAAGTTGTAAAAACTACAAATAGTGAAATAAGTACAGGAAGAAGAGGAGGAACAGGCGCTCTGATTGGAGTTCATTTGGTATCTCTGAGTGTGTTTTGTCTTCGCTACGAAGGTGCATATAGTAATGTGTTGTGCAACCACTAGGGAGAAACTGCAGAGTGCACTTTTAAATCAGTGTGATATTATTCTTGTCCTGCTGGATTTTGGTAAGTCTGTAGAGACCACCCAACAGCCTTCAACTCATTACTTTGTTCTTGTGGAGATAATAATAGAGCTCACAAGAGACCAACGTACAGAGTCAAGATCAGCTTCCAATACCATCACAGCAGACTGGATATGTTCCACAAACAGTACCGGAAAGATTGATGATCTGTTATTGAGTGTAGTTTGTTTGGAAGATGGACCCAGGTACTGTACACCCATCTCCTTTCAGATCCACAAAGCAGGGTCAACGAGGTCAGGGGGAAGGGAGCAGGTTGATGGATTGGAATCCACCCCATTGTCATGTCATGAAGATAAATGATCTTCAGTAATGGGACGAGTGTGTGTGTGTGTGTGTGTGTGTGTGTGTGTGTGTGTGTGTGTGTGTGTGTGTGTGTGTGTGTGTGTGTGTGTGTGTGTGTGTGTGTGTGTGTGTGTGTGTGTGTGTGTGTGTGTGTGTGTGTGTGTGTGTGTGTGTGTGTGTGTGTGTGTGTGTGTGTGTATCTCTGTATTTGTGTTTAAAATAAGAGCACGGCTGGACCTCAGGGTCTCTGTTATGAGTGAGAGAGAATGTGAATGGGATTTAATCAAACCAATACATATCATGTCAAAGCAGTCATCACTTCTCCAACAACATGATGTGAAAGCAGTCATCACTTCTCCAACAACATGATGTGAAAGTAGTCATCACTTCTCCAACAACATGATGTGAAAGTAGTCATCACTTCTCCAACAACATGATGTGAAAGCAGTCATCACTTCTCCAACAACATGATGTGAAAGCAGTCATCACTTCTCCAACAACATGATGTGAAAGCAGTCATCACTTCTCCAACAACATGATGTGAAAGCAGTCATCACTTCTCCAACAACATGATGTGAAAGCAGTCATCACTTCTCCAACAACATGATGTTGAAAGCAGTCATCACTTCTCCAACAACATGATGTGAAAGCAGTCATCACTTCTCCAACAACATGTGAAAGCAGTCATCACTTCTCCAACAACATGATGTGAAAGCAGTCATCACTGCTCCAACAACATGATGTGAAAGTAGTCATCACTTCTCCAACAACATGATGTGAAAGCAGTCATCACTTCTCCAACAACATGATGTGAAAGCAGTCATCACTTCTCCAACAACATGATGTGAAAGCAGTCATCACTTCTCCAACAACATGATGTGAAAGCAGTCATCACTTCTCCAACAACATGATGTGAAAGCAGTCATCACTGCTCCAACAACATGATGTGAAAGTAGTCATCACTTCTCCAACAACATGATGTGAAAGCAGTCATCACTTCTCCAACAACATGATGTGAAAGCAGTCATCACTTCTCCAACAACATGATGTGAAAGCAGTCATCACTTCTCCAACAACATGATGTGAAAGCAGTCATCACTTCTCCAACAACATGATGTGAAAGCAGTCATCACTTCTCCAACAACATGATGTGAAAGCAGTCATCACTTCTCCAACAACATGATGTGAAAGCAGTCATCACTTCTCCAACAACATGATGTGAAAGCAGTCATCACTTCTCCAACAACATGATGTGAAAGCAGTCATCACTTCTCCAACATGATGTGAAAGTAGTCATCACTTCTCCAACAACATGATGTGAAAGCAGTCATCACTTCTCCAACATGATGTGAAAGTAGTCATCACTTCTCCAACAACATGATGTGAAAGCAGTCATCACTGCTCCAACAACATGATGTGAAAGTAGTCATCACTTCTCCAACAACATGATGTGAAAGCAGTCATCACTTCTCCAACATGATGTGAAAGCAGTCATCACTTCTCCAACAACATGATGTGAAAGCAGTCATCACTTCTCCAACATGATGTGAAAGTAGTCATCACTTCTCCAACAACATGATGTGAAAGCAGTCATCACTGCTCCAACAACATGATGTGAAAGCAGTCATCACTTCTCCAACAACATGATGTGAAAGCAGTCATCACTTCTCCAACAACATGATGTGAAAGTAGTCATCACTTCTCCAACAACATGATGTGAAAGCAGTCATCACTGCTCCAACAACATGATGTGAAAGCAGTCATCACTTCTCCAACAACATGATGTGAAAGCAGTCATCACTGCTCCAACAACATGATGTGAAAGCAGTCATCACTGCTCCAATAACATGATGTGAAAGCAGTCATCACTGCTCCAACAACATGATGTGAAAGTAGTCATCACTTCTCCAACAACATGATGTGAAAGCAGTCATCACTGTTCCAACAACATGATGTGAAAGCAGTCATCACTGCTCCAACAACATGATGTGAAAGTAGTCATCACTTCTCCAACAACATGATGTGAAAGCAGTCATCACTGCTCCAACAACATGATGTGAAAGCAGTCATCACTTCTCCAACATGATGTGAAAGCAGTCATCACTTCTCCAACATGATGTGAAAGCAGTCATCACTGCTCCAACAACATTATGTGAAAGCAGTCATCACTTCTCCAACATGATGTGAAAGCAGTCATCACTTCTCCAACATGATGTGAAAGCAGTCATCACTTCTCCAACATGATGTGAAAGCAGTCATCACTTCTCCAACATGATGTGAAAGCAGTCATCACTTCTCCAACATGATGTGAAAGCAGTCATCACTGCTCCAACAACATTATGTGAAAGCAGTAATCACTGCTGCAACAACATGATGTGAAAGCAGTCATCACTTCTCCAACAACATGATGTGAAAGTAGTCATCACTGCTCCAACAACATGATGTGAAAGTAGTCATCACTTCTCCAACAACATGATGTGAAAGCAGTCATCACTTCTCCAACAACATGATGGGAAAGTAGTCATCACTTCTCCAACAACATGATGTGAAAGCAGTCATCACTGCTCCAACAACATGATGTGAAAGCAGTCATCACTTCTCCAACAACATGATGTGAAAGTAGTCATCACTTCTCCAACAACATGATGTGAAAGCAGTCATCACTGCTCCAACAACATGATGTGAAAGCAGTCATCACTTCTCCAACAACATGATGTGAAAGCAGTCATCACTGCTCCAACAACATGATGTGAAAGCAGTCATCACTGCTCCAACAACATGATGTGAAAGCAGTCATCACTGCTCCAACAACATGATGTGAAAGCAGTCATCACTTCTCCAACAACATGATGTGAAAGCAGTCATCACTGTTCCAACAACATGATGTGAAAGCAGTCATCACTGCTCCAACAACATGATGTGAAAGTAGTCATCACTTCTCCAACAACATGATGTGAAAGCAGTCATCACTGCTCCAACAACATGATGTGAAAGCAGTCATCACTTCTCCAACATGATGTGAAAGCAGTCATCACTTCTCCAACATGATGTGAAAGCAGTCATCACTGCTCCAACAACATTATGTGAAAGCAGTCATCACTTCTCCAACATGATGTGAAAGCAGTCATCACTTCTCAACATGATGTGAAAGCAGTCATCACTTCTCCAACATGATGTGAAAGCAGTCATCACTTCTCCAACATGATGTGAAAGCAGTCATCACTTCTCAACAACATGATGTGAAAGCAGTCATCACTGCTCCAACAACATTATGTGAAAGCAGTAATCACTGCTGCAACAACATGATGTGAAAGCAGTCATCACTTCTCCAACAACATGATGTGAAAGTAGTCATCACTGCTCCAACAACATGATGTGAAAGTAGTCATCACTTCTCCAACAACATGATGTGAAAGCAGTCATCACTTCTCCAACAACATGATGGGAAAGTAGTCATCACTTCTCCAACAACATGATGTGAAAGCAGTCATCACTGCTCCAACAACATGATGTGAAAGCAGTCATCACTTCTCCAACAACATGATGTGAAAGTAGTCATCACTTCTCCAACAACATGATGTGAAAGCAGTCATCACTTCTCCAACAACATGATGTGAAAGTAGTCATCACTTCTCCAACAACATGATGTGAAAGCAGTCATCTCTTCTCCAACATGATGTGAAAGCAGTCATCACTTCTCCAACATGATGTGAAAGCAGTCATCACTTCTCCAACATGATGTGAAAGCAGTCATCACTTCTCCAACATGATGTGAAAGCAGTCATCACTTCTCCAACATGATGTGAAAGCAGTCATCACTTCTCCAACATGATGTGAAAGTAGTCATCACTTCTCCAACAACATGATGTGAAAGCAGTCATCACTTCTCCAACAACATGATGTGAAAGCAGTCATCACTTCTCCAACAACATGATGTGAAAGCAGTCATCACTTCTCCAACAACATGATGTGAAAGTAGTCATCACTTCTCCAACAACATGATGTGAAAGCAGTCATCACTTCTCCAACAACATGATGTGAAAGCAGTCATCACTTCTCCAACAACATGATGTGAAAGTAGTCATCACTTCTCCAACAACATGATGTGAAAGCAGTCATCACTTCTCCAACAACATGATGTGAAAGCAGTCATCACTGCTCCAACAACATGATGTGAAAGCAGTCATCACTTCTCCAACAACATGATGTGAAAGTAGTCATCACTTCTCCAACAACATGATGTGAAAGCAGTCATCACTTCTCCAACAACATGATGTGAAAGTAGTCATCACTTCTCCAACAACATGATGTGAAAGCAGTCATCACTGCTCCAACAACATGATGTGAAAGCAGTCATCACTGCTCCAACAATATGATGTGAAAGCAGTCATCACTTCTCCAACAACATGATGTGAAAGCAGTCATCACTTCCCCAACAACATGATGTGAAAGTAGTCATCACTTCTCCAACAACATGATGTGAAAGTAGTCATCACTTCTCCAACAACATGATGTGAAAGCAGTCATCACTTCTCCAACAACATGATGTGAAAGCAGTCATCACTTCTCCAACAACATGATGTGAAAGTAGTCATCACTGCTCCAACAACATGATGTGAAAGTAGTCATCACTTCTCCAACAACATGATGTGAAAGCAGTCATCACTTCTCCAACAACATGATGTGAAAGTAGTCATCACTTCTCCAACAACATGATGTGAAAGCAGTCATCACTGCTCCAACAACATGATGTGAAAGCAGTCATCACTTCTCCAACAACATGATGTGAAAGTAGTCATCACTTCTCCAACAACATGATGTGAAAGCAGTCATCACTTCTCCAACAACATGATGTGAAAGTAGTCATCACTTCTCCAACAACATGATGTGAAAGCAGTCATCACTGCTCCAACAACATGATGTGAAAGCAGTCATCTCTTCTCCAACATGATGTGAAAGCAGTCATCACTTCTCCAACATGATGTGAAAGCAGTCATCACTTCTCCAACATGATGTGAAAGCAGTCATCACTTCTCCAACATGATGTGAAAGCAGTCATCACTTCTCCAACATGATGTGAAAGTAGTCATCACTTCTCCAACAACATGATGTGAAAGCAGTCATCACTTCTCCAACAACATGATGTGAAAGCAGTCATCACTTCTCCAACAACATGATGTGAAAGCAGTCATCACTTCTCCAACAACATGATGTGAAAGTAGTCATCACTTCTCCAACAACATGATGTGAAAGCAGTCATCACTTCTCCAACAACATGATGTGAAAGCAGTCATCACTTCTCCAACAACATGATGTGAAAGCAGTCATCACTTCTCCAACAACATGATGTGAAAGCAGTCATCACTTCTCCAACAACATGATGTGAAAGTAGTCATCACTTCTCCAACAACATGATGTGAAAGCAGTCATCACTTCTCCAACAACATGATGTGAAAGCAGTCATCACTTCTCCAACAACATGATGTGAAAGCAGTCATCACTTCTCCAACAACATGATGTGAAAGCAGTCATCACTTCTCCAACAACATGATGTGAAAGCAGTCATCACTTCTCCAACAACATGATGTGAAAGCAGTCATCACTGCTCCAACAACATGATGTGAAAGAAGTCATCTCTTCTCCAACATGATGTGAAAGCAGTCATCACTTCTCCAACATGATGTGAAAGCAGTCATCACTTCTCCAACATGATGTGAAAGCAGTCATCACTTCTCCAACATGATGTGAAAGCAGTCATCACTTCTCCAACATGATGTGAAAGCAGTCATCACTTCTCCAACATGATGTGAAAGCAGTCATCACTTCTCCAACATGATGTGAAAGTAGTCATCACTTCTCCAACAACATGATGTGAAAGCAGTCATCACTTCTCCAACAACATGATGTGAAAGCAGTCATCACTTCTCCAACAACATGATGTGAAAGCAGTCATCACTTCTCCAACAACATGATGTGAAAGTAGTCATCACTTCTCCAACAACATGATGTGAAAGCAGTCATCACTTCTCCAACAACATGATGTGAAAGCAGTCATCACTTCTCCAACAACATGATGTGAAAGTAGTCATCACTTCTCCAACAACATGATGTGAAAGCAGTCATCACTTCTCCAACAACATGATGTGAAAGCAGTCATCACTGCTCCAACAACATGATGTGAAAGCAGTCATCACTTCTCCAACAACATGATGTGAAAGTAGTCATCACTTCTCCAACAACATGATGTGAAAGCAGTCATCACTTCTCCAACAACATGATGTGAAAGTAGTCATCACTTCTCCAACAACATGATGTGAAAGCAGTCATCACTGCTCCAACAACATGATGTGAAAGCAGTCATCACTGCTCCAACAATATGATGTGAAAGCAGTCATCACTTCTCCAACAACATGATGTGAAAGCAGTCATCACTTCCCCAACAACATGATGTGAAAGTAGTCATCACTTCTCCAACAACATGATGTGAAAGCAGTCATCACTGCTCCAACAACATAATGTGAAAGCAGTCATCACTTCTCCAACAACATGATGTGAAAGCAGTCATCACTGCTCTAACAACATGATGTGAAAGCAGTCATCACTGCTCCAACAACATGATGTGAAAGCAGTCATCACTTCTCCAACAACATGATGTGAAAGCAGTCATCACTGCTCCAACAACATGATGTGAAAGCAGTCATCACTGCTCCAACAACATGATGTGAAAGCAGTCATCACTGCTCCAACAACATGATGTGAAAGTAGTCATCACTTCTCCAACAACATGATGTGAAAGCAGTCATCACTGCTCCAACAACATGATGTGAAAGCAGTCATCACTGCTCCAACAACATGATGTGAAAGTAGTCATCACTGCTCCAAGAACATGATGTGAAAGTAGTCATCACTGCTCCAACAACATGATGTGAAAGCAGTCATCACTTCTCCAACATGATGTGAAAGCAGTCATCACTTCTCCAACATGATGTGAAAGCAGTCATCACTGCTCCAACAACATTATGTCAAAGCAGTCATCACTTCTCCAACAACATGATGTGAAAGTAGTCATCACTTCTCCAACAACATGATGTGAAAGCAGTCATCACTTCTCCAACAACATGATGTGAAAGCAGTCATCACTTCTCCAACAACATGATGTGAAAGCAGTCATCACTTCTCCAACAACATGATGTGAAAGCAGTCATCACTTCTCCAACAACATGATGTGAAAGCAGTCATCACTTCTCCAACAACATGATGTGAAAGCAGTCATCACTTCTCCAACAACATGATGTGAAAGCAGTCATCACTTCTCCAACAACATGATGTGAAAGTAGTCATCACTTCTCCAACAACATGATGTGAAAGCAGTCATCACTTCTCCAACAACATGATGTGAAAGCAGTCATCACTTCTCCAACAACATGATGTGAAAGTAGTCATCACTTCTCCAACAACATGATGTGAAAGCAGTCATCACTTCTCCAACAACATGATGTGAAAGCAGTCATCACTGCTCCAACAACATGATGTGAAAGCAGTCATCACTTCTCCAACAACATGATGTGAAAGTAGTCATCACTTCTCCAACAACATGATGTGAAAGCAGTCATCACTTCTCCAACAACATGATGTGAAAGTAGTCATCACTTCTCCAACAACATGATGTGAAAGCAGTCATCACTGCTCCAACAACATGATGTGAAAGCAGTCATCACTGCTCCAACAATATGATGTGAAAGCAGTCATCACTTCTCCAACAACATGATGTGAAAGCAGTCATCACTTCCCCAACAACATGATGTGAAAGTAGTCATCACTTCTCCAACAACATGATGTGAAAGCAGTCATCACTGCTCCAACAACATAATGTGAAAGCAGTCATCACTTCTCCAACAACATGATGTGAAAGCAGTCATCACTGCTCTAACAACATGATGTGAAAGCAGTCATCACTGCTCCAACAACATGATGTGAAAGCAGTCATCACTGCTCCAACAACATGATGTGAAAGCAGTCATCACTGCTCCAACAACATGATGTGAAAGCAGTCATCACTGCTCCAACAACATGATGTGAAAGTAGTCATCACTTCTCCAACAACATGATGTGAAAGCAGTCATCACTGCTCCAACAACATGATGTGAAAGTAGTCATCACTGCTCCAAGAACATGATGTGAAAGTAGTCATCACTGCTCCAACAACATGATGTGAAAGCAGTCATCACTTCTCCAACATGATGTGAAAGCAGTCATCACTTCTCCAACATGATGTGAAAGCAGTCATCACTGCTCCAACAACATTATGTCAAAGCAGTCATCACTTCTCCAACAACATGATGTGAAAGTAGTCATCACTTCTCCAACAACATGATGTGAAAGCAGTCATCACTTCTCCAACAACATGATGTGAAAGCAGTCATCACTTCTCCAACAACATGATGTGAAAGCAGTCATCACTTCTCCAACAACATGATGTGAAAGCAGTCATCACTTCTCCAACAACATGATGTGAAAGCAGTCATCACTTCTCCAACAACATGATGTGAAAGCAGTCATCACTTCTCCAACAACATGATGTGAAAGCAGTCATCACTTCTCCAACAACATGATGTGAAAGCAGTCATCACTTCTCCAACAACATGATGTGAAAGCAGTCATCACTGCTCCAACAACATGATGTGAAAGCAGTCATCACTGCTCCAACAACATGATGTGAAAGTAGTCATCACTTCTCCAACATGATGTG